>NC_043970.1:49835600-50435600 GCF_902148855.1 Sphaeramia orbicularis | reverse complement strand
TACTGCATGGCAGTCTGATGCATTATCCACTACACTACACAGCCACTGTGTGTGTCTTAGTAAAATGGCTCCTTATGGAGCAGACGTGTGTCTGTGTTACATTCAATGAGAAACCACCTCTCAAACTAACTACTACTAATCCATAACTGTACATCATATCTAAACATTTTTTTGAACGTGAGTCTTGTGAATGTATCGATATATAATATGTGGGGAAAAAGTCTGAAGTGAAAAATCAGTTTCAAATTTAGCAACTTTCAAGGCTTATTAAAAAAAAAAAAAAAAAAGACATTTATAACAAAAGAGATCAGTTTTTTGACAAGAGTTTACTCTATCTTTTGTTGCTATTTATAAGCCAAACAGCTTGGGACTAGATCCATTTTAATGTTTTAGTTTGAAAGACAAACTGCGAACTTCGTGTTGGACTTAGCTCATAAGTGTCAGCATATGATTTGTAGAGCTGGATGAGACCAACATTTTGGTGTTGGTTTCATGTCTCTACGACACTCCTACTGGAAGTTTGTGTGCATGTGTTTTTTCATTGAAAGGTAAATTGCTAACTTCCTGTTGGAGTTAGCTCATGGGTGCCAACATATGATTTGTCTGACTCAATAAGACAAAAATTTTGGCGTTCATCTCTACGACATTCCTACTGGCTGCTGCGGACCTTTTAGTGTATGTAGGTGGCACTACACAGCACATTTTGGCACTTATGGGGTTAATTTTTATATTTTATCAAACTTTTTGCCAGATGTGACATGCGTGCCAAATGCGTGTCAAATTGTTTAGACAAATGGAGACCGGAAGCAGCATTTTGAGTAAGGAAAGACAATGAGACAAGAGTTGACCTATCTGTCCGTTTCTACTCCTGTTTCAGGTTATCTGATTAGTGCTGTACCATTCAGATTACAAAAGTGAACTGATATTCACACAGTCACATTTAAATTTATCGAATCCCTGAAATATGGTTAAAATTCTATAAGAAAACAAAAACAAAAAGGCAAAATAAGGGAGGGGAATGGAAGGAGCTAAAAAAAAAGGAAAAGTAGTTAACACTGAGACTTTGTGACCATTCTCCTCAAACAATCATTTACTTTAAATCCTAAAATTTCCTGATGTCACTTTTCTCAATGTACTAAAATCACAAAACAGTCAAAGGCACAAAATACACATAACTTTTAATGCATTAAATTATTTCTTTATGCTATGATGAAATCATATTGAAGCTGCACACAGATGCTGGATGTGGAGTCATTTTCTGTGGTTGCCTAGCAACAGTTGGCCGGTCAACATGTGACGCTGCAGCTGATTTACAACATGACAGTGAATAAAAGTGTGTCCTCATGCAGGTCTGTGGTGGGGGTGGGTCATGTTTCAGCTGTTTAACCTTTGCATGAGTTTTAACTTTATCTTTATGAAAAAAGCATAGACACAGGGATAATTTTATTTGAATCATTCATTCATTCATTTTTTGAACCCACTTCATCCTCACTAGGGTCACAGTGGTCGCTGGAGGCTATCCCAGCTACTTATGGGTGAAGGCGGGGTACACCCTGGACATTTCACCAGTTCATCACAGGGCCGACATATACAGACAAACAATCACTCTCACATTCACACCTATGGCCAATTTTAAATTAACCAATTAACCTATCAGTGCATGTCTTTGGATGGTGGTATTTGAAACATATATGAAATAATTATTGCTAATATTGTTTGCACTAGACAAAAGGAATTTAACTGACTTCACAGCACCTGTTGACATAATTTATATATGCATTCGCGGTACATGCAGTGTTTTTCGCCTCAGTCTCTGCTATAACACACTGAACATATAGAGATTGTCTATTTATTTCTACCATACAGTATGGTCTGTGTGTTCCTACAGAATAGTCTATAGTTTAAATAAGCACTTTGACTATTAACAGTTTTGTTTAAAATTATTTTATCATTACCCAACAACTTTAGTTTAATTTTGATGAAATAATAGTTTTTACTAACTTTTCAATTAGTATTCATGTTTTGTTCTGGTTGTTGTTTTTGTTGTATTGTGACAAAAGCTTTGATTTATACAGAAAAGGATCCATGACAGAAGAACTGTTTTGCAAAGCCATTTCATTCTGATTCAGAATTAACTATTAACAATAGAGGACAGTTTACTTATATTTTGTTTAGTTTGTGTTACATTTTTCATAGAAACGTATCGTGACAATTACCATCACGTTTAATGAGGACATGTATATTTTTGCTTGTTGAAACAATGAGAGATGTCACATGGAAAATCTTACTTTAAATGAGGACCTCCTCATCTTGGAGGGATTAAAGGTCACTTCTCAGTTTAAGACCCCTGCCTTTATCCTCCTCCTCCTCAGCTTCATCTTCATCATAGTGTCTAACATGGGCCTGGTGGTGCTGATCTTTAGGAGCAGGAGCCTTCGTCAGCCCATGTACCTGCTCTTCTGTAACCTTGTCATTAATGATATTTTTGGAGCAGCGATAATAATCCCTCATGTTCTCAAAGACATTTTAATCCTTCACTCAGAGCGACACATTCATTATATAAGCTGTGTGGTTCAGTCTTTTTGTGTGCACTTTCATGGCATTGCTTCCCACACTGTACTCATGGTCATGGCCTTTGACCGATACCAGGCCATCTGTAACCCTCTACGCTACACCTCCATCATGACCAACAGGATGGTGGTGAAGCTGTCGGTGGTGGCGTGGGGGTCTGCTTTTGTGATGGTGGTCATACCCACAGGCCTCACCGTCCGCCTGTCACGCTGCAGGAGGATCATTCCCAACCTGTTCTGTGATAACGCCTCTTTGTTCAACCTTTCCTGTGAAAACATCTTCATCGATAACATCTATGGCCTCGCATACACCGTCCTCCTGCTCAGCTCTTCCATCGGCAGCGTCACACTCACCTACCTGAAAATCGCTGCAGTGTGTGTGCGCAGTAAAAGCAAATCTCTGAACAGGAAAGCGCTGCAGACCTGTGCTTCCCACCTGGCTCTGTACGTCCTGCTGGTGGCGTTGGGCTTCATCGTCATCATCCTACATCGATTCCCTCAGTTTTCCGATCACAGAAAGATAGTGACTGTAATGGGACACATCATAATACCAGCTCTGAATGCAGTGATCTACGGTGTGCAGATAAAAGAGATCAGGCAGACAATAAAGGCTCTGTTTCACATCCACAAATTGGCTCTGAAAGGAAAATAATATCATCACAGACACACTATATGGACAAAAGTATTGGGACACATCATGGCTACAGCTCATATGATATCCTGTTCATGCTGATTTGAGGTAAACATCAATATTTCCTTAAGGTTTAATGGGAGCTTTTTCTTCCTAAGTGAGATGTGAAGAAAGTCGATGGTTAGTTGTGGTAGAAAATTATTTACAATCACAGCAGGAAAAATATCTTAGAAATTTAGAGAACATTTAAAATCACAGTCATGAATTAAAAAAACATCTTTGAGGCATTTTGGAAGCAAAGATAACAATTTAAACAAAACTAATCAATGCAATGATATTTATAACAATATTGAAGTACATTATTTCATTTGTCATTATTGTTTCACAGCTCAGACCCCCGTTACAAAAGAAATAGGTCCCAGTAGTTTTGTCCATATAGTGTATTTATCCCAATGTGAGAAGTCAGAAAACACACTGTATGTGGAGCAACAGAATCCACCATAAAAGACCTGCAGCTTTCAATGCCTCATAAGTTAGTAATAAGTCAAATAAGAAGGACATAATGGCATGAATCTGGTTAATAAATATATTTGTTTATTCATTACATAAAAGTGTGACTTCAGTTTGAGTAGTTTAGTGCTTAAAGCAGCGTATGACTTTCATCACAAATATTTTTTTCTGTAAAACCAGAGCGATAGCCTAATTATCACTAATCCAGTGTTTCCTGTGCAATTGATCTCTTGGTGTGCCAGTGTGTCATGGGGGGGGGGGGGGGTTAATTGGTTTCTGTTTTGCACTTTTAAGGAAAGAAAATAACTACATTGCAACAGCATTTCATAGTTTAATAACATTTAATAATGAAAATAGTATTAATTAAAGCTGCAAGCAGCTTTGGGGTGGGATCCTGCATCCTGACCAGGTTCTGCCTCCCGTCACCATGAGGGAGTAACTGGTATAGAAAACCAAGCAAAATCTCACATACCCACAATGCAATATAGCAAACCCCCGTTAGAAAATGTACAGGAAAAAAGTCCACTCCCCCCAGGAATCAAACCTGAGTCTACTGCATGGCAGTCTGATGCATTATCCACTACACTACACAGCCACTGTGTGTGTCTTAGTAAAATGGCTCCTTATGGAGCAGACGTGTGTCTGTGTTACATTCAATGAGAAACCACCTCTCAAACTAACTACTACTAATCCATAACTGTACATCATATCTAAACATTTTTTTGAACGTGAGTCTTGTGAATGTATCGATATATAATATGTGGGGAAAAAGTCTGAAGTGAAAAATCAGTTTCAAATTTAGCAACTTTCAAGGCTTATAAAAAAAAAAAAAAAGAAAAAAAAAGACATTTATGACAAAAGAGATCAGTTTTTTGACAAGAGTTTACTCTATCTTTTGTTGCTATTTATAAGCCAAACAGCTTGGGACTAGATCCATTTTAATGTTTTAGTTTGAAAGACAAATTGCGAACTTCGTGTTGGACTTAGCTCATAAGTGTCAGCATATGATTTGTAGAGCTGGATGAGACCAACATTTTGGTGTTGGTTTCATGTCTCTACGACACTCCTACTGGAAGTTTGTGTGCATGTGTTTTTTCATTGAAAGGTAAATTGCTAACTTCCTGTTGGAGTTAGCTCATGGGTGCCAACATATGATTTGTCTGACTCAATAAGACAAAAATTTTGGCGTTCATCTCTACGACATTCCTACTGGCTGCTGCGGACCTTTTAGTGTATGTAGGTGGCACTACACAGCACATTTTGGCACTTATGGGGTTAATTTTTATATTTTATCAAACTTTTTGCCAGATGTGACATGCCTGCCAAATGCGTGTCAAATTGTTTAGACAAATGGAGACCGGAAGCAGCATTTTGAGTAAGGAAAGACAATGAGACAAGAGTTGACCTATCTGTCCGTTTCTACTCCTGTTTCAGGTTATCTGATTAGTGCTGTACCATTCAGATTACAAAAGTGAACTGACATTCACACAGTCACATTTAAATTTATCGAATCCCTGAAATATGGTTAAAATTCTATAAGAAAACAAAAACAAAAAGGCAAAATAAGGGAGGGGAATGGAAGGAGCTAAAAAAAAAAGGAAAAGTAGTTAACACTGAGACTTTGTGACCATTCTCCTCAAACAATCATTTACTTTAAATCCTAAAATTTCCTGATGTCACTTTTCCCAATGTACTAAAATCACAAAACAGTCAAAGGCACAAAATACACAAAACTTTTAATACATTAAATTATTGCTTTATGCTATGATGAAATCATATTGAAGCTGCACACAGATGCTGGATGTGGAGTCATTTTCTGTGGTTGCCTAGCAACAGTTGGCCGGTCAACATGTGACGCTGCAGCTGATTTACGACATGACAGTGAATAAAAGTGTGTCCTCATGCAGGTCTGTGGTGGGGGTGGGTCATGTTTCAGCTGTTTAACCTTTGCATGAGTTTTAACTTTATCTTTATGAAAAAAGCATAGACACAGGGATAATTTTATTTGAATCATTCATTCATTCATTTTCTGAACCCACTTCATCCTCACTAGGGTCACAGTGGTCGCTGGAGGCTATCCCAGCTACTTATGGGTGAAGGCGGGGTACACCCTGGACATTTCACCAGTTCATCACAGGGCCGACATATACAGACAAACAATCACTCTCACATTCACACCTATGGCCAATTTTAAATTAACCAATTAACCTATCAGTGCATGTCTTTGGATGGTGGTATTTGAAACATATATGAAATAATTATTGCTAATATTGTTTGCACTAGACAAAAGGAATTTAACTGACTTCACAGCACCTGTTGACATAATTTATATATGCATTCGCGGTACATGCAGTGTTTTTCGCCTCAGTCTCTGCTATAACACACTGAACATATAGAGATTGTCTATTTATTTCTACCATACAGTATGGTCTGTGTGTTCCTACAGAATAGTCTATAGTTTAAATAAGCACTTTGACTATTAACAGTTTTGTTTAAAATTATTTTATCATTACCCAACAACTTTAGTTTAATTTTGATGAAATAATAGTTTTTACTAACTTTTCAATTAGTATTCATGTTTTGTTCTGGTTGTTGTTTTTGTTGTATTGTGACAAAAGCTTTGATTTATACAGAAAAGGATCCATGACAGAAGAACTGTTTTGCAAAGCCATTTCATTCTGATTCAGAATTAACTATTAACAATAGAGGACAGTTTACTTATATTTTGTTTAGTTTGTGTTACATTTTTCATAGAAACGTATCGTGACAATTACCATCACGTTTAATGAGGACATGTATATTTTTGCTTGTTGAAACAATGAGAGATGTCACATGGAAAATCTTACTTTAAATGAGGACCTCCTCATCTTGGAGGGATTAAAGGTCACTTCTCAGTTTAAGACCCCTGCCTTTATCCTCCTCCTCCTCAGCTTCATCTTCATCATAGTGTCTAACATGGGCCTGGTGGTGCTGATCTTTAGGAGCAGGAGCCTTCGTCAGCCCATGTACCTGCTCTTCTGTAACCTTGTCATTAATGATATTTTTGGAGCAGCGATAATAATCCCTCATGTTCTCAAAGACATTTTAATCCTTCACTCAGAGCGATACATTCATTACATAAACTGTGTGGCTCAGTCTTTTTGTGTGCACTTTCATGGCATTGCTTCCCACACTGTACTCATGGTCATGGCCTTTGACCGATACCAGGCCATCTGTAACCCTCTACGCTACACCTCCATCATGACCAACAGGATGGTGGTGAAGCTGTCGGTGGTGGCGTGGGGGTCTGCTTTTGTGATGGTGGTCATACCCACAGGCCTCACCGTCCGCCTGTCACGCTGCAGGAGGATCATTCCCAACCTGTTCTGTGATAACGCCTCTTTGTTCAACCTTTCCTGTGAAAACATCTTCATCGATAACATCTATGGCCTCGCATACACCGTCCTCCTGCTCAGCTCTTCCATCGGCAGCGTCACACTCACCTACCTGAAAATCGCTGCAGTGTGTGTGCGCAGTAAAAGCAAATCTCTGAACAGGAAAGCGCTGCAGACCTGTGCTTCCCACCTGGCTCTGTACGTCCTGCTGGTGGCGTTGGGCTTCATCGTCATCATCCTACATCGATTCCCTCAGTTTTCCGATCACAGAAAGATAGTGACTGTAATGGGACACATCATAATACCAGCTCTGAATGCAGTGATCTACGGTGTGCAGATAAAAGAGATCAGGCAGACAATAAAGGCTCTGTTTCACATCCACAAATTGGCTCTGAAAGGAAAATAATATCATCACAGACACACTATATGGACAAAAGTATTGGGACACATCATGGCTACAGCTCATATGATATCCTGTTCATGCTGATTTGAGGTAAACATCAATATTTCCTTAAGGTTTAATGGGAGCTTTTTTTTCCTAAGTGAGATGTGAAGAAAGTCGATGGTTAGTTGTGGTAGAAAATTATTTACAATCACAGCAGGAAAAATATCTTAGAAATTTAGAGAACATTTAAAATCACAGTCATGAATTAAAAAAACATCTTTGAGGCATTTTGGAAGCAAAGATAACAATTTAAACAAAACTAATCAATGCAATGATATTTATAACAATATTGAAGTACATTATTTCATTTGTCATTATTGTTTCGCAGCTCAGACCCCCGTTACAAAAGAAATAGGTCCCAGTAGTTTTGTCCATATAGTGTATTTATCCCAATGTGAGAAGTCAGAAAACACACTGTATGTGGAGCAACAGAATCCACCATAAAAGACCTGCAGCTTTCAATGCCTCATAAGTTAGTAATAAGTCAAATAAGAAGGACATAATGGCATGAATCTGGTTAATAAATATATTTGTTTATTCATTACATAAAAGTGTGACTTCAGTTTGAGTAGTTTAGTGCTTAAAGCAGCGTATGACTTTCATCACAAATATTTTTTTCTGTAAAACCAGAGCGATAGCCTAATTATCACTAATCCAGTGTTTCCTGTGCAATTGATCTCTTGGTGTGCCAGTGTGTCATGGGGGGGGGGGTTAATTGGTTTCTGTTTTGCACTTTTAAGGAAAGAAAATAACTACATTGCAACAGCATTTCATAGTTTAATAACATTTAATAATGAAAATAGTATTAATTAAAGCTGCAAGCAGCTTTGGGGTGGGATCCTGCATCCTGACCAGGTTCTGCCTCCCGTCACCATGAGGGAGTAACTGGTATAGAAAACCAAGCAAAATCTCACATACCCACAATGCAATATAGCAAACCCCCGTTAGAAAATGTACAGGAAAAAAGTCCACTCCCCCCAGGAATCAAACCTGAGTCTACTGCATGGCAGTCTGATGCATTATCCACTACACTACACAGCCACTGTGTGTGTCTTAGTAAAATGGCTCCTTATGGAGCAGACGTGTGTCTGTGTTACATTCAATGAGAAACCACCTCTCAAACTAACTACTACTAATCCATAACTGTACATCATATCTAAACATTTTTTTGAACGTGAGTCTTGTGAATGTATCGATATATAATATGTGGGGAAAAAGTCTGAAGTGAAAAATCAGTTTCAAATTTAGCAACTTTCAAGGCTTATAAAAAAAAAAAAAAAAGAAAAAAAAAGACATTTATGACAAAAGAGATCAGTTTTTTGACAAGAGTTTACTCTATCTTTTGTTGCTATTTATAAGCCAAACAGCTTGGGACTAGATCCATTTTAATGTTTTAGTTTGAAAGACAAATTGCGAACTTCGTGTTGGACTTAGCTCATAAGTGTCAGCATATGATTTGTAGAGCTGGATGAGACCAACATTTTGGTGTTGGTTTCATGTCTCTACGACACTCCTACTGGAAGTTTGTGTGCATGTGTTTTTTCATTGAAAGGTAAATTGCTAACTTCCTGTTGGAGTTAGCTCATGGGTGCCAACATATGATTTGTCTGACTCAATAAGACAAAAATTTTGGCGTTCATCTCTACGACATTCCTACTGGCTGCTGCGGACCTTTTAGTGTATGTAGGTGGCACTACACAGCACATTTTGGCACTTATGGGGTTAATTTTTATATTTTATCAAACTTTTTGCCAGATGTGACATGCGTGCCAAATGCGTGTCAAATTGTTTAGACAAATGGAGACCGGAAGCAGCATTTTGAGTAAGGAAAGACAATGAGACAAGAGTTGACCTATCTGTCCGTTTCTACTCCTGTTTCAGGTTATCTGATTAGTGCTGTACCATTCAGATTACAAAAGTGAACTGACATTCACACAGTCACATTTAAATTTATCGAATCCCTGAAATATGGTTAAAATTCTATAAGAAAACAAAAACAAAAAGGCAAAATAAGGGAGGGGAATGGAAGGAGCTAAAAAAAAAAGGAAAAGTAGTTAACACTGAGACTTTGTGACCATTCTCCTCAAACAATCATTTACTTTAAATCCTAAAATTTCCTGATGTCACTTTTCTCAATGTACTAAAATCACAAAACAGTCAAAGGCACAAAATACACAAAACTTTTAATACATTAAATTATTGCTTTATGCTATGATGAAATCATATTGAAGCTGCACACAGATGCTGGATGTGGAGTCATTTTCTGTGGTTGCCTAGCAACAGTTGGCCGGTCAACATGTGACGCTGCAGCTGATTTACGACATGACAGTGAATAAAAGTGTGTCCTCATGCAGGTCTGTGGTGGGGGTGGGTCATGTTTCAGCTGTTTAACCTTTGCATGAGTTTTAACTTTATCTTTATGAAAAAAGCATAGACACAGGGATAATTTTATTTGAATCATTCATTCATTCATTTTCTGAACCCACTTCATCCTCACTAGGGTCACAGTGGTCGCTGGAGGCTATCCTAGCTACTTATGGGTGAAGGCGGGGTACACCCTGGGTATTTCACCAGTTCATCACAGGGCCGACATATACAGACAAACAATCACTCTCACATTCACACCTATGGCCAATTTTAAATTAACCAATTAACCTATCAGTGCATGTCTTTGGATGGTGGTATTTGAAACATATATGAAATAATTATTGCTAATATTGTTTGCACTAGACAAAAGGAATTTAACTGACTTCACAGCACCTGTTGACATAATTTATATATGCATTCGCGGTACATGCAGTGTTTTTCGCCTCAGTCTCTGCTATAACACACTGAACATATAGAGATTGTCTATTTATTTCTACCATACAGTATGGTCTGTGTGTTCCTACAGAATAGTCTATAGTTTAAATAAGCACTTTGACTATTAACAGTTTTGTTTAAAATTATTTTATCATTACCCAACAACTTTAGTTTAATTTTGATGAAATAATAGTTTTTACTAACTTTTCAATTAGTATTCATGTTTTGTTCTGGTTGTTGTTTTTGTTGTATTGTGACAAAAGCTTTGATTTATACAGACAAGGATCCATGACAGAAGAACTGTTTTGCAAAGCCATTTCATTCTGATTCAGAATTAACTATTAACAATAGAGGACAGTTTACTTATATTTTGTTTAGTTTGTGTTACATTTTTCATAGAACCATATCGTGACAATTACCATCACGTTTAATGAGGACATGTATATTTTTGCTTGTTGAAACAATTAGAGATGTCACATGGAAAATCTTACTTTAAATGAGGACCTCCTCATCTTGGAGGGATTAAAGGTCATTTCTCAGTTTAAGACCCCTGCCTTTATCCTCCTCCTCCTCAGCTTCATCTTCATCATAGTGTCTAACATGGGCCTGGTGGTGCTGATCTTTAGGAGCAGGAGCCTTCGTCAGCCCATGTACCTGCTCTTCTGTAACCTTGTCATTAATGATATTTTTGGAGCAGCGATAATAATCCCTCATGTTCTCAAAGACATTTTAATCCTTCACTCAGAGCGACACATTCATTACATAAGCTGTGTGGCTCAGTCTTTTTGTGTGCACTTTCATGGCATTGCTTCCCACACTGTACTTATGGTCATGGCCTTTGACCGATACCAGGCCATCTGTAACCCTCTACGCTACACCTCCATCATGACCAACAGGATGGTGGTGAAGCTGTCGGTGGTGGCGTGGGGGTCCGCTTTTGTGATGGTGGTCATACCCACGGGCCTCACCGTCCGCCTGTCACGCTGCAGGAGGATCATTCCCAACCTGTTCTGTGATAACCCCTCCTTGTTCAACCTTTCCTGTGAAAACATCTTCATCAATAACATCTATGGCCTCGCACACACCGTCCTCCTGCTCAGCTCTTCCATCGGCAGCGTCACACTCACCTACCTGAAAATCGCTGCAGTGTGTGTGCGCAGTAAAAGCAAATCTCTGAACAGGAAAGCGCTGCAGACCTGTGCTTCCCACCTGGCTGTGCACGTCCTGCTGGTGGCGCTGGGCTTCATCGTCATCGTCCTTCATCGATTCCCTCAGTTTTCCGATCACAGAAAGATAGTGACTGTAATGGGACCCGTTCTATTGCCAGCTTTGAATGCAGTGATCTACGGAGTGCAGATAAAAGAGATTAGGCAGACAATAATGGCATTTTTTCAGAAAATGGCTCTGAAAGGAAAATAATACAATCACAGACACACTATATGGATAAAAGTATTGGGACACATCATGGCTACAGCTCATAAGATGTCCTGTTCATGCTGATTTGGGATAAACATCAATATTTCCTTAAAGTTTAATGAGAAGTTTTTCTTCCAAAGTGAGATGTGAAGAAAGTAGATGAATAGCTGTAGTAGAAAATCATTTTTTACAGTCAGAGCATGAAAAATATTTTAGAAATTTAGAGGTAGAACATTTAAACGTACATGGGGTAGGGGCGTCAGCTATATACGTGGGGGTGCAGTCCTTAACTAACGCAACTAACGCTTGTGTGAAGTGAAAGTGAACCTTAACATGCTTTCAACATCTGATTCCCAGCTTCTATGCTTCTATTATACAGCAGACCTTAGACGAAATTTTCACAACTTCTAACCTGTATCCACTGGGCCCCCTCCACTGCTCTATGGCCCCTCCAGAAATGCTGGGCCCCATGAATTTGTCATGTTTACCCCCCCTTTACGGCGCCCCAGACAGAATCCACCATAAAAGACCTGCAGCTTTCAATGCCTCGTTTTAGTGTATGTAGGTGGCACTACAGACCACATTTTGGCACCTATTAGGCTAATTTTTATATTTGATCAAATTTTTCACCGGATGTGACATGCGTGCCAAATTTGGTACGTTTTTGAGCATGTTTAGGGGGTCAAATTCCAGTTTAAAGTGGTGTCGTGAGAAAAAACAAACAAAATACAATAGGACCTTGCCTTTCAGGCAAGTCCTCTCATTCTGTGAGTGAGAGGGACTCGAGAACTTCGGGCTCGGTCCCTAATTATTGAGTCATAATACAATCAATGACATAATAAACAGGTTTTGTCCATACACTTAATTGTTCTTGGTTTATTGTAAAGTGTCTTTGAGTACTTAGAAAAGCGCAAAATAAAACCAATGTATTATTATTATTATTCTCATAAAAGAGCTCTCGAGCTCTCCTGTATGGAAACTCTGCTGATGGTGGACAACCAACTATGGTCCATCCACTGGTGACCTGGTGGTGAGCATCTAGGGATTTAAAATTCTTAAATTGTAAAGATGTGTAGGCGCTTGTTCCACAGACAAGGCAGGAAGTTAAGTCAGGGAAAGTAGTGTTTGGAAGATGGTCAAAATCACTGGCTCATTCCTTGTGCTCGTATGGATCTACTCCACCAACTAAAGTTTTTCTAAATACTGTTCCTTTGCTTGGCTGTTAAGTTTTTCACGGTAGGAAACAGCACACTTGCTTTTTTTGTGACTCATTTTTATTTCAGTCTATTTTTTCCCACTCCAGCATAACCAATGCACCTAAGATAACAGGTCATTAGTAGTCACTGTAAAAGTGATTTCCGTATCTGCAAAACTGGTGACCGCATCCCACAATGCACCGTTTCATGACAGAGTTGCCCGAACTCTACTGTTATTGTCAAAGGATGATTTGAGTCTCGGGACGAGTTGAGTCGCACATGCATAGCAGCATTTATCTCTGTCAGCCATCTTTTACAACTTGCTATGGCAATCTCGCTAGGACAAACCATACCCTCCATCGCGCCGTTTCCCCCAGATTTAGATCACAACGTTTGTCGGCTGGAAAGGCTCTCAGCTCTGAAAGAAACCGAAAGTAGGCATATAATTTGACTCTCAAAATCCCTTCTGATCACTAGAAAGATGCTCCTGGAAGCTAAAGTCTTTGTACTTTAAGATAATTTGACTCATAAAACAGTGATTTGTCCTAGTGAGATTGCTGTAACAAGTCATAAAAGATGGCCGACAGAGATAAATACTTCTACGCATGTGCGACTCACATTGCCCCTTGACAGATATGCTAATGCTAATGAAGACATTCACACATATTTGCATAAATTGTTAACGTCATTAGCATAACATAATGCACTGTGAATGCCTGAAATGAACGACCAAACAAACTTAAGTCTCTCAAACGTATTATTTCCAGCACTGAACAATCAAACTTACAGCCATTGCTTTCAAAGGTGTTGGAGAAATTAAAGACAGGATGGAGCTTTATCTGTGAACACATCTGCATCTTTCACCATGCACTTTACTGTTCACTGCTAAGGCATCTCTGACCACTAATACATAGCATGACTCCTAAAGGCATTTCAAAATATAGCTCAGTCTAATTAATCAATCTATTTCTATGCTTTAACTACATCTGTAATATATTTTAACTCTACATGAATGATTATTCATCACACATTTTAAATGATTTACATATAACTTATTTAACTGAACATCTGTGGACAGCACAATCATACAAAATATACTGAATTCAACTACATGAAAAATTAGGCTACATAAATATGAAAAAATACTAATAAGAATACTATTAAAGCCCTCTCTCTGTTCCCCTCTCTCCATCTCTTTGTTCTGTCAACCAAAAGGCAAATAACCAAACAATATGTTTTATATCTAATAAGAAATATAAACTGATACATTTATCCAACTGGCCCACTTGAGATCAAACTGGGCTGTACGTAGCCTTGAACTACAATGAGTTTGACCACCCATATCTATGCATGGATAATGTGTAAGATCTTTTTTTGGAGAGGAAAAAAAAAAAAAAATCCAGCACCAACAGCAGAGGATGATGAATAGATAATTACTGCAGACAGAACATATTTTATGTACTTTTCCATAGCGTCATGTTTTGTTTGGGAAAGAAAAGTTGTAGACAGAACTTGTGGGAAAGGTGGATCCTGACAGACTCTTCCAAGTCATGGTATTCAAGTATAAACAGAGGACAAGTCAGGAGGTTCAGGAGCTCAATTAAAATGTGAGTTACGGAATTAAGGCAAGGACATTCATTGAATGGTTATTGAAGTGGGAAAATGAGGTTGAAGCTTATTTGTTTTCTATGATTCTATGACCCTCGCATCCGATGTGATGACAGCCTGAGGAGCAAGTCATCAGATCCAGAAGCAACTTGAACAGTTAATGAAAGAGTCAAATTGTTTAGACAAATGGAGACCGGAAGCAGCATTTTGAGTAAGGAAAGACAACGAGACAAGAGTTGACCTATGTGTCCGTTTCTACTCCTGTTTCAGGTTATCTGATTAGTGCTGTACTATTCAGATTACAAAAGTGAACTGACATTCACACAGTCACATTTACTGAATCTCTGAAACATGGTTAAAATTCTATAAGAAAACAAAAACAGGCAATAGAAGGGAGAGGAATGGAAGGAGTTAAAAAAAGTAAAAGTAGTTAACACTATGAGACTTTGTGACCATTCTCCTCAATCAGTCATTTACTTTAAATCCTAAAATTTCCTGATGTCACTTTTCTCAGTGTAGTGAAATCACAAAACAGTCAAAGGCACAAAATACACAAAACTTTTAATGCATTAAATTATTGCTTTATGCTATGATGAAATCATATTGAAGCTGCACACAGATGCTGGATGTGGAGTCATTTTCTGTGGTTGCCTAGCAACAGTTGGCCGGTCAACATGTGATGCTGCAGCTGATTTACAACATGAGAGTGAATAAAAGTGCATCCTCATGCAGGTCTGTGGTGGGGGTGGGTCATGTTTCAGCTGTTTAACCTTTGCATGAGTTTTAACTTTATCTTTTTTGAAAAAAGCACAGACAGGGATAATTCTATTTGAATCATACATGAAATAATTATGTTGTTTGCAGTGCACAAAAAGAATTTAACTGACTTCACAGCACCTATTGATATAATTTATATATGTATTTGCTGTACATGCAGTGTTTTTAGCTTCAATCGCTGCTATAACACGCTGAACAAAAAGAGACTGTCTATTTATTTCTACAATACAGTATGTCTATGTGTGCTTAAAGAAAAGAGTCTATAGTTCAAATAAGCACTTTGACTATTAACAGTTCTGTTTAAAATTATTTTATCATTACCCAACAATTTTAGTTTAATTTTGATGAAATAATAGATTTTATTAACTTTTTCATTAGTATTATTGTTTTGTGTTCTCGTTGTCGTTTTTGTTGTATTATGACAAAAACTTTGACTTGTAGAGCCTTAACAGATTAGATGAAAGGATCCATTAGAGAAGAACTGTTTTCTTGTTGTTAAGTTTTCCAAAAGCATTTCATTCTGATTCAGAATGAGCTAATAACAATAGAGGACAGTTTTACTTACATTTGTTTAGTTTGTGTTATATTTTTCATAGAAATATAAATATTGTGTTTATTATCACATTTAACAATGACATTTACATTTTTGCTGAGTGAAACAATGAGAGATGTCACATGGAAAATCTGACTTTAAATGAGGACCTCCTCATCTTGGAGGGATTAAAGGTCACTTCTCAGTTTAAGACCCCTGCCTTTATCCTCCTCCTCCTCCTCAGCTTCATCTTCATCATAGTGTCTAACATGGGCCTGGTGGTGCTGATCTTTAGGAGCAGGAGCCTTCGTCAGCCCATGTACCTGCTCTTCTGTAACCTTGTCATTAATGATATTTTTGGAGCAGCGATAATAATCCCTCATGTTCTCAAAGACATTTTAATCCTTCACTCAGAGCGATACATTCATTACATAAACTGTGTGGCTCAGTCTTTTTGTGTGCACTTTCATGGCATTGCTTCCCACACTGTACTTATGGTCATGGCCTTTGACCGATACCAGGCCATCTGTAACCCTCTACGCTACACCTCCATCATGACCAACAGGATGGTGGTGAAGCTGTCGGTGGTGGCGTGGGGGTCTGCTTTTGTGATGGTGGTCATACCCACAGGCCTCACCGTCCGCCTGTCACGCTGCAGGAGGATCATTCCCAACCTGTTCTGTGATAACGCCTCTTTGTTCAACCTTTCCTGTGAAAACATCTTCATCGATAACATCTACAGCCTCGCATACACCGTCCTCCTGCTCAGCTCTTCCATCGGCAGCGTCACACTCACCTACCTGAAAATCGCTGCAGTGTGTGTGCGCAGTAAAAGCAAATCTCTGAACAGGAAAGCGTTGCAGACCTGTGCTTCCCACCTGGCTCTGTACGTCCTGCTGGTGGCGTTGGGCTTCATCGTCATCATCCTACATCGATTCCCTCAGTTTTCCGACCACAGAAAGATAGTGACTGTAATGGGACACATCATAATACCAGCTCTGAATGCAGTGATCTACGGTGTGCAGATAAAAGAGATCAGGCAGACAATAAAGGCTCTGTTTCACATCCACAAAGTGGCCCTGAAAGGAAAATAATATCATCACAGACACACTATATCAGGGATTAAAGCAAAAATTTTTCATCTGACTGAAAATTTTCTTCTGGTCAAAATCATTGGCCACTATTAAAAATGATGCAATACAATACTACTATAGCGTACAAGTTTATATAGTCAAATTTGGCAATACTGTAAAACACACTGAATGGGAGAGTGTACAGGTGTAGAGGATTAGTAACGGATAGAAAAACTGTCATGAGTGGTATTGGTGGGGGGTCTGGGGGTCCTCCCCCAGAAAATTTTTAAAGCTTCAGGTCAATTTTGGTGCTCTCTGGTTAATTTTAAAGGGTATGAAAACCTTTGAAGCAAGTGAAAATAATAACTAGAAGAAAACCTTACTGCAAAAAATGAGTGAAAAACTTTTTATTTAACAACTTAGGAACTCCTAAAACATAACTCCAACAGCACATGAATTTTGGGGAAAATGTCTGTGTAAATGTAACCCTAACCAACTAATCTTTTATTTTTTCTGCTTTTTGGCACTGAAACCAAAAGTTTCAAGCTTGGTCATTCCGGATGTACGCTTCTGTTTTTTTCCAGAGACACATGGCACATTAGTAGAACTTTTTACTTTAGCAGTAGAGGTGGAGGTTGTTGCAGGGACAGTGGAGTGGATACTCTCTGAGGGTATTTAAAATACAGTGGCTTTCCAAATACCAAGGGTGTTACACATTCATTCAATTTTATCTTCGTACTGTACCACACAGATAGAAATAAGATGCTAAATGGGTCAAAATAAAGCACTTATGCAGTCGGGGGCATAACTGCATAAGGCCACGGCCCACACAGCCGCACACACGGGAAGGGCACATACACACAAACACACACACTAGTCATATACTGGCAAGAGGAGATAAGCTATGAACCCAAACATGAAGGTCCATGTAGATCAGATCTGTCTTCTTCCCTTTTCACTGTGGTTCTTTCATAATGAAAGCTACTTGTTAGCACTAAAGTTAGCGTCTGGAGGCTGAACTTCGGTAAAGCTGAACTTGTCCATGTGTTTCTGAGGCACAGAATGAGCAGCATTTCCTTCCAAAGATAAATAGTCATCAATCTCTCCTCCCGACATAAAAATAAAGAAGTCATCTTATTATCATCACTGTAAAACCTATCAGCCCCCTGTGCGTGGCGTGCCTGTGTTAAACACCTGCAGACCGGAGCGCTGCAGATTCAGGACAGCATCACAGTGCCGACTGGACTCCGCGAAACACATGGGGAAGTTACTTCAATATGACTTTTTCCCCCCTCAGTTTTTCCATTTGACAGAAATCCGTCGTGGTGACGGAGAACTTTAATCCCTGCACTATATGGACAAAAGTATTGGGACACATCACAGCTACAGCTCATAAGATGTCCTGCATACACACAGTGCATAATTATTCCAAAACTATCGTAAACATAGTAGGTAGACCGTCTAACGGTTCAAAACGACACGAATTGGTGTCTTTTCAGACCGCGCACCCCCCCCCCCGCTTGGTCGCTTCGCTCCCTCGCCTACCTGTGCTCCCTCTTAGTAATTTTTTCTAGAAAAACCCCTGAAGGTCACCAAAGGTCAATGTTCTATCAGCCAGTGAGCTAAAAGCAAATTATTTTGTAAGCCACATTTAAAATATAACTGCTCTCATTTAAATGTTATCAGTATTCTTGTTGTGTATTGTAGCTTCACCCAACACTGCACTGGCACAGTGACATTTAATTCTGTGTATTGCACTAAAACGCTCAAAGGGGTAAAGGGTATTTTTTAATAAACCTCTCAGAATGGATTTACACCACACTATCAAGCCAAAAGAAAAACTAAAGCAAACTATATCTATAACCATCATTGTTTGGTAATCGTTCCTAACTTCAAACTGAAGGTCAGTGACATTAATTAACTGGTGGATTTGGTTTGATTCCATCAAACAGGGGTTCACCTCACCTGAGGGGAACACCTGACCTATAACTCTAGCCCTAAATGAAGATTAGTGTTGTTGGCTTTCGACATTTTACAAAATTATATACAATGGCAGATTTACCTCCCAGCTCATCTGTGGAACACTGCCAGTGATTGAGTGAATCATGAAGTCGTTAAACAGAGGCCTATACTTAAACTGTATCCTGTTGTTTTTAATTTAAAATGATTTGGAATGCAATGGAATTCATTGCCATAACTGAGGCCAACCTTACTTCAATTCCCAAAATGTACCTGTGAGAGAATAAAAAGATATTTGAAAAAATAGATTATTCACAACGCAGTCACACACACACACACACACACACCCACCCACACCCATCCAAGATGGCCGTGCACACACTTAAGCGTTTTTCCACTGTCACTAGGCACTTTCTCAGATTGGTTTTAATCGTATTTAATTGTTGTAATAACAGGCACTAAGTTTACAAGTGTTTTTAAATTACTTGTTTAAACAACTATTCTGATAATTTTAATCTGTTTTTAACTGGCATGAGCCACAACTCCATGCAAATCATTGTTGATGTAATGTGAGTAAGGGGTTTTTGCAACTTCACCCAGGGCACTTTTCCACCATGGGATTCCTCTACCTGCTGGTGCTGTGAAGCTGCCATCCGGGCTTGGCCAGGCTGTGATCCTCACCGACCCCTTTTGGGTTGCACAGGTGCTCCTTTCCCGGCCTAGGGGTTCCCGCTGTGGTACCTCGGGCTCTACTCGCTAGATGCTACTCTGGGCCCCGGTCCCCCCTGCTGGGTCTCGTTCGCTGACAACAGTGGCTGCTGAACTGAGGATGTCTGAGGATTTACTACCACACTGGTAATCACATATTGGACAACAGGCTGGGTCGGATCTGTCAGCTGCCACCGGTTGCTAGCCACTGGCCACTTGCTAGCCATTAGCAGCTAGAGGTTAGCTGCTAGCCACTCATCGTACACCTTTATGGGTCTGCTTCCCGGCTGGACGTGGTGGAGGAGAGTCCGGCTCCACACAAACATCGTCCTGTTTTACCATCCCAAGTCAGTCTAAAAACTTTGTACTGTGAGGCAACTACAATGAATTTTCCACTAGTAGTGTTCATGTTTCTCCCGTTGTGGTTGATTTGAAACTACCCTAACACTCGGGCTCATGGAGGTGCGCCACGCACCCTTTGGGTCCTGTTGGGGCTCGTGGACATGATCCACGCGCTCCTCTGGATCTTTCCACTTCACTGACCTGTTTGCTCATTGGTTTCACTATGGGTTTTGCTCATATATATATATATACATATATATATATATATATATATATATGTTGAGAGAGAGAGAGAGAGAGAGATAGATATGTATGTATATCTGTGGGTTTCGCTGACCTACACCTGGTCCAGTACTGACTTGATTAGATGTTTGTTGCCATCCCGTTGTGTGCCACTTTTTAATCATTATATATTGCTTCGACTGATTTGTATGGATGTCCTCAAAAAATGTTTTACACATAACGGTAGTTATGTTTTACTTAAACCAGTCCAATGACATTGAGATTGAGCCAAAATCGTTTGGCGGAAATGCTTTATTTTAGTTTTGCTGTTAGTATCAGGCAATGTTCAGCCAATTCAGGTCCCCCACTTTATAATATTGATACCCCTGATGAATCCAGATCCAGGTCAGGTTTTTGCATCATTCACATTAATGTTTGCAGCTTGTTATCTAAGCTAGACCTATTTAAAATCTGGATTCAAACTACTGACACATATTTTGGTTCTGTCAGAAACCTGGCTGAATAAATCAGTCTCAGGTAAAGGCATTTCTATATTTGGCTCTAATATTTTTTGGATCTGAGCCTGGATTGGTTGACTCAATTATCTGACAGTGTCTGAGACTCTTAAATCTAACCCAATTAATTGAGACTCCCACCCGCCCAAATGTCAAACACCCCACAAGATCTTCACTGCTTGATCTAATTCTGACTAATGCCCCATATTGTCACAGTTTGTTTAAGCAAGGCCTCTGGCAGCGTGCCATCGCTGGTGAGGGTGGACGCAGTAAGACAGTCATTTTGAATCCACTGTCTGGAACCGCTGTCCATTTTTGTAAATTTCCCTTGCCATCCATCCCCAAATGTTCTCAGTTGGATTCAGATCAGGGGAACACACAGAATGGTCCAAAAGAGTGGTGTTATTCCTCTGTTCTCAGTCCTTTGTCAGGTGGGCATTGTGAACTGCAGCATTGTCCTGTTTTTAAACCCCGTCATTCCCACAAAGACCAGGGGCCTCAGTCATGACGGATGCCCCCTGTACTGCACATAGCCAGCCACCGTTTGACACCTCTGCACAACCTGAAGCTCCATTGTTCCAATGAAGGAAAAGCACCCCAGATCATGATGGCCACCCCCCTCCACTGTGTCGCCCAGAAAACATCTCCAGCGTGATCTCCTTGTCATGCCAGTAATGTTGGACACCATCAGGACCGTCGAGGTTAAATTTTTTCTCATCAAAGAATAAAACTTTCTTTCACCTTTCAGTGTCCCATGTTTGGTGTCTCTGCCAAAGTCCAAAGGGGCAATTTTGTGGTTTCATTGAAGGAGACAAGGCCTTTGAAGATGGTTTTTGTTCTTAAAGCCCTTCTCTGGCAGATGCTGTCTGATGGTTATTGGGCTGCAGTCGGCACCAGTAACTGCCTTAATTTGGGTCAAAGATCGTCCTGTGTCTTGATGGACAGCCAATCGGATCCTCCAGCTCAGCGTGGGTGAAATTGTTTTGTGTCTACCACTTTACTTTTTTGTTCCGCAAATTAATTTAAGAAATTCAAGATGACTGCCTTACTGTGTCCAACCTTAGCAGCGATGGTGTGTTGCCAGACGCCTTGCTTATGTAGTTCAAACATCCAACCACGTTCAAACAAAGAAAGCTTTTTTGCCTTTGCCATCAGGAGGTCATGAGAGTGTGAATACCTGACACAAAATGACATCGAGTCCACCTTTTTGCACAGATTTTGGCTTTTAAAAGCTGTGGTCTAAAACTTTTGATTAGTTGATGAACAGCCTATTTCAGTTTGTTTTCAATAAATTGCTTACCTGCATTTTTTTTTTGTCTCACTCCCATTTCTTCTTTTTACATTTTGAAACTCTACACACACACACACGTGTGTGTATATATATGTGTGTGTGTATGTGTGTGTGTATATATATGTATGTATGTATGTATGTTTATATATTAGACTATTTCTCTGTGCTATAATTATGAAATCACATTGAAGCAGAGCACAGATTACCTACATGCTGAGTTGGTATGTCTGGTTGTTTAGCGACAGCTGGACTAGAAGTCAACATGTGATAATGCAGCTGACGTCCAAAGATGGAGTGAATAAAAGCATGTGCTACTCTAGGTCTGTGGTGGAGGGGGGGTTGGGTTTGAGTCGGTTATCATTTACACAGATTTTTAACACTGTCTTTATGGAAATATCAAACTGTCATGGTTTTAATGTTATTTTAATTTAATAATGTGTATGACAAGGTTACTGTTAATGCTGGAGTGTAAGTGGCTTTCCTGCAGCAATCATTGCAATTTGATTTGTTAAGTAACACCTGTATATGTGTTTTTACAGCTGAAAAACGTGTCTATAGAGATGTTTATTCTCATCCTTCTCATGTAACTGATGTGCATATTTATTGTGCTTGCAGTTGAGAGTTTATACAAGCACTTTAAGTATTACATTAGCTATTAACATTTTATGTTTTTTTTGTGCTTTTTTTCTTTAAGAAATTCAATGGAATAAGCAACAACTTACTAATACACCTCAGTCTTATCTTTGATACACGTGATTCAGTATTGCCTTTGCTTTGGGTCTTTAAAGAGTCAATTACCTTCACTTTTTTCCACACTACATCTTTCCAAACTCTGCATCTCTTTTGATAAGGGGCAGCTGCTACAGTCATTCTTCTTTGTGATTACTATTACTGCACTGATATCATTTGTGAGTTGTTTTTAAAAGAACAAACTGAAGTTTTCGTAGTCTTCATTTCATTTTAATGTTTTGCAAGTATATGGAGGAAAGCCTTGATTTGTAACAGTAAAACACAGGATGAAAGAATTCATGACATCAAATAAGATTCACAAATCAAATTGTTTATTGAAGATCCCATGTAGTGTAAAGATAATTTATTTGTTCACCAATAACCATTAACACAGGAAAAACCTAAACCAAGCTGATTTTATCTTCAGTTAGACCTTGTTTTATTTGGTGTTTCATTTTCTTTTGAAATTTTTACATAAACTCTGCTAGTTTTAGTTTTTGTCATATGTTTTGTTCAAGATAATCACACTAATGGCCATGTAGCTTAAGTTTTCCAAAACTGTACACAAAATTATCATTTTTTTCTTTTCTCTTTTGCCTCAGAGTGTATTCCTTAAAGTGTGGTGTAACTGCTACACCTTTTTGGGGGGATATCTAAAGTAACTTCCCATTCCTTATTTAATTTTTCTTTTTTTTCCTATTTTGTGAGTTCTTTTTTGGTGTTTGATTTCAAATATTATCTCTGCAATATTTGATCATTTTAATTGTTTTACTGGAAATGTTTATGTAATTCAAATGAATTGAATTTGTATCATCTGTGTGATAATGGCATGTTAATTATAGCTGAACGTCCAACAAATGATGAATAACACATGGAAAATCTAACTTCAAATGAGGACCTCCTTATCTTGGAGGGGTTAAAGGTCACCCCTCAGTCTAAGACCCCTGCCTTCATCCTCCTCCTCCTCGTCTATATCTTTATCATTGTTTCTAACCTGGGCCTGGTGGCGCTGATCTTTGGGAGCAGGAGCCTCCATCAGCCCATGTACCTGCTCTTCTGTAACCTTCTTATTAATGATGCTTGTGGAGCCACGCTTTTAATCCCTCATATACTCAAAGACATTTTCATTTCACCATCGAAGAGATACATTCATTACATAAGCTGTGTGGCTCAGGCTTTTTGCGCACATTTCCTTGGAAGTGCCGCCCACACTGTGCTCATGATCATGGCCTTTGACCGATACGTGGCCATCTGTAACCCTCTACGCTACGCCTCCATCATGACCAACAGGATGGTGGTGAAGCTGTCAGTGGCAGCATGGGGGTCTGCTTTTGTGACGGTGGCCATCCTCCTGGGCCTCACCATCCGCCTTTCACGCTGCAGGAGGAACCTCCCAAACCTGTTCTGCGATAACGCCTCCTTATTCAGTCTTTCCTGTGAAAGTGTCATCATCAATAACATCTACGGCCTCGGATACACCGTCCTCCTGCTCGGCTCTTCCATCGGCAGCATCACACTCACCTACCTGAAAATCGCTGCAGTGTGTGTGCGCAGTAAAAACAACGCTCTGAACAGGAAAGCGCTGCAGACCTGTGCTTCCCACCTGGTTGTGTACGTCCTCCTGCTGCTGATGGGCTTCATCATCATCGCCCTACATCGATTCCCTCACTTGTCTGTGCACAGGAAGTTGTTGCCCATCCTGGGACACATCATCACACCAGCTCTGAACGCTGTGATCTACGGTGTTCAGATAAAAGAGATCAGAGAGAGGATTAAGGCTGTGTTTCACATCAATGTAGTGACACTGATGGATAGTAAATAATGGAAGATTTAGAGATTACATCAGAGCAAAGTGATACTTAAAGGTGCTGGAGACTTTCGTGAGCAATTTTTCATCGAATCTGTAAAACCTCAGTCATATCCTCAGTATCACGAATCTGTAAGTCTTTCTGTGGTTACTCACCTGAATCTCTTGCATTACAGTGAACAGTTTCTTAGTGCCATCCACCATAAATAAACCATATGTTTATAAACAGAGCTGGGAGGTAACTTGGGCATCTTTGGAATTTTGTTGCGACATGGATTGTGGGAAACACCGGTTCGCTCCACTGCCTGGCAGCAGCAGCTGCTACAGACATGAGGCGGAAACAGCAAGAGCTCCCTTCCCTCTATGCATATTCCTCCAGCCATTTCCGCGTTTCAGCTGTTTCCGCATGTGTTTTCTTCATCCATATAATACCATATGGACGCGCTGCCACTGCCTCTGTTAGGCAGCGGTGCGAGCCTTCACTTCCCACAATGCATGTGGCGATAAAATTCCGAAGATGCCCAAGTTACCACCCGGCTCTGTTTGTAAACATATGGTTTGTTTATGGTGGATGGCACTAAGAAACTGTTCAACGTAACGCAAGAGATTCAGGTGAGTAGCCACAGAAAGACTTACAGATTCGTGATACTGAGGATATGACTGAGGTTTGACAGATGTGGTGAAAAACTGCTCACAAAAGTCTCCCGCACCTTTAACCAATATATCAATCCAATTTTATCTATATAATACCACTTCATAACAAAAGTTATCTCATGACACTTTACATTTAGAGCTGGTCTATCACTTTTATTTATTTTAAAAAGTCAGAGAAGGCATTTAGTTCATTCTGTGGATGCATTTCACAGAACAGTTAAAAATGCAGCCAAATCAACTTTGTGTAACAGAAAGCGCTGTAGAATCCAGATTTTAATACTTAATATACAGTAAACTTCATCACATGCATTGAAATATATTTAATAAAGCTAGTCTGCTGCAACTTAAGTGTTTTTACGAAATATGGCAGAAACTGTTTTTAGAAACATATTTAATTTCTGTCTGTGTTATTTCTTTGCTTTCTCAGTCTTAACAATCACATATCAACACATCATCACCTTGTCATATTTTGTCTATACAGGATGTATCAGAAAAAAGTAGACTATCAGAAAAAAACAACATAAACCCAAAATGCAAAGAGATTGTGAAAACCTGGTCATTTGTGTTTATTGACCATGTAATTCTCCCTTGATTGACATCAGTGTCATGGGTCACTTTTCATGCTTCAGTGAACAACACTACTTTGAATTGTGCAAAATAAAAGTCTTTTGTGCATGGAAGTGTAAGGGTTAATATGAGATCTGGATGGACACCATGGATGACGAGTTCCATTGGTCTTCTACTTGCATACATAAAACAGGAAAAAATTTATTAGGTTAACGCCCTACCATCGATACAAAGATTTCACACATTGATGAAAAACTGAAAATTAATAGCAAAATTTGTTCAGTGAGTCAAGATTTGGGTTTTACACTTCAGGATTTTAATTGAAGGCGCACACTTCCATTAGTCGATGGATTCCAGCCTATTTAGTCTTCCACATGAGCCCTGTACCTTGCCAAGCAAATCTGTGCCCTCCTAAACATATCTGCGACAGCACATCTTAGCACAGCTTAAAGAATCCTCACTAACAGCATTAACCCCTTGTGTTAAGCATGATAGACTCAAACCTGTCATTAATCTGAACTCTTTGTATCGATGGGCCCCAAATTGGGTCAGTTTGACCTAAAATCTAAACTGTCAGAAATCCACTATCAGATCTCAGAAACTTACTTATAGAAGTTAGTACTAAAACTGAATACCCCACTGTTTTAACCCATAAAGACCCAAATATCCACCAGTGACCAAAATCATTCACTGATATAAACTGTGTGAGCCACTAATCCTATCAATCAATGCAAATAATGATGGAAAATACAGTTTTTCATCTTTTCATGGTCATCAGATATGACCCATTTGGACGTTCAAACGCTCCTTAGTGAACATAGAAACCCCGTCATCTTCTACAAGTCTGTTTTCACTTTCTTATTCATGTTGATAAAATGTCATATACTTCATTTTGCTGCAAGTTATATTGATGACTTTAACCCATAAAGACCCAAACAGCCACCAACGACCAAAACCATCTACTGATTTAAAATGTTTAATAACTTCTCAACTACTAAACCTACTAATACATGTAAATAATTGGTGTAAAATGCAGTTTGTCATCTTTTCATGGTCATCAGATATGACCCATTTGGACATTCAAACGCTCCTTAGTGAACATGGAAACACCGTCATCTCCTGCAAGTCTACAGTGTTTTCACTTCCTTATTCATGTTGATAAAAATGTCATATACTTTATTTTGCTGCATGTTATATTGATGATGACTTTAATGTTAATGTTCAAACATAAGACAATTCAAAAACACTTATAAGAACATGTTTTGCACAAGATATAGGGAAGAGGGTTATTAATTGTCACCATATGTTCACTGTTGTTTATGTATATATTTCCTTCCTTGAGTAAGTTATTATTTATTTATTCACCAGCACAACTAAGAAAGGCATTGGTAAAAGATTATATGTGTATTTGTATGTGTGCATATGTACAAACGTATATATGTGTATATGAATGAATGAGTGTGTGTGTATGTGTGAATAGATATATAAATATGGAAGAGTAATATAAAAGGAAGAGGGACATATATTATTAATAATACTGTAGGGAGAGGGGGTGGGATTAAATAAGTTATACTTCTTCCCACTCCTTTTCGGGCATATAAATGGAACTACTGTGCTTTTCTTCTAACTAAGATTGTTATGATTCTTGATATTTGTATTATTATGTATGTTTTGCAAGTGCATATATGTTAATTTTCATTGCATGTTTGGAATAAATCACTAAATCACCAAAAAAAAAAACAAAGACCCGAACACCCACCAGCGACCAAAACCATCTACTGATTTAAAATGTTTAATAACTTCTCAACTACTAAACCTACTAATACATGTAAATAATTGGTGTAAAATGCAGTTTTTCCTTCTTTTTCATGGTCATCAGATATGACCCATTTGGATGTTTGGAGGCTCCATAGTAATGTTAGCTTATATAACGTTACCTGTCTATATGTAACTTTAAAGTAAAATTATGTGTGTCAGTTATGTTGTCAACTAACCACATGGTACTTATTCTAATATAGCTAATTAAACGCTAACGTTACCAAGCTACTTGCTCTCACTTCAACCTCGTAGCTCCTCTTTTTCATTGACCGCTGAACTTTCAGACTTCCACCTGGCATTAAACAAAGTCTTATAATTGAGTTAGTTGTAAGAGCTAGTTTAAGCGATTAGCATTAGTGAGATTGAGTAGCTAGCGAACTTAAGGGTGTTAGCAATAAAGTTACGTTAGCATTTAATTAGCTATATGGAATAAGTACCATATGGTTAGTTGACAACGTAACTAACAAAACACACATACACAAACACACACACACTTTTGCTTTAAAGTTACATATAGACAGGTAACGTTATATAAGCTAACGTTTAGCACTAGTACTAGTAGCTAACATTAGCTACTGCCGCTAGCCTACACTGAGCTGCATTCATTATTTGAGATCCAACTGATCTTATCAACTTCAGTTATCTACTCCTCTTTTCGTTGGAGGAAAGCAGCATTTCATACGTGTATGTGTGTGTTTTCACGTGTGTGTGAGTACATTTCACATGCGTGTGTGAATGTTAATTCTGAATTATGTCCCATATAGCCCCTCATAGAGTTGGATCAATGAAAATGGATGGACACACTTCGTTTATGTGCCCTTATTGATATATTTGCTGAAAAATTCCACTTTTTCTTCAGTTTTCTCTGTTTCTGATATAATAACCCTCAACTTTACTCTGAGCATTATTAACATCTACATGATCGGAAAATTAAATATAGAAAAATACATTATTTATAATGAAAAAACTCAAAATAAAGAAGATAATATGACAATAAATGGTTAAAAATCACTTAAGAAAGGTTAAATATAATAAATGCTATTGTCTAGGCTGATATGGTCATTTCAACCATAACATTGCACCTGTTTTAATCTTGGCACACTTTGACAGCCTGGTTCAGTTGATCATATCAGAACCACCTCTGCATCTGTGGTGGTGCTTTATGCTTTTTAAACAGAATATTCACAGCTTTTTCTGAAGTCGACATTATCATTCAGCTGCAATTATAAAAACACAGTGAGGCAGCACATACATGATGAAGGATGCTGAGACAGTATCTCTGGTTGCCTAGCAATGGTTGACCAGTCAACATGTGATGCTGCTGTTGACGTCCAAAGATGGAGTGAATAAAAGTGTGTGTGCCGATGCTGGTGTGTGATGGGGGTGGGTCATGTTTCAGCTGTTTAATATTCACACAGATTTTGTCACAGTTTTTACAGAAATATCAAACTGTTGTTGATTTAACGTTGACTTAATTAATCATGCTTTATTGTTAATGTTGTTGTTTGTCTTAGTAAGTAACTTGTTAGTGACTTTGCAGCTACAGTCCTTCAGTTTTATACCTTCACGATGTTCTTGTATGTTTGAGTGTAGGTCTGTTTGTCCAAGCAGATGTCGAATATCTATTACTATCAGTGTAGTCTAGAGTCTAGTTTATCATTTAATCATTATTAGTTCAGTTGAAGACGTTTGTTTGTTGATTTATTAATGCTGACAAATATTTTTTTAGACATTCATTTTTAATGCTTTTCAAACTGCAACAAACAAGACAGATAATGACTCACTGATATAACTGGATCTATTTCATCCATTATACATTGGATTTAGTATTGCCTTTGTGATGGTCTTAAAGGAAAGATTTCTTCCACCGTTTCCACCTCAATATATTTTTCCACACTGCATATTACCTTTGATAATGTGCAGACACTAGAGTGGGGATCTTCCATTGTGATTTCTACTGAAACACCGTCTTTCTGTCTTTTAGTTTGGTTTTTGAACGTGCATAAGTAGTTTTAGTTGGTATTTCTTCGGTATTATGATTAAAGCCTTGATTTGTAGAAGAAAAAAGTGTCATTGGGAGTAATACATGAAATCAGATATGATTTGTTAAATTATTGTTTATTTAAGAAAAGCCACTTTATTCTTATCCACCACAAACCATTAAGCTTATTTTACTTGCTGTTATATTTTGTTTTACTTTAGTTTATTGTTTTGTTGCAATTTTTATTTAGTACTTTCAAACTAGTTCTTTTCACTTCTACTAAAAGTTTTTCATTCATCATAACACTCTAATTAGGTGATAAATATTAACTTTGTATGCCTCTACACAAACTCCACTTCCACTATGGTAATGGATAACTTTTCTGTCAATATTTTCTATCTATTATTTACTAACATTTCAGGTATACTAATGATAATTTCCCTATAATGTTCTTTAATTAATGTGTTTTGTAATCTGAATGAATCTCTAATTTTGTGAAGCAGGTTCAAACAATGACCGATAATACATGGAAAATCTGACTTTAAATTTGGACCTCCTTATCCTGGCGGGGTTAAAGGTCACCCCCCAGTCGTCCACCCCCGCCTTCATCCTCCTCCTCCTCGTCTACATCATCGTCATGGTTTCCAACATGGGCCTGGTGGTGCTGATCTTCAGGAGCAGGAGCCTCCATCAGCCCATGTACCTGCTCTTCTGTAACCTCATGATTAACCATGCATTTGGAGCCACAGTAATAATCCCTCATATACTCAAAGATATTATTATCTCGCCGTCAAAGCGACACATTTACTACATAAACTGCGTGGCTCAGGCTTTTTGCGCCCACTTCCATGGGACTGCATCTTACACTGTGCTCACGATCATGGCCTTTGACCGATACGTGGCCATCTGTAACCCTCTACGCTACGCCTCCATTATGACCAACAGGATGGTGGTGAAGCTGTCAGTGGCAGCGTGGGGGTCTGCTTTAGTGATGGTGGCCATCCTCCTGGGCCTCACCATTCGCCTTTCACGCTGCAGGAGGACCCTCCCCAACCTGTTCTGTGATAATGCTTCCTTATTCAGTCTTTCCTGTGAAAGTGTCCTCATCAACAACATCTATGGTCTTACGTACACCATCCTCCTGCTCGGCTCTTCCATCGGCAGCATCACACTCACCTACCTGAAAATCGTGGCAGTGTGTATGCGCAGGAAAAACAAAGCTCTGAACAGGAAAGCGCTGCAGACCTGTGCTTCCCACCTGGCTGCGTGCCTCCTCCTGCTGGTGATGGCCTTCATCATTATTATCCTACACAGATTCCCTCATTTGTCCGACTACAGGAAGATGGTGCCTATTCTGGGACACGCTACTATGCCGATTGTGAATGCAATGACATACGGCGTACAGATAAAAGCAGTCAGACAGACCATTAAGAATGTTTTACATATCAAATAAGTGTAAATAATCTCATCTGAGAAACAAAATTGTGGTTCAGCAATACATGCTAGAAGTCAAAGAAAGCATTCACTTTGTTCTGTGGCAATATGTCACTGACCACTTTAACCCTTTCATGCATAGTGGTCACTCCAGTGGACAGTTTTTCTACAGCTGTTCTCTTGTATATTCATGGGTTTTGTGTTTTAATTCCATATCAGCCAACACAGTGGACACTTATGCACCATCCCATAATAATACACTGACATTCATACCATTACTGTAACTTAGCTGTTCTTGATAAACCTGATCTGTGCTAACAAGTTTGAGTGGAAACCAGTTGCTAATTGTTATTAGACTGTAATTACCAGTTGTTGTTGTTTTTAAGCAAAAAGGTTTTTTTTGTTTGTTTTTTTTTTTTTTTTTTTTTTTTTTGCATTTTATCTCCATGAAGTGAGTAATAATTTGTTTTAAGGTATGTTAAAATGTGAGAAAACATCTGATTAGCAGCATTCAAAATGTTTTTATCGCATAGTTTTCCATATCACTTTCTGATATAAGGTTTTAAATACATGTTTCTTTGCTTCAAAAATTAAATGCATGGTGTCCAGCTGAGTGGACATATTTGTAACTCCTTAAAAAAAACACAAAAACAAACAAAAAAAACTCAATCACATTATTTTTTTTACATGCCTAAAGAGGAATAAAAACACTCAGGAAAAATATCTTGACTAAGGTCCTCATAATTCATGCATGAAAGGGTTAAAGATGTAGTTGGATAATGGTAATGTAATATAAAAGTAATGATAATATTAGCTAATTGATTTACCACTTCTATTTAGCTTTTGGGTTGCTGGAAAGATGGATTTTTGTGACCATGGTAGGAATATTTGTCGTTGTAGTTTAAGGCCCTCCATTGCCTCATAGCAGCTACTTAAAGCGTTCTTCAAATATTTTGATTTTCCAAGGTGCCAGTGGTCCTCTGTTTCAAGGGGAAACATAAGCTGTCTTTAATGAAAATGCAATGCACTGGTGATAATCTTTATCTTTATATTTTTATCCAATCAGCTTATCTTTGTCATTGAAATTAAAAAAAGAAAAAAAAAAGTTACCCAGCCTCTGTCTTGCTGAGACAGCAGGAATTATTTGCTTTGTGTTGATTCTGTCTGCATTTTTGTTTAATAATTCAATAATCATTATCAGTAATTCTTTTAATCATCACTACATGTTTTTTGTGCTCATGCTTTGGTATTTTAAAAGCTATTACACCAAAAAACACTATAAAACCCACCTTTTAATGCTTCATATGTAAAGAACTTTGACATATACACTAAGCTGCTCATAATAAAGCTGATCTGGTTTCATAAATATGGTTGTTTATACTGTTTGTACTCAATATCTGTCCATTTGCCTACACATTTTGACCCCCAACTCACCACATTTCAATGCAGAGTACCCCTAGAACCCCATTTTTAGATGTACAGATTTACGCCTCTTTTTTTTTTTTCAATATGCTGTAGTTCCTGCCATGGTTACCATCTCAACTTTATGCCTAAAAACATCCTGGATAAGTGTTGGCAGAAAGGTCATCTTAAGCTTCACTTGTTCCACTGGCAGATTTTTTTTTGCTTGAATAATGAAAAAAAAATCTGGAATTACGCAAAGAAATCTGCCAATGGAACAAGTGAAAATTATCTTTGTAAGATTTTTTGAAATAAGATTTTCAAGATCTATTGTCTAAAAATAAGTTCTTATATCTCACTTAAAAGTCACCCTTTAGGTGATTATGTCTTATTTAAAGTGTGATGAGATATTTTGACTAGAAATGAGAAAAATATACTTGGTAACATTTTGATTTTTGCAGTGCAAGGTTGGAGATGGGCTTGTGGAGTTTAATTAATGAAGAATTTAGACCCAAGCATAGCATTTGCAGTTTATGTAGACCACAGTGAAATGTTTTAAAATAAGTAATTCCATTTAAAAAGAGCAAAAATATCCCTCCTTTAAACCAAAAACAAAAAGAAAAGAGAAAGATAAACATATCAACATTGATGATCGACAAATCCTCAGAGAAAAACTGATGCAACTTCAATGATGTCACTGAACTCTAAGAGACGTGTTTGAGCTGATAAATAGTCAGCAGCTCCAGTTTAAGCAGGGTTCACATCACAGGAGGTGAGTGACAGATGTGAAGACACTGTGAAGGATGTTCCATTTTAAGAGCCTATGTCTTCTTCTTCTGTCTATATTTTAGTACCACAACAGCCTCTTTCAGATACTGTCACTAAAAAGTATCTAACTGGAGTTGTTTTATAATGTGACCAGTTTTATGTGTTTAATTCTCATGCAATCATTGTCTTTCACAGTTTACTTATATTTAGAGTCTGTTTTATGTGTTAGGAGTTTAAGTGGGTTTATGTGAAAATTAACCTTACTATAGCGAACTGTTAATTATTGATTGTTCAGGAAACACAGATGATTTAAACCATTTAACGCAAGCCTAAATGAGTGAAATCGTTGTGTAAACGTAACAATGTAAATGTAAACAGAATAGCTTTTATTGTCATTGTGTGTGCAATGAAATTAGGAAAGTTACTCCAATCAGTGCAACAATATAAAATTTTAAAAAAACCTAAGCATTAAAATAAGAATAGAACTAAAGGTAGAATAAAGAAAAATAGACAGAAAATATAAATAGACACAATATTAACAGTATATATATCTATGAACAAGTCTATAAAACACTGTTTATGTTTGAATAAATATTGAATAAATATTGCATTGTTATTGCAAGAGCAGAAGATTTTGCCGAAACTGCAGAAGATTATTGTGCAAACTTATTGCACATAATTCACATTAAACAGGATTATTGTACATTACTGGAAATGATTGCATGAGGAAATAAATGTAAATTAGTGAGTAGAAAAACCTTTGACCACATATTATATCACTTTTTGGGTAATTTCTTATCTGACATTTGATAGTGTTTGTACCCAGTGAAAAACATTTAAAGTGATCAGTAAAAGTATTAAATATTTATATTTTTTGCACTTTAGTTATCCTTTTATCATCCAGTCTTTTCTATGAATCCTAAGTTATTAGACTTTATTTGGAAGAGATTTTTTTCCTTTCTGTGTTCAACACGTAACTGAAACACAGTCTAAACTACGGCAGTTTAATCAGATGTAAACTTAACCCTAAAATTGTTTATTGGTGAGTGATTATATATTAAGATGTTACACTATAGTATTCTGACACACATTTCACTATGTAGGACAGTAACTGAATGAAAATGCAAAGTCTGTGATATGAACTTCAGTGACATTTGATTACAATCGTATACAATTAAACAGAAACTTCTGAATTTCATTTGATTCTAATGAGAATTAGGATCATTCATTGTCTAAGGAATAGTTATTGTTAGTGTAGTTACATTGTTTACTTTTTTAAAAAATGAAAATCTGTTTTGGGGATTTTGTAATTTTGTTATCAGTCATTTAACCAAGATCTAGTTTGATTTAATTATTATAGACTGACTTCTACACCTTTACAGTATGGTCAAAATATATGACATAAAAATGTATGACTATGTATGTTATGTATGACTGAAATTGTCAAAATACTCAAAATTCAATTAGTATTTTTATGTCAGGATACTAGATTTGATGTGTCTTGTGCCATTTTCCTTAACCCAGTGGTTCCCAACCTTTTCTGGCTCATGAACCCATTTTAACATCACAAATTTTTGGCGACCCCAGACATTCAAAACGGAGACATTTTTCTCTTGGAGATGTCTTAGCAGGGCCAAGCGGGTGAAGAAATCTTTCCATTCTTTGTTCAGTCCGGTTTTCTGACTGCGATTGTGTCCAGGCTAGTTGAAGTGTAGTAACGCACATGGTCACATGATCGGGTCAATCAAGATATGCCCTCTCATATATTATATCCTGCATTTTATTTGAACTGGATTTTTATTAGGAAAAGTGTGTGATGTTTTAATTATAATGAAATATATTTTGAATCATTAAAAAATATTTTAAATTTGTAATTTTTTTTTTTTTTTTTTTAATCAATTACAAGAAATTTCAGGTGACCTCATCTGAATTCCAGGTGACCCCACGGTGAAAAACACTTTCTTAACCCATGCACCAATATCTGGCCAAACTATTCAAAAAATAGTTATACATTGAAAACTGGCATCCATTAAAATTTTTTCTCTACATTTTATCTGCCCTTGAGTAGACCTGGGGACTAGCTTAAAGGTAGAATAGTGTTTAAACTATTAAAATTCAACATGTCCAAATACTTTTGTCCATATAGTGTAATTATGACAGACAGGATTGAATATTGATGTATGTGGAAGTATTGATATGAAACATTTTTCATTTCCGAGAGGTAGAGATGGTCTGATCAACAGAAATGTCCAATGGTGACATTTATTCTGTTGAATATTTTTATATTAAATCTAAAATCACATTTAAACACCATTGTTTTCTTGGCAGGTTCACTGACCTGCTGTATGATGGAGAACCTGACTCTACAAACAGACATCCTGCTCCTAGAAGGGTTAAAAGTCACACCTCAATCTGCTGCCCCCGCCTTCATCCTCCTCCTCCTCATCTACATCTTCATCATGATGGCTAACCTCGGCCTGGTGGTCCTCATCTCCATGGAGACGAGCCTCCACCAGCCCATGTACCTGCTCTTCTGTAACATGAGTGTTAACGATGCGTTCGGGGCCTCTACTATCATTCCACGTATTCTGCAGGATATTTTCCAGTCACAGCGTTACATTTACTACGCCGACTGTGTGTTTCAGGCCTTCTGTGCCCATTTTCATGCCAGCGTCACCCACGCGGTGCTCATGATCATGGCCTTCGACCGCTACGTGGCCATTTGTAACCCTCTGCGCTATGCCTCCATCATGACCAGCAGGATGGTGTTGAAGCTGTCCCTGTCAGCGTGGGGTGTCAATTTGGTCCTGGTTCTGATCCTGATCGGCCTGACTGTACGCCTGTCACGCTGTAGGAAAGTCATATTCAACCCGTTTTGCGATAACGCTTCACTGTTTAAACTCTCTTGTGAAAGTGTCTTAATAAACAACATTTACGGCCTCGCATACACCGTGGTTCTGCTAAGCTCTTCACTGGGCAGCGTCACACTCACTTATGCCAGGATCGCCATTTCTTGTCTGAGTAACAAGAACGGAGCTCTGAACAGTAAAGCTCTGCAGACCTGTGCCACACACCTGCTAATGTACATCATCATGTTTGCATCAGGCTGCGTTATCATCTTCCTGCACCGTTTCCCTCACCTTTCAGACCAAAGGAAGGTAGCATCCATCATGTTCCACGTGGTTCCTCCTGCTATGAATGCCATCATCTATGGTCTGCAGATCAAAGCGGTCAGACAGAAGATCTTCATCTTGTTCACCAAGAACATAGTGACTGTGAAATCAAAGTAAATATACAGGTGCATTTTAATAAATTACAATATTGTCAAAAAGTTGATTTTTTTCAGTAATTCAATTCAAAAGGTGAAACACATGTTTATATAGACTAGCGGCATAACGCCCTCCTGTGGTGCAACAGCAGCATTGCACTCAAATGCCCTCCCGCGCTGCAACATCGATGGAACGGACATCGATGGGACAGACAAGGGGCGGGGCCGAAACATGCATTATGTAGTAGGGTTCATCACACACAGACTGATATATTTCACGTGTTTATTTCTTTTCATTTTGTTTTTTTATAATTTACAGCTAATGAAAACCCAAATTTTAGTATCTCACAAACTTAGAATACAGGGTATCCACAAAGTCTCTTTACAATTTAAACATTTTGTTTTTACAAAAGCATTTAATACGATACATATTAATCAGATTTGTTCTATGTACTCAGCAGTTATCAAAATCTTTAATCACATTGTGGGATCATGTTCAATCGAATCATTGGCCATGGGCTGGCCAAGTAGTAATGGATGGACAGCCTTACTACATTTGTGTTTGCCCTTTCTCAAGTCCAATAGAAAGGGATCAAAGTCAGGCTTTGAATTACACTGACGGACAAAAAAGGCTAACATAAATTTATGCTGAATTTAATGCCATCTAAGTATTCTTAAAACATTTTTCTAAAAAATAAAACTTGTGCTGGACACTAGAAGAAAAGTACTTTTAAAATACATGTCTTCAAAAGGTGATTTTAAATACATTTTTTACTCTAGAAAAGTGTTTTTCAACCTTGGGGTCGGGACCCCATGTGGGGTCACCTGGAATTCAAATGGGGTCACCTGAAATTTCTAGTAACTGATAAAAATAAAAAATAAACTTACTAATAAAAAATATATAGTGAGTTGACAGAGACAGTCACAATCCATATAAGACATGACAAACTGTGGAGCTGAAACTGCAGCACTGTGGTTCTGTTTATCTGTCAAATGTTCATCGTGGTTGGTTTCAGATGCTGCAGCTCTTTCATAATTCATAGTTTGAGTTCTTGTTTGTTCAGTATTAATTGTCAGCCTTGAAAATCCAAGGTGGACTGACTGTACATATTCTGACCAAGGAAAATAAAATTCTCATTTTTTGCAGTAATCGCCACCTGGCTTTTCTGCCTCTCTCCATAATAATATACATTATATATACTAAATGTCTTCTAAAATTAATGTTTATTTGCGACATAGTATAGCAAACTATTACATGATCCAAAAAAATTAATTTTAGCAAAAAAGGTCTCTTGTTTTGAATGTCTGGGGTCGCCAGAAATTTGTGATGTTAAAATGGGGTCATGAGTCAAAAAAGGTTGGGAACCACTGCTCTAGATATTAACCTTGGCCAGTCCCCTTTATCTTTTGACTGAATATGTGTCACCACCACAACCATCATTTTCCAGGTAGATGGTGCACCACCACATTGGGTTCTGCATGTGGGTGGGTTCCTAAATCAAACATTTCCAGACCGACAGATTGGAAGGGATGGTCCAATTCCCTGGACATCTCGTTCACCAGATACCACTCCCCTGGATTTCTCTCTATGTGGTTATGTTAAAGATATTGTATATCGAACAAAGATACGGGACATCAACGACCTGAATCACTGCTGCCATTGACACCATTGATGAGCTTATGCTACAGCCAACATGGCTAGAAGTCCAGTACCATCTGGATGTGCTTCATGCAACTAATGGTGTCCACATAGAAGTGAATTAAATGAGGCCAAAAAAAAAAAAAACCCTTCAATATCTACTTTTTATTTTGTAAAAATTTCTAGTATTCATTTGCTTTTGTAATAAATTTGCCAAATTGAAAAGATAATTTATGGACACCCTGTATATAGATTCATCACACAGACTGATATATTGTAAATGTTTATTTCTTTTCATTTCGTTGATTATAACTTACAGCAAATAAAAACCCAAAATTCAGTATCTCAGAAAATTAGAATATTACCTTCAACAAAGCAATGTCTCAAGGGTGCCATTATCTCTGTTGCTTGTGCACATTTTTCTGCCACATTTTTCCTTCCATTCATCTTTCCAGTCATGCTCTTGGACACAGCTCTGTGAACAGCTAGCTTCATTAGCAATGACCTTTTGTGTCTTACCCTCCTTGTGCAGGGTGTCAATGATCGTCTTCTGGACGTCTGTCAAGTCTGCAGTCTTCCTCATATGTCCTACTGATCCAGACTGACAGACCAGTTAAAGGCCCAGGAAACCTTCGCTGGTGTTTTGAGTTAATTATCTGATTAATGTTGCACCATGAGACTCGAATATTTAACTTCCTCTCAATATTGTAATTTTCTGAGATACTGAATTTTGGATTTTCATTAGGTGTGGTGCTGGTAGGTGATAGTCGTTAATCAGTTTGAGGGAGGGGTCTGTGGCAAAACGGGACTGAACCATGACACTGTGTGTATTAGGAACAGCGTTGCCAGACATATGATAATTATCATATTTGTACGATAAATTAACCCTCTGAACGGCGAACAATAATTATTCCAATAATAATAATAATAATAATAATAATAATAATGATAATAATAATATAATAGATTTTATTTGTAAACACCTTTCTCGGCACTGAAGGACACCGTACAGTAAAACAGTAAAACAGGAGAGTATAAAACAATCAATAAAGCAGAGTAAAAAAATAAAAGGCAGGTTAAAAAATTGGACAATGCAATTGTGTTCACAAAGAAAAAGAGGTCCTAAACAGATGCGTTTTGAGTCTGGATTTGAAGAGAATGTATAATTTGACCCCTTCAATACATGGCTATTAGCAAAACACAAACAGGATACATTGTACACTGCACCTGATGTTACGCATTGTCTCACATGCCTCTTTACAGCCAATCATCACATGACGCAGCATGAGTGACGCACGAGTGACACATGATACATGATGATTAAGAAGATGGTTCAATATGACTAATATTCTGGGCTGTTCAGTGCAGCGGCTCATCCTCCTCAAAGCAGGTGGGGGTGCTGTTCTGCCAGTGGTAGCTTTTTTCCAACAGTGCTGTTAGTTTATTTAAAGGTAAAACTGCATTATAAGCTCTACTATACGTGGTCTGTGGTTAGGGATGGGAACCGGTTCCCATTAGCGCGATTCCTTGCAATCGTTTGCCCGCCTGCTTAACGATTCTGCTTATCGATTCCGCCTTCGTTGCAGGTGCCTGATGGCATCACGCGTACGCTGCATTGTTTTGGTCAGAACGTAACCAACATGGTGTTGAGGCAGAAACAGTCTAAAAAGACAACACCAGGTCCACTTGTAACACTTGCAAAGCTTCCATGTCTTCAAAAGGGAGGAATCCCTCTAGTATGCTCAAACATTTGTCCACAGCATGTGATTAATTTACAGAAATGTCACGTATTTGATTCGCTACTTAGTGGCGCTTGTGAATGTAGCAGCAGAGTGAACGCTGGGCCCAGTTCTGGTTCCGGTGCGGGCAACAAACGTTGTACCCCCTCAAATACAAGTTTCCGAAGGTAGGGGAAAGGAAATGAGGGGCACAACAACGAGAGACAAGCTGAGCCGAGGCGAAGCGAAAGTGAAATGCGGCAATAGAGGAATTAATAAAGCGTTTTAAGTTTCACTTTCACTGTACGTCCCCCATCCCCCCGAACCGGGCCCAGCGTCATCTGTTATTATTATTTGTACAAACTGTATATGTTATACACTATATTGCCAAAAGTATTCACTCACCCATCCAAATAATCAGAATCAGGTGTTCCAATCACTTCCATGGCCACAGGTGTATAAAATCAAGCACCTAGGCATGCAGACTGCTTTTACAAATGTAGCACCCGTAGCCTGATCAGAAGAACACACTACAAAACATACATTCTCTCTAGGTTCGGAAAACTGGTAATAGTCACGCAACAATACCAAGAAGTTGACAGTTGACAATTTATTGCCACAACAATAATACTTTGCAGTGTTTGAAAATAAAGGTACCAAAAAAAACCCCAACAAAATAAAATAGAGCTCTTCCCAAAAAAATTGAAAAAATAATAAAATAAAATAACTAAAAGTTCAAAATAAATTGTCCCTCCTTCTTTCTTAGAATGTAAGTGCTCAGTTCAGTTCTGTGTCTTGTGTGTATAATGTTCCGTTCAATTGGTTACTACTCGGGTAGATTTTGTATATGTTCTTATCTGTATCACAAGTGAAGTGAAGCGATGTCTTTAGTTCCTCGGAGTGGATCCCGCAGTTGGCCAGACCGTGCACCATTCCGTCTGAGCCGTTCATCCTTCCTGGCTCGCCACCGAACCACCTTGGTTGGGAATCTGGATCAAGTCCTAATCCGGCAAAACGAAAAACCAGTCTACACATAGAGTGCAGAACAAATAACCATTACTCTCTATTCAAATCATGACATCTTTCTATTTCCACTTCTCACTCTATTCCACTCAATACCGAGATACAGGATACAGCAATCAAAGCCTTGTAAATGAGATTTACAGTACAACTTAGGTATTTCAATCATGACAATGACCTATCATGAACTTATATCTTAATAAAAATGCACTTATTCATTTTAATACAGCACTATTTATATTTTAAAACAGCTCTACAAATTAATATTTATCTTTTAAACCATGGAATGTATATCTTTTTAACTCTTCTTTTTAACCAACATGAATATTTTAACATCTTCAGTGCAGTAAAGCACATAATGCACATTACATTTATCAACAAACAGTTCCTCTATCATAATTGGCATCATATCCACACAATTATGCATCATATGCTGTCTCTTTCTCTCTCATATGTTACAGTAGTGGCATTTTAGCTTAACAAGCCACACCATTAGCATTCGAGTTGCAGGCAATACCTAAATTAGCCTAGCAGTGCTGACCTCAATTAATGTTAGCTTCCCGCTAGCTCGGTTAGCGATCCTTCTAAGCTACTCTTCGAAGTTCACAATGATACAGCTGGTACCACGGTGGGTTTAAAACATTGGAAAAACATTTCAGGAACATATCGGGGACTCCGACTGGTCTTATGTATATACTTCTATGAACAGGAATTTTCCCACACAACAAGCTAATATCAAAAAGCTAACCACAAGGCTTATTCTCTAGCATGTAGCATTTTCTTACCGGAGTTCTCAAAGAGGACGACACAGTGAAACGGGTTCCTCTCTCTCTTATGCACATTCACACGGCTTCTCCTAATAACAAAAGACCTATCAAGACACTGCGTGAAGATTATTTGATGGTTTACATGATTTCCGTCACGTTACATACCCTGGTTTGTCAGCTCGTTCCTAATGCACGTGCTCTGGTCTGTATCTCGCTCTAAGATGATGCTCGCAGACTGAGGTCACATTCAAAAATCACTACACCAGGGCTAATGTGCCACCTTGTGGTGGGGCTGAGGTATTACAATCAAATCACATATATTGGTTTAGTAACCATGTGGGTTACACAAACATCTGTGACAGAATGGGTTGCTCTCAGGAGCTCGGTGAATTCCAGCGTGGAACTGTGATAGGATGCCACCTGTGCAACAAATCCAGTCGTGAATTTTCCTGGCTCCTAAATATTCCACAGTCAGCTGTCAGCTGTATTATAAGAAAGTGGAAGTGTTTGGGAACGACAGCAACTCAGCCACGAAGTGGTAGGCCACGGAAACTGACGGAGCGGGGTCAGTGGAGGCTGAGGCGCAGAGTGCGAAGAGGTGGCCAACTTTCTGCAGAGTCAATGGTACAGACCTCCAAACTTCATGTGTCCTTCAGATTAGCTCCAGAACAGTGCACACAGAGCTTCATGGAATGGGTTTCCATGGCTGAGCAGCTGCATCCAAGCCATACATCACCAAGTGCAATGCAAAGTGGTGGATGCAGTGGTGTGAAGCACGCCACCACTGGACTCTAGAGCAGTGGAGGCGCCTTCTCTGGAGTGACCAATCGCTCTTCTCCATCTGGCGATCTGATGGACAGGTCTGGGTTTGGCGGTTGCCAGGAGAACGATACTTGTCGGACCGCATTGTGCCAAGTGTAAAGTTTGGTGGAGGGGGGATTATGGTGTGGGGTTGTTTTTCAGGAGCTGGGCTTGGCCCCTTAGTTCCAGTGAAAGGAACTGTGAATGCTTCAGCAGACCAAGACATTTTGGACAATTCCATGCTCTCAACTTTGTGGGAACAGTTTGGAGCCGGCCCCTTCCTCTTCCAACATGACTGTGCACCAGTGCACAAAGCAAGGTCCATAAAGACATGGATGACAGAGTCTGGTGTGGATGAACTGGACTGGCCTGCACAGAGTCCTGACCTCAACCCCATAGAACACCTTTGGGATGAATTAGAGCCAGGCCTTCTGTCCAACATCAGTGTGTGACCTCACAAATGCGCTTCTGGAAGAATGGTCCAAAATTCCCATGAACACACTCCTAAACCTTGTGCCTTCCCAGAAGAGTTGAAGCTGTTAGAGCTGCAAAGGGTGGACCCACGTCATATTGAACCCCATAGACTAGGAATGGGATGGCACTGAAATTCATATGAGAGTCAAGGTAGGTGAGCAAATACTTTTGGCAATATAGTGTATTTTCTGTGCAGAGATGGAAATATAAAAGACAGTTAATGCAAACACACCCATTTGTACTCTTTTATTTCTTTACCCAATGGGAATTGATAAGAGAATCGATAAGGAATCGGATCGATAAGCAAAACTGATAATGGAATCAGAATCGTTAAATTCTGAACGATTCCCATCCCATCCCTACCTAATGTTTTACCGAAGCAGATGGTCCTGAGCAACGTCAAATTGAGTATTTAAGACAATTTTCCTCAAAATACGATAATTTTAAGCATCTGGTACGATTATTTGTCATTTCTGATCTGACAACGCTGATGTGTAAAATGCCCCGCAGGGATAATAAAGCAGGTTAACCTATAAGTTGCCACTAATGACACAAACACACTGATGACATGCTGACAGCAACAGTTGCCCAGTGACAAACACATTTGCCATCGTATAAACCCCAACTGCCAGACTGACTCTGGTCCAGAGGACGCTCACATCAACAAAGGTAAAACTCTCTCTCACACACATACACACACACGCACACACACACACATACATGGACACACACAAAATGACGAATGAAGTTTTGTTTCTGTTCTTAAACAAGTGTAACTTTCAGTGCTGATGTGCTTTTACAGATACAGCCTTCACTCTTTTTCTTCACTGCAAAATAACAAAAAAAAAAGGATGACAGCTCTTACAATAGACTACATACAGTAATGCAAAAAACAGTGAACATGACATTCTGCCTTGTGTTGCATTACAACTCTGTGCTTAATTTTCTGTGATGTCTTTGAAGGACAATAACATTTCTAGTACAGCAAATGAACCAACAATGTGCTCCTTTGTCTTGAATCTTGGAAATATGTCAGAAATATATCAGTATTATTTAACCCTTAAAGACACAAACAACTGCCGCCGACCAAAAGCGTCTACTGATATGACATAAACTGTTTAATACCTGTTGAGCCACTAATCCTATCAATACATGTAAATAACTGGTGTGAAATACAGTTTGTCATCTTTTCCTGGTCATCAGATATGACCCATTTGGACGTTCAGAGGCTCTGTAGAGAACTCGGGAACACCATCATCTTCGACAACATTGATTCACCAGTAAAACATATGGAGCTGGATCAATGACAGTGGATAGAAATGTTTGTTTTAACTTTCACTCATTGATATCTTTGCTGAAAAAGTCACTTTTTCCTCATTACCTCACCAAGGAGGTTATGTTTTCATCGGGGTTTGTCTGTTAGCAAGATAACTCAAAAAGTTATGGATAGATTTTCATGAAATTTTCAGGAAATGTTGATACTAGCTCAAGGAACAAATGATTAAATTTTGGTGGTGGGTGGGGGCGACTGATCTGCTTTGGCGGAGGTCTGCACTGTCCCAGTACTTTTCTTGTTTTAATTCTGTTTTGATTTAATAACCTTTGAATTTACTCCGAGCTTTTATGAATATCTACATGATCAGTGAATTAAATACAGTAAAATACATGATTAACACTGAAAAATGTAAAATGCAGAGGATGATGTTATAATAAATGGTCAAAAATCACTTGGGAAAAAAATCATTTGGAAGTTGTGACAAAAACAGTTATGGGTCTTTAAGGGTTAATTCCACACTGACCTGATAGTTGACTTAGTGTTTGCAGCTGAGTGGTACTTTCCCTGATTTTCAGCTGCACCATCTGCTGCATATTATTCCTCTACTTTTCTTTCTTCCCTTCACTTCTTCTTGACTTGATCTATCAAATATAAACAGGAATGTTCACAGTTAGGTCTGAAACAAACTACGCTCCTAAACAATCCATGGGTCTGTTTTTTTTTTTTTTTTTTTGCCTTTCACAGTCATGTAAATACACAGTTGAATGTGTTAATCGACAGTAATATACAGTATAATGTATAAAATTCACAACTATACTACTGTATATTTCACTGCAAAATGAAGACTGTAACCAAAAGAGAGTAAATGCTTTGCTAAATTCAGAATAATCCATTTTATTTCAAGCATATAGTCTTATCTGTGTGTCAGGTCCATCTGTATCGTCAGTTTTGAACCAAAAGTGAACGCTTTAGATTAAATCTCTGTGATATTTGCTGCATTTGTGAATGTTGACTGAGAGCAGTATTCATGAGTGTTGTTTAGTTCGACTGATATGGTCAATGTTTGAGGGAGAAAATGTGGATGCAGAATTGAGACAAGTGTATAGTGAAAAAGTTTAACAATCAACTTAAAAAGGGCTGATTTAAAGTCACCTTCAACTTCAAAACATCAGTGAATTTACCATGTGTTCAGTTTTTAAAGTGAAATCCTGGTGTTTCTGTTTAAGTCAGCTTCATTTGTCAAATCTACTATTACTACTACTACTACTAAAAATAAATAAATAAATGAAAAATAATAATAATAAATGCATTATCTTGGAGCATAACACAGGCTTTCTTGCAAGACTACAAAATATATTTAATCTTACCAATATAGTGGAGTAAAAAGTACAATAAAAACTTTTTTTCTTTCTAACTCACAATGTAAGGGATTTAACATGTATAGTTCATAATATTGATTATACTTGCCGTATGGTTGTTTGAATAGCTACCACAAGGTCATAAAATTTTTGTGTGCAAAAACCATATCATAGGCAAATATGCTGAGGATGTTTTATAACTGTAGATATTTAACACTATTTATTAAATACTGATGCAGTGGTTGATCCAGAAAAAATGGAAGGGGGGGGGGGGGGGGGGGGGGGGCACTATACATACATATGAAAATATTTACATTTGCAAACTATTCTTTAACAATAAAATGTGAATAATCTGAACAAATATGAACCTGAAATGTCTAAAGAAAAATAAGTGCAATTTTACCAATATTCTGCCTGTTACTAAATGTTTTGTGCATTTTTAGATCCACTATGATCTGTAAGTTGTGTTATTAATAGAATGAGACCTAATATTGTTGAATTGTTCTGATTTTAATTCCAAATTCCAAAATTGTAACAACATTACCAAAAGTTTGTGTAGCATTCTGTGTAAATCCCATGTATAAATGATAATTTGAGGCATTATATTGTTATAATGGCACTTCTTTAAAGTTACTCACATCAGTTTATGTGGAAGGGTAGTTTAATAATTTCATAATTTAATGGGATTTTTTTTGCACTAAAACAGAGAACAAAATTTTGTCATTTTTTATAAGGTATTATGCTATTATTACCCCACCCCTCCAAGGGGAGGTAAGGGTATTGTTTTTGGTTCGGTTTGTTTCTTTGGTTTGTTACCTCATCACTTTGCTTTGTGTGTTTGCGTGTGTACATGCGTGTTTGTTTGTTTGTTAGCAAGATAACTCAAAAAGTTATGGACGGATTTTCATGAAATTTTCAGGAAATGTTGATACTGGCACAAAGACGAAATGATTAAATTTTTGAGGTGATTGGGGATGGGACGTGGGGGGTAGGGGCAGATCTGTCTTGGCGGAGGTCTGCGCTCTCCGAGTGCTTTTCTAGTTTGTTTCTGTTTCTTTGTTTGTTAACACTTTAGCAGCAAAACTATTGGTTGAATTCATACCAGACTGGGTTTATAGATTGCCAGTGACCCAGAATAGATCTGATTACATTTGGGGAAAAGTAGGTCAAAGTTGCTATCTTAAATGAATTTTTAAAATCTTTTTTAATCTTTTTTTTTTTTTTCATTTACTCATAATGGGCAAAACTTCAAATGTCTATAAAAACATCTATTTTGTTTCAATTTACTTCAAATTTGGCACATACATAGAGGCAATTGATATGCTGACATCAACACAGGCATAGACACGATGACATCAGTCGGGTGGCCATGGCTCAGATGGTAGAGCAGGTTGTCCAGTAACCAAAGGGTTGGCGGTTCAAGTCCCAGTCATGTGCTGTTGCGTCCTTGGGCAAGACACTTTACCCTCCTTGCCTCTGGTGCTGCTTCTCACACTGGTGTATGGATGTGTAGTCAGTCTGCCCCAGGTAAATGCAGTTTACCATCACTAGAGGGAGAATGTAAAAGTGACTGAAAAATGGATCCACTGTGCGCTATATAAATCTAATCCATTGATGCCAAAATAAGATGACTCCACTTGTTTTACTGTATATTGTTATTATTCTACTGGATCAAACCAGGATGATACACTTACTGTTAATCAGTGGTATTTAATGCAGGCCTGTTACGTGTGTTTTGCAGCATGGTTCCTCTGCAGAATGGAGAACTACACTTTTAATGCAGATATCATCTTCATCGAAGGGCTAAAGGTCAGCCCAGGGTCCACCATCCCTGCCTTCATCTTCCTCCTCCTCATCTACATCTTCATCATGGTGGCTAACCTGGGTCTGGTGGTCCTCATCTCCATGGAAACGACCCTCCACCAGCCCATGTACCTGCTCTTCTGTAACATGAGTATTAACGATGCATTTGGGGCCTCGGTCGTCATCCCTCGTCTGCTCACGGACATGTTCATTCCAAGCTCAAAGCGATTCATTCATTACATGGACTGCGTGGTTCAGGCCTTCGCAGCCCACTTCCACGCAGGAACCTCCCACACCGTGCTCATGGCGATGGCGTTTGACCGATACATAGCCATCTGTAACCCCCTTCGCTACGCCTCCATCATGACTGGCCAGATGGTGTTGAAGCTGTCGATAGCGGCCTGGGTGGCAGCCTTCATCTTTGTCATCATCCTCATCGGCCTCAACGTCCGCCTGTCACGATGCAGACGCTTCATTTTCAACCCGATGTGCGATAACGCCTCGTTGTTCAAACTGTCCTGCGACGATCTGATCATCAATCACATCTACGGCCTCGGCAGCGCCGTCGTCCTGCTGGGGTCGTCCCTGGGCAGCGTGGCGCTCACCTACCTGAGGATCACCATGGTATGTCTGAGCAACAGGAACAAGGTGAGTCACCTGTGGACGGCCTCAGGACTTTTACATCCTGGTAGTTCTGTAGGTTTGGATTGACTGTTAGAAGCTTGTTATTGCTTTTTGATTTGTTTATTGTCATTTTTTCCTTGTTCTTTGATTTTTGATCTTTTTCTGTTTTTTTGTTTATTTGATTTTATTTTGTTATTTTTTTTTATAATTCTTGTTGATATTTTTGTTCTTTGTTCGTTTTTATGTTTGCTACTTGTTTTGTTATTTTTTGCATGTTCTTTGATCTTTTTTCTTTTTTGTTTATGTTAGTTATTTGTTTTGTTTTGCTATTATTTGTGAGTTCTTTGATGTTTGTGCTTTTTTTGTATATGTTTGTTATTTGTTTTGTTTTGTTATCTTTCACTTGTTCTTTGATCTTTATTCTTTTTTATGTTTGTTATTTGTTGCATGTTCTTTGATCTTTGTTCTTTTTGTTAATGTTTATTTGTTTTGTTTCTGTTTTCTTTTGGTTGTTCTTTGTTCTTTATTCTTTTTTAATGTGCGTTGTTTGTTGCTTGTTCTTTGTTCTCTGTTTTGTTTATTCTTTCTGTGTTTTTGTTATCTTTTGCTCGTTCTTTGTTCTTTATTCTTTTTTATGTTTGTTATTTGTTGCTTGTTCTTTGGTCTTTGTTCTCTTTTTTGTTCATTCTTTGTCTTGCTTTTGTTATCTTTTGCTCGTTCTTTGATTTTTTTTGGTTCATTCTTTATATTTAGCTGTTTGTTTTCTTCTGTCCTTTTGTCGGTTTTATATGTGCTCTTTGTTTTGTTGTTTTTCTGGCTGCCTTTGTACATAATTCTCTGTATATTGGTTTTAATTTATTTTTGCTTTTGTTTTCCTTAGTTTTGGTGCTTTACTTTTTTGTCAATCTATGTTTTACTCACATTTTTTAAATAAATAAAGGTTCTGAATAGCCGGGCACTGCAGACCTGTGCTACACACTTGGCAGTGTACTTCATCATGCTCGTGGCATCCTTCACCCCGATGATAATGCACCGCTACCCCGAATGGACGGACAACGGGAAGGTGGCATCCGTCCTATTCCACGTGGCTCCGCCGGCGTTGAACCCAGTGATCTATGGCCTGCAGTGCAATGACCTGCGACTGAAAATCTTCAGTATGTCCAGTCAGAGACAGAAAGGGAAGAGGATCAGATGATGAAGTTTAAGAGGTTCAACAGTGTGAAGTGGTTTTAAAATACAGACTTTGTTCTGTCAGTCTGCGATGAAGAAAACACTTGAATGCAAAGTTTTTAATTCTTGTCCTTCTGCTTTCTATCTATTTTACTTTTATTAAATAATAAAAAAAAAATCACACTTCAGTTAAATCTCCTTTGTTTCATGTGTTTGACAGAATCCTTGCATTACCACAGAAGTGTTTCTATATAAAGATATTTTCTGTCTCTGTTTTTTTCTCTTTTTTCAATCAGTCAGCAAAATACAATATACGGACAAAAGTATTGGAACACATTGAATTCAGGTGTTTCTTTTCTAACAGGGGTCTGGGATACAAAACAATAATGACAAATGTATATTATATTAGGATAAATATTATTGCATTGGTTAGTTTTGTTTCAGTTGTTCTCTTTGCTTCCAAAATGTTTCAGAAATGATGTTTACTTCATTTCCCTCAACATATACAGTACAGGCCAAAAGTTTGGACACACCTTCTCATTCTTCGCATTTTCTTTATTTTCATGACTATGTACATTGTAGATCCTCACTGAAGGCATCAAAACTATGAATGAACACATGTGGAATTATGTACTTAACAAAAAAGTGTGAAATAACTGAAAACATCTCTTATATTCTAGTTTCTTCAAAGTAGCCACCCTTAGCTCTGATGACTGCCTTGCACACCCTTGGCATTCTCTTGATGAGCTTCCAGAGGTAGTCACCTGAAATGGTTCTCACTTCATAGCTGTGCCTTGTCAGGGTTACTTAGTGGAATTTCTTGCCTTATTGATGGGGTTGGGACCATCAGTTGTGTTGTGCAGAAGTCAGGTTGATGCACAGCTGACAGCCCTACTGGACAACTGTTAGAATACATATTATGGCGAGAACCAATCAGCTAAGTAAAGACAAACGAGTGGCCATCATTACTTTAAGAAATGAAGGTCTAGAAAATTTCAAAAACTTTGAATGTGTCCCCAAGTGCAGTCGCAAAAACCATCAAGCGCTCCAACGAAACTGGCTCACATGAGGACCGCCCCAGGAAAGGAAGACCAAGAGTCACCTCTGATGCTGAAGATAAGTTCATCTGAGTCACCAGCCTCAGAAATCGCAAATTAACAGCAGCTCAGATTAGAGACCAGATGAATACCACACAGAGCTCTAGCAGCAGACACATCTCTACAACAACTGTTAAGAGGAGACTGCGTGAATCAGGCCTTCATGGTCAAACAGCTGCTAGGAAACCACTGCTCAGGAGAGGCAACAAACACAAGAGATTTATTTGGGCCAAGAAACCCAAGGAATGGACATTAGACCAGTGGAAATCTGTGCTTTGGTCTGATGAGTCCAAATTTGAGATCTTTGGATCCAACTGCCGTGTCTTTGTGCGACGCAGAAAAGGTGAACGGATGGATGCTACATGCCTGGTTCCCACCGTGAAGCATGGAGGGGGAGGTGTGATGGTGTGGGGGTGCTTTGCTGGTGACACTGTTGGGGATTTATTCAAGATTGAAGGCAACCTGAATCAGCATGGCTACCACAGCATCCTGAAGTGACATGCCATTCCATCCGGTTTGCGTTTAGTTGGACCATCATTTATGTTTCAACAGGACAATGACCCCAAACACACCTCCAGGCTGTGTGAGGGATATTTGACCAAGAAGGAGAGTGATGGAGTGCTGCGCCAGATGACCTGGCCTCCACAGTCACCGGACCTGAACCCGATCGAGATGGTTTGGGGTGAGCTGGACCGCAGAGTGAAGGCAAAAGGGCCAACAAGTGCTAAGCATCTGTGGGAACTTCTTCAAGACTGTTAGGAAACCATTTCAGGTGACTACCTCTGGAAGCTCATCAAGAGAATGGCAAGAGTGTGCAAAGCAGTCATCAGAGCTAAGGGTGGCTACTTTGAAGAAACTAGAATATAAGAGATGTTTTCAGTTATTTCACACTTTTTTGTTAAGTACATAATTCCACATGTGTTCATTCATAGTTTTGATGCCTTCAGTGAGAATCTACAATGTAAATAGTCATGAAAATAAAGAAAATGCAAAGAATGAGAAGGTGTGTCCAAACTTTTGGCCTGTACTGTATGTATGTATGTATATATATATATATATATATATATATATATATATATATATATATATATATATATATATATATATATATATATATATATATATATATATATGTATATATTTATATATATTATTTTGTATCCGTGCCTTTGATTTTAAAAGCTCTACCTCTAAATTTTGAAAATAATTTTCTTGCTCTACCTATAAATAATCATTTTCTACCACAACTAACCGTCTACTTTCTTCACATCTCAATGAAGAAAAAATCTCCCATTAAATTTTAAGGAAATATTGATGTTTATTTCTCAAATCAGTATGAACAGGACATCTTACAGCTGTAGCCATGATGTGTCCCAGTATTTTTGTCCATATAGTTTATCTCCATCCACACCACTATGCATAAACAACCACACACTGGTACAAATGCTTAAACAAATCATTGTCTCTGTTGGGCTTCTAACTTTGGACATCATAGATAATACGAGACATAGCAGGCACTGAGGTTTTAATCTGTCACGAAAATGAGCAGCAATAACAACAACATCAGTGACAAACTGATGTTATTTAAGTGTTGTTTATGGGTTGTCAAAGTCTATTCTTTACATGATGTGAATTTGTTGGTGCACAGACATATGCCCACAAGACAAATCCCCACAACCTTAATGAAAAAAGAGACAAATGCCCACAACTTTATTTCATAATATTTTATTAGCAACAAAAGTAACAAAATTATATATATTGTTAGGGTTAGGGTTAGGGTTAGGGTTAGGGGTTAGTATTTGCATGCTTCATATAGTTCCCCCATTGGAATAATGCCATACTACAAATTGTGGGCATGTGTCTCTTTTTTTCATTAAGGTTGTGAGCATTTGTCTTGTGGGCATTTGTCATGGAATCACATTTGTCCATAACACTGGTCCGGTCCGTCTCCCAAAGATTCTGAGGTGTGATACCACTGTTTTCCAATTGGATACACAAAAACTGGAGTTTATAAAAATCTACATTTTGGAGGCTTTATAAAAAGAAGTTTTTGTGACTTGAAATATTATTTTCACCTGGGTGAGAGGGCCAAATGTAGACAAAAATGTCTCTTCTGAACTATATCCACATTTGTGTGAATGGTGCTTTACTATGAATACTTTACATTTACAGGTGAAGCATGTCCTGTTTTTGGTCTGTCCACCCGTCGTCTGTCCGTCCATAAACCGTTTTCCAAGAATCTTCTTCTCCAATACCATCAGTCACAATGACTTGACATTTGTTGTGGAAAATCTTTGGGGTAAGGTCTACCAAATTTTTTTCAAAGAATTGAGAAATATTTATTTTTTTAACTTTTTTTTTTTTTTTTTATGAATTTTTGACTTTTTAAAAATCCCCACTGGTTTATAATGGACCAAATTTCAGAGTGTAGTTGAAGATATTGATGTAATTACCACTGGCAAAAGATAAGAAGTCACACATGGGCTTTCATTTGGTGCCCTGACCTTTGACCTTGAGGGACATTGAAAGGTCAAACCCAAGGTCATCTGTGTCCAGATTGCCAGAAACTTCTTCTCCAAAACTGTCTGCCAGAATCAATTGAAATTCATAGCAGAGGTTCCTGCCAAGTTTGTTCAAAGAATTAAGATATATAGATTTGTTTTTAATTATTATTAATTTTTTAAAATCTTTTTTAAATCCCCATTGGTTTATAATGGGAAACATTCAAAGTGCTATAACTCCAAAACAACTGAAGACATTGATATAATAATTGGCAATGATAGGAAGTCACATGTGGGATTTCATTTGGTCCCATGACCTTTGACTTTGAGTGACCTTGAAAGGTCAAACAAATGTCAGTTAATATCTTTAAATATGCTATTGGACTACAGGACCCTTGGTCCTATTTTTAAGTATTAAACATGGACACTTTAATAAAACAACATTTTATCTGTTGTACTTCACTGTTTTGGATAAATGATCTAGCTCTTTAATATTTAAGAGATTGGCTTTAATTTAAAAAAAAAAAAAAATCCTGACTGAACTCATGGTATCTTTTTGTGTTTTTAACCATCCATCTGATCATGGTCCCTCATGGTCGCCAGATGGATTTTTGTTGAGTTTCTGTTTTGGTTTTTGTTTAATTATTTTAAAAATGGGGGAAAAGAACATTAATAAACAAATGAAGTGTGAGACATTTTCATTGTCACTGTGTCTGTTGTCTTAGATTTTCAGGAGGCTTCACCTAAAACTACTGAATTAGAGTCAGTGTCTTGTTAATTTGACTCTCACCAATAATGAAAATAAATCATATCTGATGTTTAGGGAGATTAAATGCAACAACAGGAAAACTGGAAAAATCAACAGGATCTTTGAGGTATCGCACTTTAAACAAAAACAAACAAACAAAAAAGTGCCATATTTACCTTTAGTTTAGTATCATTGTTCTGTGGTGAACACTAATGTACTGAGCCTCTTCCCTCTCTCCTGTCATTATAGAATAAAATAGAATTAAAGGCAGAACAGGTACAGTAGTGCATGAATGACCCCATAGAAGAGTTCTCCACTCTGACCCTTTCACATCATAACTTCTCCTGACTCTTACATCTGAACAAATAGTGGCTTTTAGTCCAGAAAATACAGCTCTATAAAGTGTAGAAATATAAAGCTTTATTAGTTTTTTTGTTTTTTTCAATCAAATATCTTATTGATTTTGTGGTGTGAAAGAAGCGATACAATACATGTTCAATTAAAGACAAAGTTTTTCAATACAGAAAATAAACATCAAACTCCCAACCATGAAAACAAAACAAAATTAAACAAAGAAAAAAAAAAAAAAACATTAATAAAAAAAAAACCTAAAGGACCCCCCCCCCCCCCAAAAAAAAAAAAAAAAAAAGAAAAAAAGAAAAGAAAAAGAAAAACGAGGACCATTGATTTTCTGTCTTTAGAGCCCCACATCAATGAAATAATGGACTGGGTGTTAGAATTTGCAGAAGAGATCAGATTACACAAAATTATAACAAAACAACAAACAAAACAACAAAATTACTAACTTTCATTTTTCGATCTTGGGTTCTTGATAAGCTATGAAACAAGGAATAATACACAGATTCACCTTTTTTTTTTTTTTTTGAATATGTTGTGCAGCATTATGACAACTGAATAAAAACAGGGTTGTTTCAGGACACGGTGGTGACATCCTTCCCACTGGACACAGCACTGGCTCTCAATCGACCAAACATCCGCCTGATGGCCTCTTGCAGCTCTTTGTTCCTCAGACTATAGATCATCGGGTTCAGACAAGGTGTCAGGGCTGCGTACACGACCGCTATGATGATACGCACCTGCAGTCAAACACAGTTTTATCCATACAGATGATATAACATGACAAAAAGGACTGTAAATATGAGCTATGATACTTGAGCCTTATGAAACAGATGTCAAAGATTCTATTGGCCCCAATGTTTTATTGATGGGCAAAGAAAAACATGACAAGAATGACTAAAACAATACGTTGCACTTGAGAGAGGACTTCAATGTCTCTGGCACAGGTGTCAAACATACAGCCCATGGGCCAAAACTGGCCCGACACAGGGTCCAATCCGGCCCATGGGATGAATTTGTGAAATGGAGAAAATTATTTTGAGATATTAACAGTCAAGGGTGTCAAAATCACTTTGGTTCAGGTTCCACATACAGGTTAATATGATCTCAAGTGGGTCAGACCAGACAACTATAATAATAATAATCTACAAATAATGATTCTAAAATGTTCTCTTTGTTTTAGAGTGAAAAAAAGTACAATCACATGAAAATGTTTACATTTAAATGTTATCCTTTCACAGAAAATGTGAATAACTTTAACAAATATGAACCATCTAAACTGTCTTAAGAAAACATGTGCAATTTTAACAATGTTCTGCCTGCTACTAAATGTTTTGTGTATTTGTAACTTGTAATGCATCAATGATAATCTGTGGTATAATATTGTTAAAATTGCACTTATTTTTCTTAAGAAATTTCAGGTTGTTCATGTTATTCACATTTTTTAAATGATAGTTTGTAGATATAAACATTTTCATTCCGCAATTTATTTTAGCTTTTAATTTAATTTTGTAACTTATTTAAAGGTGGGGTCTGAGATGTTTTTCTGCAGCATTTTTTACTATATTCCTTAAAATCCCCTTCACACCCCGATTACAACTAATTAATTAGATGCTCTAACACAAAAATTTTTTAAAAAATTGTCACCTGTGGAACGGACAGGACTGAAAAAACACTACTTCCAATCATTTTGAGCACCCACTCAATATGATTGAACAGTTACATGACTATCAGGCTCAACTGCCATTCACCCCTCCCCCCTTCCCCCCTCTGTTCGTACCCCTCTTCAAGCATAAATCGCGCGTTCCTAGAGGCTGGAAGTGCTTGTATAGGGAGCGAAGCCAGAACCTGGCTATATTAGTTACATTAGGATGGAAAGTTCACCAGGAAACTGTTTTGTCACCAACATAAATCACTAGGAAATGTAATTTTAGTCACATAGGTCTGAACTGGGGCTGTTCTGTAAGAGTGGGGGTGTTAGAGGAAACTGAATGAGGTATGCTTGGATACGTGAGCCGGAGCCTCAGCCGGGGCTGTAGTAGACCTCAGCCAGCGAGGGAACCTCAGCCCGTGTAGGAGACGGAGCTGGGCCGGACCGTAGACGACGTCGGAGCCCAAGGCGGGGATGGAGCAGAGCCTTGCTGTGCTGCGCTCATGAACCCTCGGAAACAAGTGTTGCGTGTGCCACTACTCTGGAGGCGTGGCTTCAGAGGGATGTCTGAAGAAAGGGGTTTGGACTTTTGAATTGAGTATTTTCAAAATGTAGCTTGCTCGAACTGTTTTTCTAAGATCTCAGACCCCACCTTTAACCCAAAAACATAGAGAAAAATTTGGAGTATTATTTTTCTGCTGTGACCCACTTGAGGTCATATTAGGATGTTGACACCCCTGGTATATGGCAGTGGTTCTCAAATCCGGTCCTTGAGGACCCCTATCCTGCATGTTTTAGATATTTTCCTCTTCCATCACACCTGGTTCAATTAATGATTAGCTCATCACCAAGCTCTGCAGAAGCCTGAAAACAATGCAATGACTTCCAGGTGTGCTGGAGGAGGGAAACATGTATAACATAAAGGATAGGGGTCCTCGAGGACCGGATTTGAGAACCAGTGGTTTATGGGATCTGGCATGTTTTTGGATCCAGCGTTTAGTGGCTGTTGGTGGTATACACTGTGAAATACTAAAACACTGGTTTCATGTTGGAGCCCTTTGGTCGTACCTGTGAGCTGAAGTTTCCCACTCTGTAGGAGATGTACACAACGGAGGCAGCCGTGTAGGAGACGGTCACCACTATCAAATGGGCGGCGCAAGTCCCGATGGCCTTCCACCGCTCAGCCACGCCCATCTTTGACACAGAAATGCCAATCAGGATGTAGGAGGTGAGGATGAGGAGTCCAGTGGTCCCCAGTGCCACCAGAGCAAATGTGAGGGCCAGGATGTTATCGACCCGCGTGTTGATGCACATGAGTCGCCGTAGAGTCGATATGTCACACCAGAAGTGTTGCACCATGTTTGGGCCACAGAACGGGCGTGTCCACGTCAAGGTGGCCGATGGCATCGTGCAGAAGGTGCTGAAGCCCCAGGATCCTGCAATGAGGAGGCGGCGAACAGGCTGGGTCATGATGGTGGTGTAGCGCAGAGGGTTACAGATGGCCAGGTAGCGGTCGTACGCCATGACAGTCAGGATGGAACGAGTGGTGATGCCCAGCTGGATGAAGAAAAACATCTGCATGAAGCAGATGGGGACGGACAGGGTCTGGGAATCTAAGAGGAGGCCGGACAGTGTGTGGGGGATGGTGGTGGACGTGTAGATCATGTCCACGAAGGACAGGTGGCCCAAGAAGAAGTACATGGGAGAGCGGAGCTTTGGATCCGTCACCGCCTGTGGGATGAAACAACAGGACACTAGGTGGGTAGGTGGGTAGGTAGGTGGGTAAGGAGGTAGGTATTGAGGTAAGTGGGTAGGTAGGTAGATAGGGAGGGAGGGAGGGGGGGGTAGGTGGGTAGGTAGGGGGGGTAGGTAGGAGGGTGGGTAGGTAGGTAGGTAGGTAGGTAGATAGGGAGGGAAGGAGGGAGGTGGTAGGTGGGTAGAGGGGGAGGTAGACAGACAGACAGACAGACAGACAGACAGACAGACAGACAGATAGATAGATAGATAGATAGATAGATAGATAGATAGATAGATAGATAGATAGATAGATAGATAGATAGATAGATAGATAGATAGATAGATAGATAGATAGATAGATAGATAGATAGATAGATGAAGCTACCCGATGCCACAAACAACAGATTCTACAGCGGATAAAAGTTACACTATATGGACAAAAGTATGTGGACACATTGAATTCAGGTGTTTCTTTTCTAACAGGGGTCTGGGATACAAAACAATAATGACAAATGTCATAATATAGTTGGTTAGTTGTGGTAGAAAACTGTTATTTACAGTCAGAGCATGAAAAATATTTTATAAATTGAGAGGTGGAACATTTAAAATCATTGTCATGGATTAAAAAAAAAAAAAAAAAAAAAAATCAGTCTTGAGAGAAATTAAGTAAAAACCATCTCTGAGTCATTTGCGATATCCCACTATAAAACTATATTATAACATTAGTCATTGTTTTGTATCCCAGACCCCTGTTTGAAAAGAAACACCTGAATTCAATGTGTCCCAATACTTTTGTCCATATAGTTTAGCAAGTTCCAATCATCAGTAACTTTCTTTGTGATTCTTTTTTTTTTACGTTTCACTAAAGCTGAAGTCTCTATGCAGCTTCTATCATGAACCCTCTACTTCATACTTCCATTAGGTCCTTCTTCTTCTCCATGTTCTTCCATATTAAACCTCTGCGTAATCTCAGGGATCATTAAAGTACAGATCATTTCCTCTGAACTGCACGTTACACCAACACACAGCATGTTTTTACCAAAAAGATGATGAGGCTGTTTCCTCCCAGGATGATGATGTAAATCAGCAGTAAGAGGACGAACAGGATGATCTTCCTGTCATCTGCACTGCTCAGACCGTCGATGATGAAGAAGGTGACCCTCCCCGGTGGAAAGGTGACATTAGTGGAACGCAACCTATGATTGGTCAACAGCAACATGGAGTAATCTGGAAAACAAAGGTTTGTTTGAGTTATTCTGACACAATGCAGACTGTGTTTTCACCCCATTTTACATTTGACATTTTTACACTAAGTTGTAAGAGTTAATTAACAGTAAATTAATATTTCAAGCATGAATTAATGTTAATCTTTAAATCAATAGACTCTAACCGATAACTCAGAACATGAATGTGGATGTTAAACACTAAGTTATTTAAGTTTGTATTTGATGCCATTCAGAAATCCCACCCCTCCTGACACAAAATGATTACTTAACAATTACTGATCATTTAAGCAAGTAATGCAAGTTTGTTTTGTTAGTGGAGCAATAATATTAAATTATTTATGCAGGCTAATAGATGCATGCACCAGATGTTTATGCATCTGAAATATCTTTAAGGTTAAATAAGTTGCAGCATTTTTGAATAGATAAGATTTATTTGTCATGTCCACAGTTCTATATTGTACAATTTATTTTATTTTATTTTATTTATTTCAAATGTAAAAAAAAATCCAAAAACAAAAGAGGGAAAAGAAAAAAAAAAGTTTAAGATAAGATTTATTTGTCATATCCACAGTTCTACATTGTACAGTTTATTTTATTTTATTTATTTCAAATGTGAAAAAATACAAAAACAAAAAAGGGGAAAAAAAAAAAAAAAGCAAAAACAAAAAAAAGTTTAAGATAAGATTTATTTGTCATGTCCACAGTACTATATTGTGCAATTTATTTTATTTTATTTTATTTTATTTTATTTATTTTTTTTTTTCTGATATAAAAAACCCAAAAACAAAAAGTGAAAAAAAGCAAAAAAAAAAAAAAAAAAAAAAAAAAAAAAAAAAGAAAGTAAAATAAATAAATAAATCAAAACACCATTTGTTTTGTTAGGGTAGCAATAATATTAAGTTACTTACGCAGGCTAATAGATGCATGCAGCAGATGTTTATGCATCTGAAATATCTTTAAGGTTAAATAAGCTGCAGCACTTTTGAATAGATAAGATTTATTTGTCAAGTCCACAGTTCTAAATTGTACAATTTATGTTATTTTATTTATTTTTAATATAAAAAAGTCTAAAAACAAAAAAAGGGAAAAAAAGCAAAATTAAAAAAAGAACACCATTTGTTTTGTTAGTGAAGCAAAAATATTAAGTTACTTATGCAGGCTAATAGATGCATACACCAGATACTTATGTATCTGAAATATCTTTAAGGTTAAATAAGTTGTAGCACTTTTGAATAGATAAGATAAGATTTATTTGTCATGTCTACAGTTCTATATTGTGCAATTTATTTTATTTTATTTATTTTGAATATAAAAATTCCATAAACAAAAAAGGGGAAAAAAAAAAAAGTCCCCCCCCCCCAAAAAAAAAAAAAACGGTGGAAAAGGAGCAGGATGAAGTACAACTTATATACAAAGTACCGTAACAAATCTTACACATGTCAAAAATAAATTCTAAACAATCCTGCGCAAAATGCAAAAAATATCCATTTGAAAAATAAACTCTGTCCATTTCATTACTGCATTTCATGACTGTGTTTGACACATCAAAATAAACTCTGTCCTTTTCATCGCTGTATTACACATATAGATAGACTTCACTTCAAACATACGTAGGCAAAAGAAATTCTAGATCCAATGGAATACAAAGCACAGTGACATGTATTCATGTACCTGCAGCCAATAGTAAAATAGAAAATAAAAGACATGCATCACACAAGGTAGCGTATTAGGGCCACATAAGAAAATAAAAACACTTGTCACTACAAAAATAAAGTCATAAACTATTGAGATAAAACCCATAATTTTATGAGAATAAAGTCAAATACAAAAAGAGCTAGAATTTCACGTGAATGAAGAGATAATATTACGAGAATAACATTGTAATTTAAAAACAGATGGGGAAAAATACAATAATTTACGAGAATGAAGTCATACCCACTCGTCGTATAATGGAGAACTTGGAACATTTTATAAGGTTCGACTTTCATTTGGGGTGAAAAACGGAGCCTATTAGCCCCGCCCACCATCAACACATTAGCATTAGCTGAAGGACTTTGAAGTTTGCACACGTTTGGGTTTGTTTCATCGTAAAAACTGAACAGATTTGGAGCAAATTTCCTCTTTTGTGGAGGAGGAACTGACAGTTTCTAAATTATGACTTTTTATCACACCAATGTGAATTTATTTTCAAAAAATTACAACTTTAATCTCATAAAAGTACAATATTATTTTCATAAAATTATGAGTTTTTGTTTGTTTTTTTTTCTTTTTTATTAAAGTACGACTTTATTCTCAAAATATTATGACTTTAAACTTGTAGTGTCAAGTGTTTTCATTTTTCCTACGTGGCCCTAGTATGCCGTCATAAGAGAACAAGCATATGTAAATATAAATGCATCTATAAACAAAGTGGCTGTTGTATGAACAGATGCTGTACAGAACTGCAGATGTGGCAGATGCATATACAGTGGATTTTCCTTGTAGCAGTCCTGCTGAGGCTTCGTGCTGAGCAGATAATAAAGGATACTTTAGATTATTTCTTTTCTTTTTTAACATTTTTTTTAGGATGTTTCATTTTAAAAACAAGGTCCAGTTTAAATAGATCAGGTAGATATTAAGGCATGAATTCATTTTGCTATTTTTAAAATCAATGTATGGACTGTTTCCAGTTCCACAAAAGATGACAGAATTAATGGCTAATGTCCTGTGTCTTTTACACTGATGTTGTTCTGACATACTGCTTGTTTCTGAAGTGTCATTACAATAAAGTACAAATGCACAAACAAATAACAACATGAAAGGACAGTTTTTATCCTAAAGGCAGCCTTATCTGTTGGCCCGTTTGGTTTGTTGCTACATTCACTAATATCATGTTACATCTAGACCTCACAGATGTGTTTCTGTTTCATTCTGTCTTTTTTTTTTTTTTTTGTAATTTTAAATCCCTTTAACTAAATGTTTAAGTATTAGTTATTATGTCTGTTCAGCACTGCCTACAGAAAAGAAATTCATTTAACTCACAGTTCAAACCTTTAACCCAGTGGTTCCCAACCTTTTTGGACTCGTGACCCCATTTTAACTTCACAAATTTTTGGTGACCCCAGACATTCAAAACAGAGACATTTTTTTGCTAAAATTAATTTGTTTTTGATCATGCAATAGTTTGCTATACTATGTATCAAATAAATGTTAATTTTAGACAACATTTAGTCTTTATAATGTATATTATTACAGACAGAGGCAGAAAAGCCAGGTGTAGATTACTGTTCAAAGTTAGAATTGGATTTTCCTTGGTCAGGATATGTACAGTCAGTCCAGCTGTGATTTACAAGGCTGACAATTAATACTGAACAAACAAGAACTCAAACTATGAATTATGAAAGAGCTGCAGCATCTGAAACTGACCACAATGAACATCTGACAGATAAACAGAACCACAGTGCTTCAGTTTCAGACTCACAGTTTATCATGTCTTTTATGTATTATCATTGTCTCTCTCAACTCACCATATATTTTTTTATTAATACGTTTTTTTATTTTATTTTTATCAATTACTAGAAATTTCAGGCGACCCCCATTTGAATTCCAGATGACCCCTTGTGGGGTACCGACCCCGAGGTTGAAAAACACTGCATTAACCCCTTCAAATCTGAATTAAACCTTATTTAATATTATAATAAAACAGATTATTTTATCATTTAATTATCATTATTGATTCATTTCAATGAACATTTATCTCTACTCTTATTATTTCTATTATTTTGTAACCTTACCCTTAAATTGAAATGTACATTGTCAGTAAAACTGCTTTTTTGCCGGTGTAATTCATAACACTCTAAACCCTGTCAAAGTTATTTCATATTTCCATTGACATAAATAAATCAAAACTGCAACCATTCATTTACTATTTACCAGATCTCTTAAATATACGCATTTAAATATTTATTTTTGCCCCATATGAAAATCAAAGAAAGCGCTCCAGACTTTACTATTAAAAATAAACATTTAAGAAGCTTGATTTTTGACATTTTACATAAATAATTCTGAATATTAAGTATACTAACAAAACAAAAACAGTAAAGTGGTACAGACCTTTGAGGTTTTCGTGTGAATCGTTAAATGGCAGCAGCTCCATCTCTCCTCAATAAGCAGTAAAAGGTCAGTCATAGGTCTGAAGAGTCCTTTTCTCCTGTATTTTTCTTTATTTGGCTTCTTTCTTTGTAGTAAATGATCAAATGTGTTGTTTAGCTCTACAGGTTTCTATGCTGCTCTGGTAAATTTTATGTGACGATTCAACGGTTGCCAAATCCTTTATTTCTGCATATAGTGAAACACAAACAGCTTTAATTACACAAAAGTGACATCAGAACCATTAAAACTGTAAAAACATCCCAAAGGATTGGTAATTTATACCTGAAAAACAAAAAACAGGTTCAGTAATGAGTCATTATACACGGTCCTAGTTCACTTTAATGAGCTTTGTGCATATTATTATATATAATGGGAATATAATTGTGTCTCTAAAGTCACATTATGGAGGCTAAATGATGCAGCTCCTTTAATGATAGGTTCCAGAATAAACACAAATCTCATGTTGTTGCTTTACCAGCAGACAAAATTATAGCATGTACGTGTAGAATATAATCACCTTCCTAAAATAATTCATTTCTGAATCATTAAATACTTAATTTCTGATTATATTTTTTTTATGTTTCCTGAAAAATCAGAAAAAAATCTACTTAACCAATGATTTTAGGAAGGTGACAATATGTAGGTCTTTAAAATGTATATATTCAATTAATTTCCAGATTGAATTATTCAAGGATGATCAGGACTGCAACTTTCTGTGATGTGAAATCTTTAGATTCTTTCCTAATTTAATTTACTGGCTGGTTAGTTTATAAAATGTCACAAAATCCAACATGATCAACTGAATCAGGCTGTCAAAGTGTTTCAAACAGGTGCAGTATTGTGGATGAAATGACCATATCAGCCTAGACAATAGCAGTTATTATATTTAACCTTTCTTAGGTGATTTTTAACCATTTATTGTAATGTTATCTTCTTTATTTTGAGTTTTTTTTTCATTATAAATCATGTATTTTTCTAAATTTAATTTTCTGATCATGTAGATGTTCATAAAAGCTCAAAGTGAAGTTGAGAGTTATGTCAGAAACAGAGAAAACTGAAGAAAAAGTAGATTTTTTCATTAAATATATCATTAACTGAATGTAAAAACAAACATCTCCATTTATGTCATTGATCCAACTCTACGAGTCTTACTGGTGAATCAATGTTGTAGAACAGGGGTGTCAAACTCATTTTAGTTCAGGGGCCACATTCAGCCTAATATGATCTAAAGTGGGCCGGACCAATAAAATAATATAAATAATAGGATAAGAACGTTTGAGTGAAAAAAGTAAATTCCGTAATGAAAGTGTTTACATCTACGAATTGTACTTGAACATAACATGAACAAATATGAACCTGAAAATTCTTTTGTAAAATAAGTGCAATGTTAAAAATATTAGATCTTAGTTTATCATTTATACATGTGAATCACAACTTAGAGATCACAGCGGATCTACAAATACACAAAACATTAAATAACAGGGAGAATATTATTAAAATTCCACATACTTCTCACAAGACATTTCAGATATTCACATTTTTAGTAAAAGGCTAGCCTGTAAATGTAAACATTTTTGTGTAATTTTACTTTTTTTTTTACACTAAAACAAAGAGACAAATGTACAGTTGTCATTATTTATAGGTTATTATGATAGTATTTTACTGGTCTGATCCACTTTAGACTGAAATGACCTAAAAGGATTTTAACATCCTTGATTTTTCATGGAAACACAGTAAATTCAAAGGTTAGCATATCAAAATAGAAAACTGAAGAAAAGTGACTTTTTCTGCTAATATATCATACACCGAACGTAAAAACAAACATCTCCATTTATGCCATTGATCCAACTCCATGAATGTTACTGGTGAATCAATGTTGTAGAAGATGACGGTGTTTCCATGTTCCCCACGGAGCCTCTGAACGTCCAAATGGGTCATATCTGATGACCATGAAAAGATGAAAAACTGCATTTTACACCATTTATTTACATGAGTTGATAAGATTAGTGGTCAACAGGTATTGGTTTATTTTTTATTTATTATTTCATTACCCTCGGTATTTTACATTTTTCATTGTAAATCATGTATTTCCCTAGATTTAATTTCCTGTATTTAATTTAGATGTTCATGGAAACACAGTAAATTCAACGTTTATCATATCAAAACAGAGACAACTGAAGAAAAAGTGACTTTCAGCAAAATATATCATTAACTGAACGTAAAAACAAACATCTCCATTTATGTCATTGATCCAACTCCATGGGTTTTACTGGTGAATCAATGTTGTAGAAGATGACAGTGTTTCCATGGTAACTACGGAGCCTCTGGACGTCCAAATGGGTCATATCTGATGACCATGAAAAAGAAGAAAAACTGCAATTTTACACCAATTATTTCCATGAATTGATAGGATTAGTGGATCAACAGGTATTAAACATTTTAGATCAGTAGATGCTTTTGGTCACCAGTGTCTGTTTGGGTCTTTATGGGTTAAATTAAACCAGTGGTTTTCATCCTTGGGGTGTGGACCCCACGTGGGGTCACCTGGAATTCAAATGAGGTCACCTGAAATTTCTAGTAATTGATTTTTTAAAAAATTACAAAAAAAAAAAAATTACACACACACACACACATATATATATATATATATATATATATATATATATATATATATATATATATATATATATATATATATATATATATATATGGTGAGTTGACAGAGACAATCCCAATCCATAACAGACAAACTGTGAGTCTGAAACTGCAGCACTGTGGTTCTGTTTATCTGTCAAATGTTCATTGTGGTCGGTTTCAGATGCTGCAGCTCTTTCATAATTCATAGTTTGAGTTCTTGTTTGTTCAGGATTCATTGTCAGCCTTGTAAATCCAAGCTGGACTGACTGTACATATCCTGACCAAGGAAAATTTAACTCTCCCTTTGTGCAGTAATCTACACCTGGCTCTTCTGCCTCCATCCACAATAACATACATTATATAGACTAAATATTGTCTAAAATTAATGTTTATTTGTAACATAGTACAGCAAACTATTACATGATCAAAAACAAATAAATTTTAGCAAAAAAAAAAAAAAGTCTCTCTTTTGAATGTCTGGGGTCACCAGAAATTTGTGCTGTTAAAATGGGGTCAGGAGCCAAAAAAGGTTGAAAAACACAGAATTAAACCAAACTAAAATTACTTTTTAACTTTTCTTGATTCAAATATATTTGACAAGCACTTATGTATTTCCTGGGACTGCAGCCCATAGATGACAGGGTTAAAGCTGCCAGGGATCACGTTAAACATGATGCCGATAAACTTCCTGCACTCGGCGTACATAGGGAAGCGATGGAGAATGACAAAGATGAGGCCGGTGGCGAGCATGATGAGATAGAGAAACAGGTGAGTGCTGCAGGTTTTAAAGGCTTTACTGTTCAGAGACTTACTCTTACTGGTCAGACAGGTCACTGTGATTTTAGAATAAGTGAGGATTATACTGCCGATGGAGAAGGTCAGCAGGACCACAGTGTACAGCAGACCGTACACGTTATTGATGAACACGTTCTCGCACGACAGTTTGAACAGAGCAGCGTTATCACAGTACATGTTCGCAATAAATGTCCTGCATCGCTTCAGTTTGATGGTCAGACCGAGCAGAATCCCCACCAATACGAACCCCGTACCCCAAGCACCGACCGTCAGCTTTATCACCATACGACTGGTCATTATGGCCGAGTAGCGCAGCGGGTTACAGATGGCCACGTATCTGTCGAAGGCCATAATCATGAGCATTGTGTGAGCGTTAGTACCGAACATGTGAGTGATGAAAGCCTGGATCACACACTCGTAGTAATGAATGAGGCGTTCGGACGGAGGCACCAGAATGTCAGCGAGCACACGAGGTATCAGGACGGAGTTTCCCATCAGGTCGTTGACGGACAGGTTACAGAACAGCAGGTACATGGGCTGGTGGAGGCTCTGCTCCGACCAGATCAACAGTGTGATGCCTACGTTGGCCAGTAAGACGAACACGTACGACAGAAGCAGGAAGATGAAGATGGGGTACTTGGAAGTCCCAGACACCTGCAGGCCCTCCAGCTGAAATATGAAGCTGTTGGATGAGGAGTTTTCCATCAGGATCAAATGAAACCTAAGACTGAGAGAGAGAGAGAGAGAGAGAGACAAAAGTGATGAGCAACATAAGTACATTATATAGACAAAAGTATTGGGACACGTTAAATTCAGGTGTTTCGTTTCTAACAGGGGTCTGGGATACAAAACAAGAATGACTAATGTTATAATGTAGATGGTTAGTTTTGGTAGAAAACTATTATTGACAGTTAGAGCATGAAAAATATTTTATAAATTTAGAGGTGGAACATTTAAAATCATCGTCATGGATAAAAAAAAAAAAAAAAAAAATCAGGGTCAAGAGAAATTAAGTGAAAACCATCTCTGAGTCATTTTGGAAGCGAAGGAAGGAAGGAAGGAATGAAGGAAGGAAGGAAGGAAGGAAAAGCTACCCAATATCACACAGATTCTACAGCAGATAGAAGTTACACTATATGGACAAAAGTATTGGGACACATTGAATTCAGGTGTTTCGATTCTAACAGGATTCTGGGATACAAAACAATAATGACAAATGTTATAATATAGATGGTTAGTTGTGGTAGAAAACTATTATTGACAGCCAGAGCATGAAAAATATTTTATAAATTTAGAGGTAGAACATTTAACCCTTTCATGCATGAATTATGAGAACCTTAGTTGAGTTTTTTCCTGAGCGTTTTTGTTCCTGTTTAGGCATGAAAAAAACAATGCAATTGAAATTTTTGTATGAACCTATTTTTCACGGAGTTACAAAAATGTCCACTCAGCTGGACACCATACATTTAATTTCTGAAGTAAAAAAAACATGTATTTAAAACCCATCATCAGAAAGTGATAAACTGTGTGAAAACTATGAAATAAAAACATTTTTCATGCTTCTAATCTGATGTTTTCTCACATTATAACATACTCTAATACTAGTTATTACTAACTTCATTAAATAATATGCAAAAAAAAAAAAAAAAAAAAAAAAAATTTTGATAAAGAAAACTGTTAATTACAGTCTAATAATAATTAGCAATTGATTTAACACATGTTAGTGCAGATCAGGTTTATCAAGAACAGCAAAGTTAGAGTAATGGTATGAATTACAGTGTATGGGATGATGCATAAGTGTCCACTGTGCTGGCTGATATGGAACTAAAACAACAAAACCCATGAATATACAAGAGAACAACTGTAGAATAACTGTCCACTGGAGTGACCACTGTGCATGAAAAGGTTAAAATCATCATCACGGATAAAAAAAAAAAAATAAAAAAAAAAGTGTCAAGACAAATTAAGTGAAAACCATCTGAGTCATTTTGGAAGCAAAGATAACAATTTAGAGATAGATAGATAGATAGATAGATAGATAGATAGATAGATAGATAGATAGATAGATAGATAGATAGATAGATAGATAGATAGATAGATAGATAGATAGATAGATAGATAGATAGATAGATAGATAGATAGATAGATAGATAGATAGATAGATAGATAGATAGATAGATAGATATACTCGGTGCCACACACACAGATTCTACAGCAGATAAAAGTTACACTATATGGACAAAAGTATTGGGACACATTGAATTCAGGTGTTTCGATTCTAACAGGATTCTGGGATACAAAACAATAATGACAAATGTTATAATATAGATGGTTAGTTGTGGTGTGTTTGTTTAAATTGTTATCTTTGACAAGCAAGACACTTCTGAAAAAGGACCGTTTCATTAATTATATTAAGAACAAAGATTTGACTTATCTGTTACGGGCATGTGGGACATAATTATTCCCTGTACAGGTCCACAATCATATGCTGTATTCTGACAATACTGCTCACCTGGAAGGACTCATAGATTCAAGCATTGATTTTAAATGTGTCTTTTTGTTTGTTTCTTTATTTATAGTATGCTTCCATTTTGTATATATAGCCTGTAATAATCTCAATAAATATATTATTGAGGGAAAAAAAATGTTATCTTTGCTTCCAAAATGCCTCAGAGATGGTTTTTACTTATTTTGTCTCAACATTGATTTTTATTTATTTTTTTTTATTATTCATGACTATGCTTTTAAACGTTCTACCTCTAAATTTCTAAAATACTTTTCGTGCTCCGACTGTAAATAATAATTTTCTTCAACACCTAACCATTTCTTTTCTTCACATCTCTCTCAGGAAGAAAAATCTCCCAATAAACTTTAAGGAAATATTGATGTTTATAAACTACATAGACAAAAGTATTGGGACACATCATGGCTACAGCTGTATGATGAGATAAGATTTACTTCACTGATCCCCCAAGGGGGAAATTCAAATGTGCACAGCAGCACAAGACAGTATACATCAATACGACAGGAAAAATAGAATGCTAAAAAACATAAACAAGTTTGTTAAAGTGGCGAAAGTGGCAAAAAATAGCAGTAATTCAAATGATAAAGTCGCAAGATGTCCTGTTCATGCTGATTTGAGATATAAACATCAATATTTCCTTAAAGTTTAATGGCAGATTTTTCTTCCTCAGTGAGCACATGTAGAGAGTACATGGTTAGTTGTAGTAGAAAATTAATATTTACTGTCAGAGCATCAGAAATATTTTAGAAATCATAGTCATGGCTGAAAAAAAAAAAAATCAACGTTGAGACAATTTAAACAAAATGAACCAATGAACTGCAATGATATTTATCACAATATTAAACTATATTACACACATTAGTCATTATTGTTTCGTATCCCAGACCCCTGTTAGAAAAGAAACACTTGAATTGAACATGTCCCAATACTTTTGTCCATATAATGTAAGGCTCTTTACTCAAGCACTGAACTTAAATATGAATTTGCAGTTTTTATTTATTTATTTTTTTTTAGATTTAAGAAAAACATATTGTGTGTAGATAATATTCATTCACTAATCAATTACTTTTCAATACTTCAGTAGTGATCAGTGCATGCATATTTTATGAACATCAACTGTTTCAACACGGTTAAAGGTTTTAGCAGCAAAGCAGAAGCAGTACAGAAATTCTATAAAATTAGTTCCATATCCACTGCTTTGATACGTATTTTTTTTTTAGTTTAATAAAACTGAATTTAATATTGATAATGAGAACCCTTTTTAAATAGTATGAATATTTGTACTGATACCACTCAATGTTTGAAGTGAAATCTTATATATCTTCGGAACTTTTCAGTTAAAAAACAATCCAAAATCAAAGGTGTCAAATGTAATATTCATACAGCTGAGGCTGGAAATATTCAATATGCAAATAACTCCTGCAGTCAGTATTCACAAAAACAATATAAAAATATATGTAAAAAAAAAATGGCTGAAAAAAAAAAAAAAATTATTCATGAATTGATCGTTTAATTAAATGTGTAACAACTGCTTTAAAATAAATGGAATAGCTATTTAGTATTAGTGTTTCTTCCATGTGACATTTCTCTGTTAGAATTCAAAGATGTTTACTTAAGTTTCGTGGGTAAACTGATAAAAACCACCTCTCTGCCTTCCGTGCACCAGTCCTCTGGCTTCTCCTGTGTGGAATCATTCTAACCTAAACACATGACACTGCTTTAAGAACGTCACTGTTCTGAGATACCTGTTAACTAAGAAAACATCATGTGGTATTTAGAGTAAGGTCATTGGTGCCCCTCTGTCCCTCCCTCACACACCTGTTTTCACCCCTACCTCACCTGCAGAGCCGTCAGTTTTAGTATGTCACATTTATTCTTTTTTTTTTTTTTTTTTTTTTTACTAGTTTCAGCACATCTTGTATTTTTATCTATAACTTTGTACAGCACTTTGTGTTGGTTCAAATGTGCTACATAAATAAACTTGACCTGAAGGACTCGACCTCAGCTGTTTTGCACTTAAAGTTTATACTTCTTCCTACTCCTTTCTGACTACGCAAAATTCAGACTTGCACGTACTTGAAGATAGGTTTTGTTGATTTAAATGTTATTTTGTTTTTATTTTGCCTTAATTTGCTTCGTTTTGTTTTATTTTGTTTCTTTGCATGTTCTAAATAAATAAATAAATGAATAAAGATTTTTTTAAAAATGACTGGGTACGCTCACAATGTGACACATTCATTATATCTGCTGCCGACTGTGTCTCTGCAGTTTATTACAAACATTTGCAGTGTCATGTGTGCTGCTCTTGGTTATTTGGTCCATTATAACTCTCCTTCTAGAACTGTTACTGGATTTGACATCATTGTGAATGGGTTTGATTTGTTTCTCCATAGAGCATCCATTTTATTGTTTATACAAGTTCTTTATTTTTATTCTATTTTGATCTCTTCTTTCTTTTAATCTCAATTCTCTGTATGCCCTGTGTATTTAGTGAATTGACAATTTAAAAACAAAACAAAACAAAAAAACAATCTTTGAATCTTGAATCTAACCGAACACTCAAATGATACTTTGCCTAAATGAGTTGTGTTTGATGAACATAAAGAGCTGAGAAACTGCATTTTACCAGAATTATTTGAATATATTGATAGGATTGGTGGCCAAAAATCATTTAACAGTTTAGATCAGTAGCTGTTTTCAGTCATGTAATGTAAATAAAGTAATCAAAGTCCATTAATACAAATATAAGTGTTTTTATTATTATTATTATTATTATTATTATTATTATTATTTTTATAAATTTTTGGCATTTTAGTCATTTGTTTCTGTGAATGCAAATGTATGTTTGCAATTATAGACCACAACAGGGTTAAGACAGTTCATATCAATATAAAAGTCCGTCAGATACGTCCATTTTCCTTCCAACAAAATCTGCTATCTTTAGTCAAAAACATGTTTCATGAGGTCTCAGTAGAGTTGACCTTCAGACACCAAACTCTGCCCAGTTCTTCCCTGAGTTTAAATGAATATTTTGTTAAATATAAAGACATTTTCTCAAGCTGTCTGAGGTGATTACAGGAACACAGACTAAAGATAACTACTTTCATTATCACTTTGTAATATATATTTTAATGAATTTAGATACAAACCTCAGATTTTCTTAGACCTAAAGACAGAGGAAGTTAAAAGAATATGGACACAGAAATTATTCGTTTGCCTTAAGCAATTAGTAAGATTCAAACATTTAGTGTTTTAAAATTAAATAAACGATTTGTCACTTGTTGAACTTAAACTGTCCCACCCCAAATGGTAAACCCATGACGCATCCACCCGACCACCAGTCAGCTGCATACCAGCGATTTATTTATATTTATATTAGTGCTGTCATACGATTAAAAATTTTAATCAGATTAATCACAGGATCGCTGTGGATTAATTTGGATTAAATATCGGTTTAATCGTGTTTCATTTTGCATGAGCAAACAGAATGAAGAAAGAAGAAAATATATATATATATATATATATATATATATATATATGTGCAACTAATGTGTTTATAAAACACCTTCAACTGTTTCAACAAAACAACTGTAAATAAATGGCTGTTCTATTTTGGGGTTTTTTTTCTCCTCAAATTTCCATCCAGAAGGCCAATGTGTTGTTTAGTGTCTTCCACCTTTATTGGTTGGTTCTGCTGCCCGTCACTTCTGGATCAACTGCCCATTTGTTCATGTGCAACAGTAACTCTACTTGGACAAACTAACCTATCTGCAGCGCAGAATGACTCCGAATGTCTCTGGCAATGCATTTGGGTTAAAGCTACACCTACCGATCTGGCATGTTGCACAGCACTTTGAACAGCAAGTTTGAACATGAATCACACCTCCTTCCAAAGCCCCGCCCACTTCCTGGTGCCTGAGCTCTGACGTTCCCCTCCTCACCTGATGCACGTGGAAGCGGAGGTCCGGTCCACTCTGGCGTGGCCACGGACCCCTCCCTCAGCAATCAGACACAACACCTTCCACCTGTGGTCTCCTTTATCATTAGGAGACCCTGTATTTAAGGGTCTGGTCTGTGCAGCGCTGGATCATTGCGTTAACTGCACCTCATCACCTACAGCAGTGTTTTTCAACCTTGGGGTTGGCTGGAATTTCTAGTAATTGATAAAAATAAAAAATATATAGTGAGTTGACAGACAATCCCAATACATAACAGACATGACAAACTCTGAGTCTGACACTGAAGCACTGTGGTTCTGTTTATCTGTCAAATGTTCATTGTGGTCAGTTTCAGATGCTGCAGCTCTTTCATAATTCATAGTTTGAGTTATTGTTTGTTCACTATGAATTGTCAGCCTTGTAAATCCATATGTACAGTCCAGACTGTACATATCCTGACCAAGGAAAATAAAAATCTCACTTTGTGCAATAATCTACACTTTACTGGCTTTACTGCCTCCGTCCATAATAATATACATTATATAGACTAAATGTCGTCTAACATTGACGTTTATTTGCAACATAATATACATACTAACCCTTACATGATCAAAACCAAAATACTTTTAGCAAAAAAAAAAAATTGTCACCGTTTTTGAATGTCTGGGGTCACCAGAAATTTGTGATGATAGAATGGGGTCACAAGGCAAAAAAGGTTGGGAACCACTGACCTACAGTAAAGGCTCCAGTTGGGCGGACTGGGCCGTACTGTGAACGATGCGGAGTCTGCGCATTGTCTGGAGACATTTGAGGTTTCATAGTCCATACATTTATCATCCTACATAATCCTACATTGTGTGACACCATGTACATGTACCTGTATGAGTCCTGCAGTCATAAAAACTGACCTTTGTGCAGACCTGTCTGAAGAGTCCAGTACACCAGACTTCTGGACTCCATCTCCATCCTTCATTTATCGAACTCTGACTGCTGCAGTCGGGTTCTTCTGTTTGCTCCCTTTGGTTGTTGTTTCTGTCAATAAATCCTTTTTTCCCTTCCACATGTGCATTTGAGTCCTATCCATACACAGCCCTAGACAGGAGACTGTGGTCAGTGACAGGAGGAGCAGCACTGGTGAAACATCAGATTCAGATTCACCAGTAGGCTATCAGCTGCAGGACTGGGTAACAGATGACTGACAGGAGGCTCAGCCAAATATTTTATTCAAGCCAAATAACATGATAGGTCAGACTTTTATCAGAAATATATGACAATTAAACATTTGAGTTTCTAAACCTGTTGGATTTCTTTTACATTTTAGTTTGCCACACGCTTATTAGGAGCATTTTAAGATTAAAAAAGAGAAGTGTAAAAATGCCACATCGAACAGTATAGCTTTAATTACGTTAAAATTTTTAATCAGATGAATCATGATGATGGATGGATCTCCATTAATGCATTAATTTTGACAGCCCTACTATCTATCTATCTATCTATCTATCTATCTATCTATCTATCTATCTATCTATCTATCTATCTATCTATCTATCTATCTATCTATCTATCTATCTATCTATCTATCTATCTAATTAATATTTAAATGGCTCTTCTTCTCCATGTATCTTTAAGGGGGGGGTTGACGCTGTGCCCTTTATGAACCAGCCACTGCTGCTCACACTTCTTTCTTAAGAATGCCCGTATCTCTTTGGACTGAATACCATAAACAATTGGGTTTAAGCCTCCAGGAACGATGTGAAACAGGATGGCTACAAATTTTCTTAACTCCGATAAATGGGGGAAGCGATGAAGAGCAATGTTGGCCATTCCACTGAGCAGCATAATCATATAAACCACCAGATGAGTGCTGCAGGTCTTTAAGGCTTTACTGTTCAAAGACTTGTTCTTACTGGTCAGACACACCACTGTGATCTTAGCGTAGGTGAGAACTATGCTGCCAATAGAGAACGTCATAAGTACTACAGTAAAAGTAAGGCCGTACACGTTATTAATGAAAACACTCTCACAGGACAGTTTAAACAGCGAGGCGTTGTCACAGTAAGGGCTTCTAATCATAGTCCTGCATCTGTTTAGTCTTATGGTCAAACCAAGCAGAATCCCCACCAAAACAAAGGCCACCCCCCAGGCAAAAACTGTCAGCTTTATCACCATTTTGTTGGTCATTATAGCAGCATAAGACAGAGGATTACAAATGGCAATATATCTGTCAAAGGCCATAATAATAAGCACAGTGTGAGCAGCTGTACCAAACACATGTGAAATGAAAGCCTGAACCACACACTCATAGTAACTGATGAGGCGTTCAGGTGGAGGACGCAACATGTCCACAAGTAAATGAGGAATCAGAATGGAGTTTCCGAGGATGTCGTTCAATGACAGATTGTAAAAAAGCAGGTACATTGGCTGGTGGAGACTTTTGTCAGCTAAAACCACAAAAGCAATTCCAAAATTGGCAATAATAATAAACAGATATGAGAAAAGGAGGAACAAAAACATGGGGTACATTGCATCCTTTGAGACGTTCAAGCCCTCCAGCTGCAGAGTGAAACTATTGTAGGTGTAGTTTTCCATCAACCTGGAAGAATAAACACTGATGTGAATGTGAGGTCAAATCCTGAAACACAAGCATCCAGTATTACCAATAATTCCAAAGATCACAGATAGTTTAAACAATAATGAAGGTATAAGAGAAAATGTTACAAAGTGACAATGAAGATTAAAGACAATTTACTTTTTCTACATGTTTTGATTTTCAGTGCAGTTTCAAGAATTGCATAAAGTTGGAAAGTTGGACTGTTCTTAAAAAGGCTGAAATGTATGAAATCTTTCTGAATCTTTGTGGCTGTATTCACTGTGTGACATGGACTCCAACAGGGAGAACAACTTGCCATGTTATAATAAAAAAGGTTCTACAAAGTATACATAAAGTTAGTTAGTAGAAATAAGTATGAAAAATACAATAGTGACAGTCAAAGAAGCCCTGTTCCACAGATAAACAAGTCCAGAAATAAAAATGAATTGCAAATATTATGTACTGACAATTCAAATTAAAGTAAAATGACAGATGCCTCATTTGTTTCTGACTAGTTTCAACCTCTTGCCTTGTTCTTTTGTCTCCCAGCACATCACCAGTTAATAAACAGTCGAATCAAACAGGTCCTCCTTGGTTAGCATGTTACATGGTTTTTTATTCAGGGAAATGTGTGATGCAACTTAAAGACAATAGTCATTGCAGACGTCACCAAGCTACAGTCTACTTTTTTCATAGTTCTTATGATTATTAACTCTAATAGTTGGATGACTGACTGGTGGGATAAGTGTGGTGGCCCAGATGTGCTACAGCCCAACAAATAATCCACTATAAAAAAATAAAAATAAATAAATAAAAAAAAGATTATTAGATATTAATATTAATTTAAAAAGAAGTAGCTGAAAAATTAAATATGCCCCTTAAATAAAAATACACTTGAATGAAAAAAAAAAAACTCCTAAAAAAAAAAAAATAATAATAATAAATTAATAAACAAAATTAGTACAAAGAAATAAAATAAACTTGTATGGTTTCTTTTAAAAATAATTATCTCCTCAAAAAAAAACAAAAAACAAAAAACAAACAAAACAAAAAAAATCAGACTTCTATAAAAAAAGTGTCTCAAAATAAAATTGAGCAACATCAAAAATTATACATTTATTGAAGAAAAGAAGTGTTTGAAAATATAAAACTTCATACGTCTAAAAAAGAAAACCCCTTCACTATTTAAATAAGGTTCAGCAAAAAAAATAAAAAATAAAAAATAAAAAAAAATAAATCCACCTTTTCAGTTGGGGGGGGGGGGGGGGGGGGCGCTGTTTCCCAACAGGTCTCTTGCTTTAAAATTAGCCAATGTGGCTAATGCTAAGGAAGTAACCCATAGGAACACAGGGTGAAAGGTCTAAAATGTATGTGTGTGTGTGTGTGTGTGTGTGTGTGTGTGTGTGTGTATAGCCAGTCAAGAGTCAAAACAACTGGCGTGACACACAACGCCATTTATTGAGATCAGTCTGATTGTTTTTGTCATGTCGGCTTCTGGACTTTGTCTGTCTTTTCTGTTTTGTTTGTCATTTCCTGTTTTATTTTGTTAAGTTTCCCTCATGTGTCTTGTCTGTTGTCTTTACTTCCTTTTGTGTTCACCTTTCACCTGATTACCTTGCTCCTCCCTGATTATCTCCACCTGTGTCTCATTGTCTTCCCGCCCTCTTGTGTATTTAAACCCTGTGTCTTCCCCTGTTCCTTTGCCAGTTTGTGCTCTGCAACTCGTTGTATTCACTTACCAGCGTTTCTTGGATCCTGTTTGTTCGTCTGCCGTGTTTGACCTGTTTTCGTCCCTCGACCTTCGATTCAGCCTGACCTCTTCCTGCCTGCCTGTTCCCGACCTGGTTCGTACCCGACTTCGTCTCTGCCTGCTCCCTTTATTACCTCAGCCTCCAACGTTAACCTGTGCTTCGACCTCCGCCTGGATTACTACCGTGAGTTTGCTCGTCCCCTATGTACCGTTGCTCGATTGATTGTTTTCCCGTGTATGACCTGGCTTGTCTATTGACCACCCTCTGTCTGTCCCTAGTGGGGATTCCGTGGGGGTTTTCCCGACTCGGCCGAGTCGGCCGTCTGTCTATCCCACCCGCAGCCCAGACGTTTACCCCCGGAACCGGAGGCCTCTCAGAAGACAAATATTCTCTGTGTAGAGTTTTTTCTTCTGTAAAAGTGTTTAATAAAAACACTAAATCTTATTCGGTATTTGTGGTCTTGCTTTTGGGTTCTGCCTCTGTACTCAGTCTATTACAGTACAAACTGGCCAATACCATGAACCCAGCAGACCTAGACCAGGTCCGGGAAGCAATCCGCCTACAGGGGCAACGCATGGGGGGACATGAGCAGCTCCTGCAGTCCCTTATGGATCAAATGTCTCAGCTGTCCTCCCAGATTTCCCAGCTCACCGGTAATCAGGCGTCCGCCCAGAGTCCACCGAGCGAACCTGAACCTTCTGATCCTCCTGTGAGGGCCTCGGAGGAGCCTAACATCCCTCCCCCCTCTAAATATTCTGGTAATCCGGACACATGTCGTAGTTTTTGTACCCAGATACGTCTAATTTTTGATTCCCAACCCAGACGTTTTTCTTGTGAGTCTGCTAAGATCGCTTATATAGCAAGTCTGTTAGAAGGACCTCCTTTAAGTTTTTTCAATTCCCTTATGGAACAGAATTCCCCTCTAACTCGGTCGGCGTCTAGTCTGCTGACGGAACTTAAAAGAATATATGATCATCCTGTTCGCGGTCAGCAAGCAGCACTGAGGCTCTTGAGGCTGAGGCAGGGAGACCGCCCGATCAGACAATATGTGAGTGAGTTTCGTTCTCTGGCAGTAGAGTCGGGTTGGAATGAGGCCGGATTAATTACTACTTTTCAGTCAGGACTGAACCGCACCATTGGACGTGAGATGGCGCTCCGTCGGGAGCTACATACCTTGGATGACGTTATCTCTGCTGCTATTCTGGTCTCGGACCAATGGGGCATCTGGCAGTCGGAACCGTCTGGGGTCCATCCTGCTGGTCGTGACAAGAAGGGTGTAGATCCTCCTCTACCAGTACCGGAATCTGGCCAAGCCTCGAGGGAGGAGCCGATGCAATTAGGCCGCACACGTCTGTCCGCAGAAGAGCATCGCCGTCGTTTGACTACCGGACTTTGTCTATACTGTGGTCAAGAGGGACATCGGGTCGCCAGCTGTCCGCTGAGGCCCAAAACTCCGGCAGGTGAGGGCTCTCTTTTGAGCCGGACTGTGTGTATGCTAAACTCTCCTCGGGTGCAGCCATTGGTCTGTTTGTCCTCTGATTCTGTTTCTCTACAGCACCCCGTCCTGATAGATTCCGGCTCGGACGCTAACCTTATGGATGAGAGACTGGCTAAGCGGCTTAGACTGACTCTGGTGCCAGTACAGCGTCCCCTGGAGGCACGGGCCATAGACGATCACATCATCTGTCGTGTGGTGCTGCGTACTCAACCAGTCTCTCTCAGTTTCAATGATGGCCATTCAGAAGAAGTATGTTTTCATATCTATCACTCAGACTCCCAACCCCTTATTCTGGGTCACCCGTGGCTTACCATACACAACCCGCGGGTCAATTGGAAGACAGGAGAGATTCAGTCCTGGGGTGAGGGCTGTGACACCCACAGGGTAGAGACCCGTACCCAGGATTCCTCGTCCGTTCCTGTCCAGCCAGTGGTGGCTTCAGTGGAGACCGTGAAGGAACCTGAGACTGACTTTCCTGCTCTTAATAAGGTACCTGAGTGTTATCATGATCTCAAGGAAGTGTTTAATAAGGCTCGTGCTACTTCTTTGCCTCCTCACAGACCTTATGATTGTGCCATAGACCTGCGCCCTGGTACCAATCCCCCAAAGGGACGATTGTATTCCCTGTCTGGCCCGGAAACCACCGCCATGAAGAAATACATCGATGAGTCATTGGCGGCTGGTTTAATTAGACCCTCTTCGTCCCCTGCTGGAGCAGGGTTTTTCTTTGTTGACAAGAAGGATAAGAGTCTCCGCCCCTGTATAGACTTCCGTGGTCTAAACGATATAACTGTCCGAAATAGATACCCATTACCACTCATGTCATCGGCTTTTGAACTTTTACATGGCGCCAAGGTGTTTACTAAGTTAAACCTCCGCAATGCCTATCATCTGGTCAGGATCAGAGAAGGTGATGAGTGGAAGACAGCGTTTAACACCCCCAGTGGCCATTACGAGTACTTAGTAATGCCGTTTGGTCTCACAAATGCCCCCGCTGTCTTCCAAGCATTAGTGAACGATGTACTACGTGACATGCTCAATGTCTTCGTGTTTGTCTATTTAGATGACATACTGATCTTTTCCCCGGATGAGACGTCACATGTCCAACACGTCCGTCAGGTACTCCAGAGACTCTTACAAAATCAGTTATTTGTGAAAGCAGAGAAATGTGAGTTCCACCGCCCGTCTGTGTCTTTTCTGGGGTTCATCATTGCGGAGGGAAGTGTACAGATGGACCCGGACAAGGTCAGTGCTGTGAGGGATTGGCCAACCCCTAGCTGTCGGAAGGATGTGCAAAGATTCCTTGGTTTTGCCAACTTTTACAGGAAGTTTATTAGGGGGTTCAGCAGTGTGGCTGCCCCCCTGCATGCCCTAACCTCTCTTAAGTCTGTGTTTAGATGGGGTTCTGAAGCCGAAACCGCCTTCAAGAGGTTAAAGGACATCTTCACTTCGGCCCCTGTCCTTTCGGTCCCGGATCCAGCCCTCCAGTTCGTCGTGGAAGTGGATGCCTCTAACCTGGGGGTTGGAGCGGTCATCTCGCAGCGGTCACCTAAAGATAACAGGCTCCACCCTTGTGCTTTCCTGTCCAGAAGACTAACTAAAGCGGAGAGCAACTATGACATCGGCAACAGAGAGCTGTTAGCCATTAAGGTCGCGCTGGAGGAATGGCGACACTGGCTGGAGGGAACGGAGGTGCCTTTTCTGATATGGACTGACCACAAGAACCTGGAGTACCTGCGGACCGCCAAACGTCTCAACTCTCGTCAGGCCAGGTGGGCGTTATTTTTCACCCGTTTTAATTTCTCTCTTTCCTACCGGCCCGGCTCAAAGAATGTGAAGCCTGATGCTCTGTCCAGACTATTTACTCCTGATGAAGTGAGTACTGAACCTGAAGCTATTTTGCCTAAGTCCTGTGTGGTGGGGGCGGTGCACTGGGAGATTGAAAAGGCTGTGTGTGATGCTTTAAAGGACTGTGTCATCCCGGCTGGCGTCCCGCCAGACCGTCTGTTTGTTCCCCCTAACCTCCGCCCACAGGTCATTCACTGGGCTCATTCTTCTAAGCTGTCCTGTCACCCGGGAGTCCAGCGGACCATGTTCGTCATTAAACAACGCTTCTGGTGGCCGGCCATGGAGAAGTTAGTGACGGAATACATCGCATCCTGTCCCGTCTGTGCCGCATGCAAGTCTTCCAATAAGCCCCCGGTTGGTCAGTTACTTCCTCTTTCAGTCCCTAGGAGACCTTGGTCGGATATCTCATTGGATTTTGTAACCGGCCTACCCCCGTCTGAAGGTAATACCACTGTCCTTACTATTGTGGACCGTTTTTCTAAGATGGCACATTTTGTCCCGTTACCTAAGCTCCCCTCTGCTAAGGAGACCGCAGAGGCGGTTCTGTGTCACGTTTGTCGTTTGCATGGGTTCCCTAAGGATATTGTGTCTGATAGGGGCCCTCAGTTTGTGGCACGTTTTTTGGCGTGCTTTTTGTTCCCTCATTGGGGCTTCTGTCAGTTTGTCCTCGGGCTACCACCCTCAATCTAATGGTCAGACTGAGCGGCTCAATCAGGTGTTGGAGACCGGCCTTAGAGTGTTGGCCTCTCACAACCCCTCGTCCTGGAGCCGCCAGCTGATCTGGGTGGAATACGCCCACAATTCGTTACCCTGTGTCTCCTCTGGTCTGTCTCCGTTTCACGTAGTTTTTGGTTATCAACCCCCTTTGTTCCCGGCTCTGGAGAAGGACGTCAGCGTCCCGTCGGCCCTGGCTCTGATACGGCGATGCAAGAGGACCTGGATTCGTGCCAGACAGGCTCTGTTAAAGGCGTCGGGAGTCTATAAGGCAGCAGCCGATCGTAATAGGACCCCGGCTCCGGTCTACCAGCAGGACCAGCGGGTGTGGCTATCTACCCGTCATCTCCCTTTGAGGGTGGAGAGCCGGAAACTGGCACCCAGGTTCGTGGGCCCGTTCCCTATATCTAAGGTTATTAATCCTGTTTCTGTGCGACTCAGATTACCCAGGACTATGAGAATCCACCCATCTTTCCACGTCAGTCAAGTCAAACCCGCCAAGGAGAGTCCACTGGTCCCTCCCACCCAGCCACCGCCTCCACCCCGGATCATCGATGGGGATCCAGCCTACACTGTGCGCCGGCTCATGGCGGCTCGCCGGCGAGGGAGAGGGTTCCAATACCTGGTGGACTGGGAAGGATACGGCCCTGAAGAACGTTCCTGGGTGCCCGCCTCCTACATTTTGGACCCGGACCTGATTCGGGAGTTCCATCAGCGCCACCCGGAGGTTCCTGGGCCGTCCGGTGCCGTCCCCTAGAGGGGGGGGTACTGTCATGTCGGCTTCTGGACTTTGTCTGTCTTTTCTGTTTTGTTTGTCATTTCCTGTTTTATTTTGTTAAGTTTCCCTCATGTGTCTTGTCTGTTGTCTTTACTTCCTTTTGTGTTCACCTTTCACCTGATTACCTTGCTCCTCCCTGATTATCTCCACCTGTGTCGCATTGTCTTCCCGCCCTCTTGTGTATTTAAACCCTGTGTCTTCCCCTGTTCCTTTGCCAGTTTGTGCTCTGCAACTCGTTGTATTCACTTACCAGCGTTTCTTGGATCCTGTTTGTTCGTCTGCCGTGTTTGACCTGTTTTCGTCCCTCGACCTTCGATTCAGCCTGACCTCTTCCTGCCTGCCTGTTCCCGACCTGGTTCGTACCCGACTTCGTCTCTGCCTGCTCCCTTTATTACCTCAGCCTCCAACGTTAACCTGTGCTTCGACCTCCGCCTGGATTACTACCGTGAGTTTGCTCGTCCCCTATGTACCGTTGCTCGATTGATTGTTTTCCCGTGTATGACCTGGCTTGTCTATTGACCACCCTCTGTCTGTCCCTAGTGGGGATTCCGTGGGGGTTTTCCCGACTCGGCCAAGTCGGCCGTCTGTCTATCCCACCCGCAGCCCAGACGTTTACCCCCGGAACCGGAGGCCTCTCAGAAGACAAATATTCTCTGTGTAGAGTTTTTTCTTCTGTAAAAGTGTTTAATAAAAACACTAAATCTTATTCGGTATTTGTGGTCTTGCTTTTGGGTTCTGCCTCTGTACTCAGTCTATTACAGTTTTGCCCTAAATGGTGCCTACATGTCTGAAAAATATCTCAAAACATTAGTGTGGCGTTCCCCAAGGCTGCATTTTTGCAGCAGGTCAGTGGTTAAATATGGAAAATTGCTATCATCCCACAAATGATAAAATAGATTTATGTATTATATTTACTGTTAACCACACCATCCATCACTTTATTGTTCCATTGACTTTACTGAAATTTAATGTGACACCTGTCGAGAGAGGAAAAGAAGTTGCTGAGACAAAGAAGTTGTCTTTGTGCGATTTTATTCTGCGCAGAAGGAAACAGTCTGACAGAGTGAAGTCACAGTCTGATTGGAGTTCTTAACCGAAGAGAAGTTTTTGGTTGTATTTGTAAAATCTGTGTAGCTTAGTAGAGCAGTGTGTATGTGCGATACAGAATGAAGGAATGCTCCAGAGTAGCTTCAAGGCCATGCAGGAGTACAGCACTGACAGTTACCGACAGGAGTCTGCAGCTGCATCCTTTCCTAAGAATGAAGAGCCAGGTCAAACTGACCCAGTCTGGGAAGGCAGAAGTTTAAGCAGGCATATGTGGGCACAAGGAATACTGTGGTTCAAGGAATACATTAAATATAATAATGAGGACCAGGGATTTTCCATTATAACAGATAATGATTTCTGGAACTGTTCCTTGGCCCAGCACGGCAAAATCAATGACATTATGTGCGTAAAAAATTTACTTTTAACCATCCTGTTAGTTTAAGTCAACCACAACTCCACAGTAGAGTTGTCTATTTGTTAAAAATACTAGTCAATGAATAAAGTCAAGGACATGTGCAACCATAGTTTATTTATTTGTAGTCTTGTTTTGTTCATTTCTTATGTCACATTTTCATGAGTTGCCCTCAATAGTGGCAATAACTTACAAACAGATCTTTATTGTACTTATTAGAGCGTCCAAACCTAACAGCTCAGAGCAGAAGGGCTCTTGGAATGAATATCTCTAGAGAAGTTCACAGTGTTAGTACTTTCACAATGACTACGATTGTAAGCGATTATTATCATATATGGTTGTTGGCTTGGAATAGGCCCTTTTCCATGCCATTCTGTTATAATGAACTTATTCAGTATATTCATAGCTCATATGAAGTAGTGATGACAGTAAACAAAGCCTGTTACTTTTTTGGTTCTTTTCTTTAAAATCCTTATGTTTTCCATTAGTCCCTCATTTGATTATCTGTCTCAGAATAAAATACCTAGACTTCTGCTACCCTCACCCTCAAATTATTAACAGTCAGTACTTGGCATGTCCACATCATGCTCATTCATGTTAAAGATAAATATGATAAGAATGTACAGAAAATTAACAATATAAGAAAATTAAACCCTTTTCAAAACCTTTCTGTGCTGACATAGATTGGACAGGAATTTTTGTATCTCTTTAGACTGAATTCCATAAATTATGGGGTTGAGGCTGCTGGGGACCAAGTTCAACAGGATGGAAGCAGTTTCTCTGAGCATCGCATGTTGGGGGAAGCGATGTAAGACAATTATTAACATTCCACAGAACAGCATGATCAGATACACAGAGAGATGAGTGCTGCAGGTCTGTAAGGCTTTCCTGTTCAAAGACTTATTCTTACTGGTCAGACAGACCACAGTGATCTTAGAGTAGGTGAGAAACACACTGCCTATAGAACCTGTAAACAGGACTACAGTGAAGGTGAGACCATATACATTATTAATGAAGACACTCTCACAGGACAGCTTAAACAGTGAGGCGTTGCTACAGTAAATGCCTTTAATTATTGTTCTACATCTGCTCAGTCTTACAGTCAGACTGAGCAGAATCCCCACTAAAACAAAGGCTGCCCCCCAGGCCAAAACTGTCAGCTTTATCATCATTTTGTTGGTCATTATGGAAGCATAGTGCAGTGGGTTACAGATAGCAACATATCTGTCAAAGGCCATAATCATGAGCACAGTGTGGCCAGCTGTACCAAACACATGTGTAATAAAAGCCTGAACCACACACTCATAATAACTAATAAGACGTTCAGACGGAGGACGCAACATGTCCACAAGTAAACGGGGAATCACACTGGAGTTTCCAAGTATGTCATTGACAGGCAGGTTTAAAAACAGCAGATACATTGGCCGGTGGAGGCTTTTGTCCAGGACAATTAGGATCAAAATTCCCAAATTGGAAAAGATGATGAATATATACAAAAAAATGAAAATGGAAAACACAGGATATATAGAACCCCCTGTGATCTTTAACCCCTCCACCTGCAAGATTAAACTGTTGTGGGTGTAGTTCTCCATTCGCCTGAAACAAGACACAAATGTCCAGCTTTTTTAGTTGTAAAATATTACTTATGTATTTATGAATATTTTTCCAAATACATAAAAAGTCAACAGAACATCAAATACAGACAGTACTTAAATGTCTCCAGCACCAGCAAATGAATGAAAGTACTTTAACTGTGCCTGACAAGTTAAAGAAGATGTGTGTCTCTGTTCTACCTTTTATAACTACGATTATTATCTGGGGAGGTAATGTATAATGGAACATTATGTCATCAACTTGGTGACCAAAGTAAACAGGCAGTATTGAAACACAGTCAGGTTATGATAACAGTTAACTGCATATTTGCATATTCCTGAAGGACAAAGATGTTCATGGATGAAAAATTCTCACCTATTCAGTTTTTTTGAAGAGTTCCAAAAAGGACTGTGATTGTACTGTTGAGGTACGAAGTGTCTTTCTATCTTTGGTATTGTAAAGATAGTCTTTATGTGTTTAGTATGTATTTAATCCAACAAAACATGGACTGGGATCGCAAGTTGGGAAACGTACAAACAAAACTGCACAAAAAAAAAAATCAAGGAAAAAGGGGTACAACAAAAACAGGGCCCTTTTAAAAGGGCCTCAAAAGGAGACTGAAAATTAAATCCTCAGTCACCCACTAAGTCGATCATGAGGATAGAAGAAATGAAAGGTGGGCCTTCAAAACCCTGGGGTGGAAGTGGGAGACAGTGGTCATAATGAGGGGAGGATAAAAGGGATGAAAAGTGGCCAGCTGAAAAACTAAGTGGGGAATGTAAACCGACCAAAAGGAATGTTGTTTCCTGGACAGTTCACAGCCAACTGAGCCGCATAGCTCCAGCTCCTTTTGAAGTCTACCTGACTAATTACAGCCAGGTGAGGAAATCATGGCAGGTGAACCTGATAATCCTAAATGACCTTTGGCCAAGCTCCTAACCCAGAGGAAAAAAAAACAAAACAATTGTGTGGGAATCTGTGCCTGTAACAAGATACAAGGCTGAAAATCAGTATTCGGTCCCTGTGGTTTTCAGGTCCTCAGGCTGAGTTGCATTAAAAACAGGTGTGTGATTCTGTAACTGAAATCATTGCGTGGGCATCAAAAAAACATTTTCAGAAATCATTGTCTGTGAACACGGTTCTCTGCGCCGCTCACTAATATAGGCTAAAGCTCTAAAATGCAAAGAAGTCATATACGTCAAAATGTATTTAAAATGGACTCAAGCAAAGTGGAAACCTGTTCTGACTTCAGATTAATTTAAATTCTCTTTATAAACCATAGATGCTGTGTCTGAACTAAACAGACCATCTGGCTCATTACCAGTGCTCAAAAGTCTGTATCTGTGATGGTATGGGGGTGCATTAGTGACTATGGAATTGAAGTTTGCAAATCTATAAAAGGCACCATCAAAGCTGTATAGCTTTTTCAGCAACATATTTCAGCAGGACAATGCTAAACCATCTCTGTTACAACCGCAGGTCTTTGTAGCAGAAGAGTCCGGGTCCTGAACTGGAATTCCTCAGTGCAGACCTTTCACCAACTGAAATTTTGGCAAATCAGGAAAGAAAAAAATATGACAAAGAATACAACATCAGACAAGAATGGAGCGACCTTCCTCTGCCAAAACTCCAGCAACTGGTCTCCTCAGTTCCAGATGTTTACAGATTGTTGTTAAAAGAAGAGGGGAGGCCACCCAAAGATGATGGACATGTCACAACTTCTTGGAGACACGCCGCTGCCACTTAGTTCAAAACAATCTTCCTTTTCTTTAAATAGTACATTTTCTCACTTAATACATTTGACATGTTTTCTATACTCTGCTGTGAATTAAATATGTGATTTGCAAATAATTTCATTGTGGTTTTATTTACAGTTACACAGCATTAGCTTATGCACATGTCTCTCTAGAACAATAAAGACTAACTCTGTTCTCGCTGTTGGAGCCAAAATTCATTTTTGTTTGTTTATTCCTCTTTTTCATTTTGACCTTAATTTAATAATTGTTTTGTGGGTGTGGCTGTGATGATTGCCACAGGTGCAACTCATCATGGGTGTTGGTTTGGGTCTGGTAAACTTACATATACCTGCTGTGTGAGGTGGGCGGAGTGTGTGAGGACAGCCCCAAACAATTTTCAGACCGTGAAACTGTGAGATTGAGTTGGTCGGCGTTTACAGTGTTTTCTTTTGTGTTAAAGAACCTATTTTGTTTATTTGTAGAACACATATGGAATGACAATTGTGAACTATAATGAACTCTTGGACTTAATATTGGAGAATAAATGGACTGGCATATCCAAACACAAAGAAACCCATCCAGACATTCATTTATGCACGTGTCGAAAATACAACAGGTTGAACCCTTCCACACTGTAGGAGTGGCTAAAGGTAAAGCCACTACACTCACGTTCTTGTGAAACGGCATCAGTCGCGGTCCAAGTACTGTTCCAATTGCAAGTACGCATAAACCAAGAACACATGGAATACCTGGATGCTGTTCTTGTGGGCTAGCTTAAACCAAGGATGCACTGGTTGGTGACTGGGAAATAATTCCCAAGATGCAGTTCGTGACAGCTCAAGCGGGACCCAGGCAGCTTGTTAGCCCACCGGCTTGACCAGGACCCGGACGGCTGTGCCCGGCTGAACCGACAACATGTATTACTGTTTTGAAAACTATACAAAATGTATAAATGACACGCAAATACCAGCACAAATGTATTGAAATCAAATTGAGTGATATTGTGGTGATTTGAGGGAAATACGTTAGGGAGCAGATGGATTAAACACAGCAGAGACAGGGAGGAAAGTTCACAAGTACGCAGCAATTATGATTACAGATAGATTTGCGTTCTTGGGAAGTACGTTCTTTGGGACCGTTCTTACAAAGACTGTACTCGCCGAGTTCACTAGACCGTACTCTGCGTTCTTGGTATTGAGAAACGGCGCTAGTGTTTCCAAATTTTTGACAGGCATTGTGTTGCAACAGATTTTGTTTACTGTGGTTAAAACAGGCAAATCTAATTTCCCTGGGATCTGAACTCTTTTCAACATTCATTCATTCGTTTCCTGAACCATTCAGTCCTCAACAGAGTTTCGGGGGGTACCAGAGCCTATTAGTGCTACCTGTAGATTACACCAGGGGTAGCCAACTCTGGTCCTCGAGAGCTATATCCTGCATGTCCCTCTTCCAGCATACCTGATTCAAATGATAAGGCTATCATCAAGCTCTGCAGAAGCCTGATAACGACCAATAGGTGTGCTGGGAGAGGGAAACACCTAAAACATGCAGGATAGTAGTTCTCGAGGACCAGGGTTGGTGAACCCTGGATTACACCCTGGACATGTCACCAGTTCATCACAAGGCTGACATAAAGAGGAAAAAAAAAAAAAACACTCCCACGTATGTGTGCATGTAAAATCCACACAGAAACTGCAGATGCCAACCGGTGCTCAGGTCAAACCAGGACCTTGTGGATGTCAGGAGACAGTGCCAACCATGGCACCTCCTCAAACCCATATGGATGAAACAATAACACATAATAAAGGCTACCCCTTGATTCAGCCATTGTTGATCAAACAAGAAAAAGATGCAACAAAAATAATAATAAATAATAATAAAATACACAACAAAATGAAAATGACATATATGTAATAAACAAAAAGATATTAAAATATGTAAAAAGGGGAAAATATAGGACTTAACAAGATGAAAATACTGTAAAATACAGTTTTTTCTGCTTTATTAGTGTATGTATATAGTATATATTTACTTCCATTTCCTGTAGATTTGTACATATACAAATCTTGTATTTTTTTTCTGCTTATTAATGTATTCTATTAATATAGTTTCTTTTTTTTTTGCTCCTCTGCTAGTGTTTTTTTGCATGCAACTGAACTATTGTGACCAAATAATTTCCTTTGTGGATAAATAAAGTTTGTGTAAGTCTAAGTCTAAAAGACACAAGATGTCAACAATGTAAAGCACACAAAAAACACATGAAATGTAAAATGTGTAACAAGACTAAACATCATTTAATACCCTCTATTGACTCTGTTAACTTTAAACCAAAGCCTGTACAATATTTGTGCTGTATTCAGCGCAATACATTTTAACACCAAACTAGTATAGTTTTCATCACAAATTTTATTATGTCCATTATTTATTTATGAATATGTATGTATTTTTATACTGACTATTTTATCCTGATCACAAGTGTTTTATCTGTGTGAGACCAATGCATCGTCATTTCGTTCTGTAGTGCATCTATGATGTAATCTTTAAATGACAAATAAAGAAATCTGAATCTAATACACATATGAATTCTTCATGTTGCATCGCCTTCAGTAACACTAACTGATTTCCCCAGTGATACAGTGCCACTTCTATAAAAAAATCGTAGCAGATTAGTGGTGCAGTGTAGAGTGGACACAGACTGATGAACAACAGACAGAGGTTTTGTCATGTTAGTCTGTTAATGAACATCTGAAATTAGGACTGAGAAGGAATAACCCATGGTCTCTGCTTTGTTATTTTAGGTAGATGGAGAACTACACCTACAACAGCTTCATACTCCAACTGGAAGGTTTAAAGGTGACAAATGATACTAAATACCCTGTCATTTTCTTCTTTGTTTTTTCATATGTTTTTATAATGCTTACAAATGTTGGGATTTTAGTTCTTATTTTCATTGACAAGAACCTTCACCAGCCAATGTATCTGCTGTTTTGCAACCTGCCAGTCAGTGATATCATTGGAAGTACTCATATTGTTCCCCGTTTACTGTCAGATATTCTGCGTCCTCCACCTGAACGCCTCATCAGTTACTATGAGTGTGTGGTGCAGGCTTTTACTTCGCATACATTTGCTACGACTTCACACACCGTGCTCATGGTTATGGCTTTTGACAGATACGTTGCCATTTGTAATCCTCTGTCTTACGCTGCTATAATGACCAACAAAATGCTGATAAAGCTGACGGTTTTTGTCTGGGGGGTTGCTTTTATGTTGGTGGGGATTCTGCTCGGTTTGACAGTAAGGCTTAATCGCTGCAGGACGATGATCATGAACCCTTATTGTGATAATGCATCGTTGTTTAAACTGTCCTGTGAGAGTGTTTTCATCAATAACGTGTACGGTCTTACTTTTACTGCTGTGCTTCTTACATCCTCTATAGGCACCATAGTTCTGACCTATACTAAGATTGCAGTGGTGTGTTTGACCACTAAAAGCAAGTCTTTGAACAGTAAAGCTATAAAAACCTGCAGCACTCATTTGTTGGTTTATCTGATAATGTTGCTCAGTGGAATAATTATCATCATGTTGCATCGTTTCCCTCAGTACTCAGACTACAGAAAACTGGCTGCTCTTCTGTTTATTATCGTTCCCAGTAGCCTCAACCCCATTATATATGGTTTGCAGTCCAACGAGATAAAAAAAACTGTATTTGATGTGTTTAAATTGTCACCACTGTTTAAAAAATAAGCATTTGCACATGTCTTCTGGTATTGCCCCTAAATAGAACCATTCTGGGACAAAGTCAACTCTGTGAGAAATGAGGTACTAGGATATACGGTTACTAAGAATTGTTCCACCTTATATTTGGGAAATATAAGTACAGTTGTACTGAAAGAAGATAATTACTTGGTCAAAATTCTTCTCAGGCTGGCAGGAAGGCCATAACAAGAAACTGGCTTGTTATGGACCCACCTGGATACAAACAATGGTTAGACATAGTACAGGAAATATGGGTGATGGAAAAAATGATGTATACCTTAAGATTAAAAAAGGATAAGTTTGATGGAAAATGGGACGAATGGATTGGATTTAAAAACAAAGACATCAGCACTGAAATGGTAATGTGATGTCATAATTTTCCTTTTATTGTATTATTTATGGATATCTTTTGTTGAATACTATAACCCTCAACTGGCCTTTCTGTACTATTTGTTGTATTTTATGTTCATGAACATGTGAAAAAGACAATAAAAAAAAAAACATTAAAAAATCATTTGCTATTTTGTTTTGGGCAAGTATATAAAATAAATATCACAAAGAATGAAGTGCTGTCTTGCCATCTGAAATTCTGCTCTATTGTTGCATACATTGTAAAGAAGGGAATAAATGTACATGACAAATTATATAACTAAAGCTGCCTTTCCTACATTTGGGATATTGTGGGCCTGTTTTTACTGAGTTGTCATTTGTCCGAGTAAAAATCTTAATTGTACAATATGAAAATTCATTGTCTATTTTAGAAATGTTCTTTTCTATCAGATAATCAATAAGCTGATAATAAGATTGAATAAACAACAATAAGACAACATAAGGTGACAGTACATTAAAATAACAGTACAAGATTTTGAGGTCATCTCTCCTAGAAATTTGCATGTTATTTAACATGAGTCTAACATGAATGTTTTGAGGCATTTTGTCAAATTGTTCCTGATTTATCCTACATTATAAAAGGGAAGTGGGCTCTGTGTGTCTCAGGCATCACACAAAATCTGTACAGACCTGAATGCTGCAGTTTGGCATATTTATGTATTTTTGGTCAAGGTTTAGACTTGTGAAAATGGCAAGTTGATAGGACCAATATTTTTTTGCATTTTCATGAAAATTTCAGTAAATGTTGATACTGGCACAAGGAACAAATGATTAAATTTTGGTGGTGATTGCGGGGGCGGACTGATCTGCGTTGGCAGAGGTCTGTGCTCTCCGAGTGCTTTTCTAGTTAGCAATGTTTTGTTCATTTGTTTTTGTGAAATTAAAAGTTTGATTAAAATATTAAATAAGAAAAGCACTCGGAGAGCGCAGACCTCCGCCAAGGCAGATCAGTCCCCCCCCCCCCCGATCACCACCAAAATTTAATCATTTGTTTTTTGTGCCAGTATCAACATTTCCTGAAAATTTCATGAAAATCTGTCCATAACTTTTTGAGTTATCTTGCTAACAGACAGACAAACACACAAACAGACAGACAGACAAACCCCGATGAAAACATAACCTTAGCCGTTACACTTGGTGGAGATAATAAAAATAAGAATGCTTTTGTGACAGAACAATTGCACAATGAGGCAGTTATAAGGCTTCTCATAAAAACACTGAAGGCAAAAGGGTTCATCAACACACAAACCATTCATATTTGTCTATTTAGGCTAAAAAAAAAAAAAAAAGAATGAAGCAAAATTCAGAGCCGTTTGGGAACCAGATCATCCCATCATTAGTTCACACAAGCATTTCCTCATATAATTTCTTGATGTTACATCACACATTTCCCTAAAGGAAACAGCAAGTGTATAGAACATGTATAAAAGAACAGAGGAGAACCCGTCTATTTCCACTTAATATTAACCTGCAATGTACTGTGAGACAGAGAGACAGAAGACCAGAGACTGCAACTAAAGGCAGACAGCTAAGGTATCATTTACAGGTTTTATTATTATTTTATAACATAATACATCCCTATCTCTATGTTCTTATTATGTTATGTATAAGTGAATGAATGAATGCATTAATAATATTTAATGTCTGTTGATCTGTTGAGAAAGAAATTTTACTTCTTCTTTATATTATAATATGACACTTAATTCATTTTGCTTAAGTCTATCAAAAAACAAGCTACAGTGACATATCCCTATATATAACATTTAAATCTATAATAAGTTTTACACTGATTCATGATCATCGTATTAACTAGTGTGTATTCTGTTTGTGTTTTTTCAACATATTGTTAGTATTTCAGTCATTCTGTTTCATATAACTCTCTTCATACAGGTTTCATACACGTCACCTGTTGTAAAGTTGTGATGCTGTTTTATGTTATGCTTTTGAGTTTAATGCATGGATGCATGGATTTCTGGATTTTACCTGTGAAATTAACATCAGTGTTTTCACTTTCTCATTCATGTTGATAAAAATGTCATATACTTCATTCTGCTGCATGTTATATTGATGATGACTTTAACCCATAAAGACCCAAACAGCCACCAACGACCAAAACTAACTACTGATTTAAAATATTTAATGACTTCTCAGCTACTAAACCTACTAATACATGAAAATAATTGGTGTAAAATACAGTTTGTCATCTTTCCATGGTCATCAGATATGACCTATTTGGATGTTCAGAGGCTCCGTAGTGAAGGTGGAAACACTGTCATCTTCTATAACACTGATTCACCAGTAAAAACCCATGGAGTCGGATCATTGACAGTGGAGAGACCTGTTTTATGTTCAGTTAATGATATATTTAGCTGAAAAAGTCAGTATTTCTTCAGTTTTCTCAGTTTTTTTTTTTTTATACATAATAACTCTCAACTTTAATCTGAGCTTTTACGAACATCTACATCATCAGTAAATTAAACATAGGAAAATATGTGATGTTTACTGAGAAAACGCAAAATACAGAGGTATAATATGATGAGAAATGATGATGAATCAGTTAAGAAAGTTAAATATAGAGAAAAAAAAAACTGCCACAAAAGTAACACTGGGTCTTTATGGGTTAATGCTTCATGTAAATAGCTTTTAACTGTTACTTTTTAGAGGATTCAGAATTTGCCCAAAACAAAACTGCATCGACACAGCAATTATAACAAAAGAATAATGCTTGCATGCTACTTTATGGAGTTCTGTCACTTCTTTAGCTTTTTCTTTATTGAAAACACAACATGTAGAAAAAGGAAATTAGCTCTAAACGCTTCATTGTCACTTTCTGTTGCTGTAACCATACTTCTGATGAACTGAATAGTTCATATAATGAACGCACAATGAGTTTCCCTAGGATTAATAAAGTATTCAGATAGATAGATAGATAGATAGATAGATAGATAGATAGATAGATAGATAGATAGATAGATAGATAGATAGATAGATAGATAGATAGATAGATAGATCGATAGATAGATCAAAATCAAATTAACATCTGTGTGTATATGTATTGCTATTATTGTTGTGTATTCCTTTATGGATGATGGCTTTAATGCCTTTAAACTGCTATTGACTGTTTTTTGTTTTATTTTATTTTTTTTAATGATGCAGAATTTCCCTGTAATAACGGCAAAGGATTAGGGCGACTGGAAAAAAAAAAAAAAGGTGCAATAGCTATTTTTTTTACTATCATTATAAGAAAAAAGTCAGAATTCTGCAATTAAAGTCAGAATTCTGAGGTTAAGCTCAGAATTTTTCTCATAATAATAATAATAATAATAATAATAATAATAATATATTGGACCTTAATTTTAAAAAAAAATCCCAGTGGCCCTAATCCTCTCCCGTACATAATATAACTGCAACAACACTGTAATTATAAGATATAATTCATTTTTCTTTATGCTATATTGTTGAGGACATAATTGTGTTGTGTAAACTGCTTAAACAAGACCATTTATTCTTCTGAAAATGAACACACACGGGTAAGAAGTGATATCGTTTAAGCAGCCACTGTCTAAATGATGAATGTGCAACAAAGACCATTTCAAGATCGATGCTTGTATTTCATGATTTCACTCACTACATTGGTGTTTTTCTTTCAGGTTGATGGAAAACTACACCTACAACAGTTTCACTCTGCAGCTGGAGGGGTTAAATGTCTCAAAGGATGCATTCTATCCAGTGTTTCTCTTACTCTTTTTCTCATATTTGTTCATTCTTATTGTTAATATTGGCATTGCTCTTCTGGTTTGCTTTGATAAGAACCTCCATCAGCCCATGTACCTGCTTTTCTGTAACCTGCCACTAAGTGATTTACTTGGAAACTCTATTCTGATTCCTCGTATTCTTGTGGACATGTTGCGTCCTCCACCTGAACGTCTCATCAGCTACTATGAGTGTGTGGTTCAGGCTTTCATTACACACACCATCGGTACAACTGCCCACACTGTGCTCATGATTATGGCCTTTGACAGATATGTTGCTATCTGTAATCCTCTGCATTATTCTGCACTAATGACCAACAAAATGGTGATAAAGCTGACAGTTTTTGCCTGGGGGGTGGCCTTTGTTTTGGTGGGGATTCTGCTTGGTCTGACCATAAGACTGAGCAGGTGCAGAACAATGATCATGAACCCCTTTTGTGACAATGTCTCACTGTTTAAACTGTCCTGTGAGAGCGTTTTCATTAATAACTTGTATGGTCTTACTTTTACTGTGGTTCTTTTCATAGCTTCTATTGGCAGCATGGTTCTGACCTACACTAAGATCACTGTGGTCTGTCTGACCAATAAGAGTAAGTCTTTGAACAGGAAAGCCTTACAGACCTGCAGCACTCATCTGGTGGTTTATATGATCATGGCGTTCAATGGATTCTCTATCATTACTCTGCATCGCTTCCCCCAGTTATCATACTACAGAAAAATCTGCTCCATAATGTTTCTCATCATCCCTGGTAGTCTCAACCCCATTATTTATGGGGTGCAATCGAAAGAGATACAAAAATATTTTTCTAAAATATTCTGCCGTAAAGTTTCACCCTAAAGAATCATGAGGAGAATTTCTCAGACTAAAGGGTGTGTTCATTTAACTCATCCTCTGTCTATCAAAAATAAATAAATAAATAAAAAAAAAATAAAAAAAAAAATAAAATTATATATATATATATATATATATATATATATATATATATATATATATATATATATATATATATATGATATGATATGGTGGTATGGTACAGATCTACTACTTACTAAGAGCACATTGAAAAAAACAACACACAGAGATTGACTCTTTTATTTTGGACAGTACAGAGATGCTTTCAATCTTATTTAGCATATATATATATATATATATATATATATATATCTCTTGAGGACTAATTGTTTTGGAAAATGAATGAATGAATGCTGAGGCCAGGTATAACAAAATGTAAGTTATACTAAAGTAATCCAGAAATCAAGTTTCCCCCATGGCCTAAATTGTTTCCCCTGGGAGTTGAGAAGCAGCAGGATTCTTCTCTAATGTACTCCCCCTGCAGTCAAAATATCTTCCATGGTCAGGACAACAGTAGGACTGGACTGATAAGAACTGGTAATAACTGAAGGACAGATGGACCTACTGTGTCTTTTATTTTGCACACAATCTTTTTTCACAAGTTTTTCCTCGCCACTGTCACCAGTCACAAGTGTTTGCTCCTGGAGGATTCTGTTGGGGTTCTGTAAATTGCCTTAGAGTCTGGTTTTGACCAACTCTCTATATAAAATGTCAAGAGATAACTTTTTTTTGTGATCTGGCGCTATATAAATAAAATTTTGATTGATTGAGTGATTTAATTGGTTTTCCCCTGTAAGTCGCTTTGGAAAAAAGCGTCTGCCAAAAGCGTAAACATAAACATCTTCCAAGGGCGCACACAACACACACATACATTTTTTCCCCAATCCAACCAGCTGCCCTCAAACTCTGTTTTGTTTTTTTTTTTCATCCTGTCCCCCAAATCCTACCAAATCCATGGAAAAAGTACCAGCATGTGTCCACGTGTAATGTGTGAAAACTGTATGATGTCTTATATTTGTGCTTTGGATTATCCTCTTTTCTTCTCTACAAATTTCGAAGAAAAGGGTTCTGTGGTGACGCACCAGCTAGGAGCAGCGGCCCGATGTCCCTAATCATCGATCTCAGTTTCTTTTGATGTACTCTGTGCTGCCACATGACAATAAAGGCAATTCTGATTCTGATTCTTCTTCTGAATGAATGAAAATCAATTTGGCCTACCTTCTGCTACACAAAATGTAGGACAACCAATTAGCAGTACTGCCTTGACAATAAAGTGGTCAATATCGATAAAAAATTATAATGTATGGAGCCCCCTAACAGACATTGGGGGGAAAAATTGATGGGTGGAACAGTAAAGAAAGACAAACTTTTTGCAAGTCTTTTGTGAGATCTCGCAAAAAATTTAGCTAGATTTCACAAAACTGTTTACATTGAGAGCAATGTTCTTTCAGGCCATCCATGCTCAGAACTGCAACAAAACAGACACAACAATAGAGTGGTCTTTTTTTTTTTTTCACCCATTATTTTTTCCCCCATTGTCCCTTAAGGGGCTTTGTAAAAATGCACTTTTTTTTCAATGAGTAAAAAATTTCAGTAATATACAACACTATACTCCATATCACAGAACTTTTTTTCAGCCTGTTCATCGAACTAAAAAAACTGTTCATGACAAATAAATGTACAGATGCTTTCAAAAACATCACCACAGTTAGGCTCCAGCTTGAAGAACACAATGCAAATGACACATAAACAAGATGAAAATGGCCAAAATGTCTTGAAAATATATATGGAAATTGAATATAAATGTAGCTGGCAATGCTGATATAAAATGTTATGAAATAATAAAGGAAAATAAAAGCAAATGATGACTTGTTTCTGACATGATCATTGTATGAACTAACAAGTTACTGACCTAACTGGATGTAGCAGGATCGTGTCGTGTGTTGAAATATTGTTGCCATGTTGGCTACGTTCTGACCAAAACAATGTAGCGTACGTGTGATGTCATCACGCATGCACAACGAAGGCGGAATCGATAAGCAGAATCATTAAGCAGGCAGGCAAACGATTCCAAGGAATCGAGCTACTGGGAACCGGTTCTCAAAAAGAACCAGTTCTCGATTCCCATCCCTATTCATCAGGGCAAACACGCTAAATGGGTTGCACCAGCTATTTTGCCCATTTGAAAGGCGCAAACTTTGGTGTGCCCTGTGAGTAGATAAGGTTCAACGTGTTTTTGCATGTGCAAACCTTTAGTAAATCAGGCCCTAAATGTGAACTGGTGAGGCTCAAAGGCTGGGGCAGGCAGGCTTTAATGTGTTGTGTCACAAGCCTCTCAAAACATCTTCTGACCAATGGTGTCAGTGCAGTGGGTCTGTTTAGTGAGTTTAGAGATGCTAGAGTTTTGGGGGACAGAGGTTATAACAGTTATTTTCAGATGTGGTTGGACTTTCTGTAACATCCTTTTTCCCTTTCTATTGTGACCTTGTGTGAACTGCAGCCTGTTGACACGAACTGTGAGAAACATAATGTCTTGGTGCTACGTCACACATTTCCCTGAAGGAAACAGCACGTGTATAAAATATAATACCAGGATGAACCTGTTCTAGTCTTCTAAATATTAACCAGCAATGTACTGTGAGAGAGAGAGAGAGAGAAGACAACAGACTGACACTGGAGGAAGACAGATAAGTTATCATTAACAGGTGTCATCACCATTTTAATTGTACTTCCATAATTCTGTATGTATGTATGTAAGACTGGATTAATATTTGATGTCTAGAATGTATGTCTTGATGATATGTTAGTATTTTAATCCACTGAGAAAGCAATTCTGTTTCCTTGTCTTTCACTACTGTGTAGAACATAGTTATACTACACTGTTGCCCATTAAGTTGGAAAGGAGTATTATTCACCTCTTCTCATGAAATGATTGTGACAAGGTCATTTATTCTTGATAGATGAAGTGTAACTCAGTATATAGTCATTGCACCTGGTCAAAGAGGATTACTGATGTGTATAAATAGGAATAAAAGGAGAAATGTGTCTGAAAACAAAATTATTTCAACATTATTGGCAACAGTGTATAACAAGACTATTCGATTTGCTGAGGTAAAATATTAGCTATTGTAACATATTGTAAGTATTTAAATCATTCTGTTTCACTGTTTAACTCTCTTCAAACAGGCTTCGCACATGTCACCCTTTATCAAGTTGTATTCTGTTTTATGTTAGGCTCTTGTTAAAGACAAAATTAGCAAAAAAACACAGCTGTAATTGATAAACTGAGAACTATACTTGATAAATATTCACTTTTTATACGATATAATTCTATCATTCTTCCATACCTAAATTATGGTGCAGAAACACGGGGAGGCAACTACTACTCAAATATTCATCCTATCTTATTACTTCAAAAAATGCAGTAAGAATTATTATAAATGCAGATTTTTATGCACCAACAAACACCATTTTTACAGAGCTTAATTTACTGAAAATACATGATCTTGTTTAAAAGACTAGGATCAGTATTGGTAGTTGAGATAAGGACATGATTGACCTGGAATAAAATTAAATATGTATTCTCTTTTGTTGTATATTTAGCAATAATAACATCAATGTTTTATTTGTTTGTTTATTTTCATATGGAAATATTGTGTTAATTGTAAATAGGGTTCAGCAAAATAAGTCTTTACTTCAGCCTAAACCCTTTCGGTCATATTGTATGTGGAACAATAAATATGTTGTTTTTTGTTTGTTGTTTAAAGCAATTAATGACAGAATCAGCTACTACTACTACTACTACTACTACTACTACTACTACTACTACTACTACTACTACTACTACTCGATGACTTTAAGACTTCATATGTCATTATGAATTAAGTTTTTTGGAATCACAAGTGTGGGAAAATGTCATATATTTAATGCTTTATGTTATATGTACGATGGCTTTAATGCTTCATGTAAATTGCTATTAACTGGTGTTTTTTTAAATTATGCAGAATTTGCCCTTAATATAACTGCAATAACACTGAAATCATATTAAATTTTCCTTTATGCTATATTTTTATGACATAATTATGTTATGTACACTGCTTAAACAAGAACATTTATTCTTCTTAAAGTGAACACACTCATAAGAAACAACATCATTTCAGCAGTCACTTTAAAGAGAATTTCAAGATTGATGCTTGCATTTCATGTTTTTACTTACATTGGTGTTTTTTTTTTTTCGTTTTGTTTTCAGATTGATGGAAAACTACACGTACAACAGTTTGACTCTGCAGCTGGAGGGGTTAATTGTGTCCAAGGATGCTTCGTATCCAGTGTTTCTCTTCCTCCTAATCTCATATCTCTTTATAATTACTGCTAATACTGGAATTATTCTTCTGATTTTTTTTGACAAAAACCTTCATCAGCCGATGTACCTGCTCTTCAACAACCTGTCATTCAACGACATGCTTGGAAACTCGATTGTGATTCCTCGTTTACTCGTTGACATGTTGCGTCCTCCATCTGAACGCCTTATCAGTTACTATGAGTGTGTGGTTCAGGCTTTTCTTATACATTTATCTAATACTGCGTCTTTCACTGTGCTCATGATTATGGCTTTTGACAGATATGTTGCTATCTGTAACCCACTGCGTTACGCTGCCATTATGACTAACAAAATGATGATAAAGCTGACAGTTTTTGCCTGGGGGGCAGCCCTTGTTTTGGTGGGGATTCTGCTTGGTTTGACCATAAGGCTAAACAGATGCAGGACTATGATGAAAGGCATTTACTGCAGCAACGCCTCATTATTTAAACTGTCCTGTGAGAGTGTTTTTATTAATAACGTGTATGGCCTTACATTTACTGTAGTTCTCTTTTCGTCCTCTATTGGCAGCATAGTTCTCACTTACACTCAGATCACAGTGGTGTGTCTGACCAGTAAGAACAAGTCTTTGAACAGAAAAGCCTTAAAGACCTGCAGCACTCATCTGGTGGTTTATATGATTCTGCTGCTCAGTGCAATGACTGTGATTGCTCTACATCGCTTCCCCCAGGCATCAGAAACTAAAAAATTTGTCGGTGTCCTGTATCACATCATTCCTGGAAGCCTAAACCCAATTGTTTATGGCATTCAGTCCAAGGAGATACAAAAATTCTTATTAAAATTCTTTGAGTCTAAGAAGATTTTGCCATCATAATGGAAATTTATGGTTTGTTGTTTTTCGACCTGTAAGGTTTTATAGTTAAAAAAGGTTGTAGCTAAGAAACTGCTACTACTGCTACTACTACTACTACTACTACTACTACTACTACTACTACTACTACTATTACAACAACAACTACTAATATTATTTATAGAACGATTGCACTTTTTAATTTCATTGTACCTGTACAATGACAATAAAGACCTTCTATTCTATTCTATTCTATTCTATTCTATTCTATTCTATTCTATTCTATTCTATTCTATTCTATATTACTATTACTGCTATTACTACTACCTCACCTGCTACTACTACTACTACAACAACTACTACTACTGCTACAGCTACTACTACTACCGCTATTACAACTACGACTACTACCATGACTACTACTACTACTACTACAACTGCAATTACTATAACTACTACAACAGTAACTACAACTGCTACTACTACTACTACTACTACTATTACTACTCCAGATGACAAACAACAGCTGTGGATTAATTTTACACTAAATATTCAATGTGTCTTGACATTAACATTACCGATGTTAACTTACCATTACTGGATTTACCAATGAGGACTAATGAAATGTCTCTGATGATGTGGATAAAAGTGGGTAATTTATAGAACTTCCAACTGCATACTAGAAAGCACAGACACACAGCACAGACCTCCACAAAGACAGATCTGTCCCCTCCCCCGATCACCACCAAAATTTAATAATTTCTTCCTTGTGCCAGTATCAGCATTTCCTGAAAATTTCCTGGAAATCCGTCCATAACTTTTTGAGTTATCTTACTAACAGACAAACAAACACGCACGCACACACACAGACAAAGCAAAGCGATCACAATACCTCCTGGCGGAGGTAACAAACAAACAAACAAACCCTGGCAAAAACATAACTTCCTTGGTGGAGGTAACCAGATAGAAACTTATATAAACCACCCAACCAGCAATAAACCACATAGAAACATATATAAACCAGATAGAAACATATGTAAGTGAAAAATGTGCAGTAAATGGGATTTTCAATGTTAAATTGAAATGTCCACAGAGTCCACATTCCACAGTGGATGTGGACAATTTTGTGCCAGATACAAGATATTGTCATAAGCTACGGGTGGATCAAATTGGAGGCTAATCAGAGTCGTTTTGAATTTTTTTATGAATTTTGGAAAATTGCTCAATGATGAGAGATAGGAAAATTGTAGATTTTGTGACCTTGCTGTGACCTTGAACTTTGGCCTACTTGGCCCAAAATTGAATGGGTTGGTCCCAGGGCCTAGGCCTATCTGTGGGTACAATTTGGTAAAGATGGTTGGAATAGTTTTCCCATAAAGTTGCTAACAAACAAACAAACACGCAAACAAACAAACACACAAAGCAAAGTGATCATAATACCTCCTGGCGGAGGTAATAAACCGAAACACCTCAGATCTGTTCGTGTACAAAAATAAATGGAAGTAGTTGTAATCACAATCAGATATGTGGTAACTGGAAGAAGTAACACATATTTTATCATCCTGTTGTTGTGGCACCAAATGACACATTATAACTAAAGCTCTATTATTTTCATGGGACTAATAAAACCTGGAGACAACATGTGACTTAGAAATTAACCTCATTTGCATGTTTTATTTGACTGCTGTACATGAACTATACATTAGTAGTTGGTTGTTTAATGCACCATATTCTATAAGATCAGCAGATAATTGTAGTGGTTGAAACAGGCCTATTTTAACAATGTGAAAATGTATTTTCTAGCAAATTCAAGGGGGCTTCAAAGGGGTTAATTTGGCTTAAAGTGTCTGAAACTTAACCCTTAAGAGGAAAACTTCATCCTTTAGTCAAATTCAACGTGTTTGGAGATAAGAACACATCACTGCAACAGAGAGTGATGACATAATGCAATCTGAAAAGTTTAATTATGTCACCATTGTTGTGAAACTTTTTTATTGTTGAATGTTTGGAGCTTGGGGAGCACAGCGCCCTTTAATGGCCAAAGAGTTAGTGTTTCTGAAACAGAAGTGATCATTAATGAGGTCCGCTGTGAGCTGCCACTGAACAAAACACTTAACAACAGTTTCTGATGGTAATTAGTCCTGTGGGAGCACAGACAGAGGACAGTCCGACATGTTTATCGGAGCTCAGAGGAGACCAGTGTTTACAGGAGCTGATGAAAACTGCTGAGGTCTACAGGGACTCACTGCTGTGTCACCGCAAACTCCAACATTATGTAACACCATCCAACAACACACAACGACTAACATGACCTGAAACACACACTTCACTCAAACATACAAGACAACAAACTTTCAGAGTTCAGCAGGCACCAAGTCCAAACTTTAGGACTTGGTCTGATGGTCCTGGTTGGTTTTCCAGTCTGATTGTTGGTTTGTCCAGATCTTACTCAGTGCAGCGTCAGGCGATAATAAAGCAAATTAATCTTTAGCATACCTTGTTATTGTGCATTCAATACTAAGCTATCCAAATAATACACAGGTCATCTGGGCAATACAAACAGCAACATGATAAAGACCATTTCAAAACTTGCACCATCTTTGCCTGATTTTTAATGTTGACCTTGGAAGGATTTAAGTCTAGATTGGGAATATTCAGTAGATTTTACAAATTTGACTTTTATGTGCCTGTGGGTTGTCTCTAAGTGAGATTACAGCTTTGATGGTTTCCTAGATTCATTTGACAGCAGAGTAGAACCAATCATACGTGGGTAATTCAATGCCATCTGTCTCCTTGATGGTAAACTCAAACTTCAGAGAAATATCTCTGCAGTCCACTTTGGCATCGTGTGCTGGGGAGCAAGGTTATTGTTGTTAACGAAAACTAACGAAATGACAAAAACTAGAATTGTAAAAACATTTTTGTTAACTGAAATAAATAAAAGCTATAATTAAAAGAAATACGATAACTAACTGAAACTGTATTGTGTGTTTACAAAACTAACTATAACGGAAATTTAAATTATGGATAAAATTCCCTTCGTTTTCGTCTTTGTTAATGTCGGATTGATATGAAATCAATTTATTTCCCTCAAGCAATTTTAGCTGCTGGCACCATATGATATTTAACGATCCGTCACTTGTCGTCACTTGTCGTTTAGAGTTGTCTTTTCATCCCCACTCTACCTAGAAACATGGAGATTAAAGTTGAGAGAAAGTAGCAGAGTCCTGATGGGATTTATTTGAATACAACAACGAAGAAGATAAAAGATTAAAAAAAAAAACCTAAAACTAAGCATTTAGAAAACAACGAAAACTAATAAAAACTAGCAAACCTGCTCTAAAAATGAATAAAAACTAACTGAATAAAAGAAAAAAAAAAAAAAAAAAACTAAATAAACTAAACTAGAATGAAAAATCCAAAACTATTCTAACCTTGCTGGGGAGCGGGTAGTACAGACAGAGACAGGAGGAGACTCAATAAACTAATAAATAAAGCCAGCTCTGTCCTATAGCCTGCCCACTGGACTCCATCGAGGAGGTGGTGGACAGAAGGATGTTGGCAAAGCTGACTTCTATCATGGATAACCCCTCCCGCCCCCTGCACCGCACTGTAGAGCAGTGGTTCCCAACCTTTTTTGGCTCCTGACCCCATTTTTACATCACAAATTTCTGGCGATCCCACACATTTTTTTTTTAGCTAAAATTAATTTGTTTTTGATCATAGTTTGCTATACTATGTTGCAAATAAACATCGATTTTAGACATCATTTAGTCAGTTATATACGGTATAATGTATATTATTATGGACGGAGGCAGTAAATCCAGGTGTAGATTACTGCGCAAAGTGAGAATTTTATTTTCTTGGTCAGGATATGTACAGTCAGTCCAGCTTGGATTCACAAGGCTGACAATTAATACTGAACAAACAAGAACTCAAACTATGAATTATGAAAGAGCTGCAGCATCAGAAACCGACCACAATCAACATTTGACAGATAAACAGAACCACAGTGCTGCAGTTTCAGCTTCACAGTTTATCATGTCTTTTATGTATTGTGATTGTCTCTCTCAACTCTCCATATATTTTTTATTATTAAGTTGTTGTTTTTTTATTATTATTATTATTTTTCTCAAATATTAGACATTTCAGGCGACCCCATTTGAATTCCAGGCGACCCCACATGGGGTCCTGACCCCAAGGTTGAAAAACACTGCTGTAGAGGCCCTGAACAGCTCCATCAGCACCAGACTTTTACACCCCCTGTGCAAGATCCCCACAGCCGTCAAACTATACAACAGTTCACAGGAAGCCTCCCCCACCCCCATATCGCACCATGTATATGTGCAACCACAATGTAAGCAATGTAAATATGTAAATACCATTTAAATGTTTAATTTTTAAGAATGTTTAATTCTACCTGCCTTTCTCTTGCACTGGTGTGTTGTATACAGGGCATATAAAAAAAAAACTATACATTTTGAAAAATTACCCCCAGTTCTGCATTTGATAATTTTTGGAATTTTCTTTTACAGACATCAGTAGGTAGGGGATTGGTGGATATTTGTCCAAATTTACAGACCCAGGTTTTCATGCATGAGTGAGCAGGGGCAAATCGCGCAATCCAAGTTAAAACTGGTTTGCGCAAAGTAGTGGTTGGATTTAAATCCAATCAAAGGTCATGGGAGGGGACAATGGGCATCCATGTTGTTTTCCACATAATTGCCAGGTTACAGCATTAACACTTTGGCCACCATGCCAATTTCATTTCTTTACCCAAGGCAGCTGTTCCAGCCTTTCAAAGTTAACTTGTTTAGGCCTGAAAATGTCACAGAGGACAGGCCAACTTTGGTTTAGGGGGAAAGAAAATTTCAAAAATTATCAAATGCATAACTGGAGGTAATTTTTCAAAATGTGTAGGATTTTTTAATACGCCCTGTGTTGCTGCTGAATCTCATCTCAATTTTTATCTGATTTAAGGTCGACATTAAAATGATGCAAGACGCCACGTTTACAAGGTTTGGGGTGGGTTTATTATTATAATAACACTGATTGTGCAGACTGAGTGTCCATCACGAATGTTGATCAGAGGGACATTTATTTAAAGGACGACACACTGTCTTCTTCTTTCAGAGTGTCATCAGAGCTCTGATGGAAAGAAGAGGGCAAAGTGGAATCCTTTAGGTTTTCATGAGAACTTATAAAGCGTTTCTTAGATTATTTCAAGGTTTAGTGGTTTAACAGATTTCTGAATTTCCACACTGACTGAATACATTCATCTACTTGTCTGTTTTCTGCTTTGCTACAGGTATGATGCTGCTGATTTTGCATTATAACACTGACTTTTATGGAGACAATGAGAAATGTTGAAATGGGGTAAAAACATTTTTCTTAAGTGTTTTTTTTTTTTCTTTAATTGAAAAATGCAACTAAATAAAAGAAAAACATTGATACTTCAAGCAACTAAAAGAATTATTGAAGATATTGCTCTGAGTCAAACTTCTCGATTTCACAAAGGAAACTCCTGTTCCTTTGCACAGATTTTGTATAAAGTAATGTTTTAGTCTGATACTAATGTAGCTCAGTTAGCTCTAATATCTCTATATTAGAGAAAACAAGATGATAAGAAGATCACCCTTTTTTTATTTGCTTGAGAATGATTTTTGAAATTACAATAGAAGAGAACACAGTTTTGGACAGTTTATATGAATGAGCTTTTGCATTATTGTTGCTTTAGTTTGACACTAACGTAGCTCAATATTAACTGCAATATCTGTATAAGACAAACATGTATATCAAAAAGCATACCTTAGAACACAGGTGTCAAACATGCAGCCAAATCCGGTCCGCCAAAGGTTCCAATCTGAATTTACAAAGTGCAAAATGCAAAAATTATCCTGAAGATGTTAACAGTCAAGGGCATCGAACTCAAAAATAACAACATAGTAACCTAGAAATAATGACTCTGAATTTTCTTCTTGGTTTAATGTGGAAAAAAATAATATGACATTATGCCTCTAAATAATTGCAGCACCAATTTTTTCTCTTTGATTTATTGCAAAGAACTTAAAATTCTGATATCCTTTAACAAGAAAATGTCAATTACCTGAACAAATATGAATGACCTGAAATGTCTAAAGAGAAATAAGTGCGATTTTAACAATATTCTGCCTGTTTAGTGTCTTTGTAGATCTGAGCCATAATGCCCATGTAGAAATGATAAGTTGAGGCAGAATATTGATCAAATTGTACTTGTTTTTCTTCAGAAATTTCAGTTTTTCTCCAGTTATTCACATCTTTTTTGTTTTGGATAGTAATAGTTTCATCATTTAATGTTATTTTTTGCACTACAAAAATTTGGAGTTGTCATTATTTATAGGTTATTCTGTCATTATTTTAGTGGTTCGGCCCACTGCAGATCAAATTGGGCTGAATGTGGAACCTGAAAGAACATGAGTTTGAGACCTCTGTTTTAAAGGATAGTTTGTATGTAATTTTACTTTTTTCGCTCTAAAACATAGAGGAAAGTTTGGAGTTGTCATTGTTTAGAGGTTATTATGTTGTTATTTCACTGGTTCGGCCCACTGCAGATCAAATTCGGCTGAGTGTGGCCCGTGAACTAAAATGAGTTTGACACCTTTGCCTTAGAAGATGCTTTAAACTGATTCATATGAATGAGCTTTCAAAATGCTTTATGTTTCTTTTGACACGTTCTGTGTTTTTTGTCTTTTCTGAGACCAAACTGCTGTTGATGGAGAACATAACCGTGGTAGTTCCTCTCAAACAGCCCATCACGTTCGTGCTGGAGGGCTTCTATGTACCACCAGGATACGGTTCGCTCCTCTTCTTCTTGGCTTTGTTGGACTTTGTGGTTGTCCTGCTGGGGAACGGAACAGTGATGCTCATCATCATCATCGACAGGAGCCTACACAGACCCATGTTTGTGATGGTTTGGAACCTGGCGCTGTGTGACCTGCTGGGGGTCATCGCAGTTTTGCCTCGATTTATGATTCACTTCTTGACAGGACAGAGGAGGATCGCCTACGGCCACGCCATCGCCCAGGCCTTCTGTGTGCACACATATGGAGCTGCAACACAGACTATTTTGTGTGCCATGGCCTATGACAGGTATCAAACACACCTACATATAGGACTGTCATATTCCTAACTGTTCTTACAGAATTACTGGTTCTACAAAGATCAAGGTCATGTTGCACTTACCTGTATCGAATTAGAGGTTAATGTCATTTGGCTAATCTGTCACTTCAACAGTTTCCATCAGATTTTATTGACAATACAAATGGATGCAATAGCTTTAAACCAGGGGTGTCAAACTCATTTTAGTTCAGGGGCCACATTCAGCTAAATTTGATCTGCAGTGGGCTGAACCAGTAAAATAATAATACAATAATATATAAGCAATGTCAACTCCAATCTTTTCTGTTATAGAGCAAAAAAAGTAAATTTATGTCATAAAAAGGTTTACATCTATAAACTATCCTTTCGAAAGATGTGAATAACATGAACAAACTGAAAAAATAAGTGTAATTTTAACAATATTCTGCCTCAGTTTATCATTTACACGTGTACGTTATAAGTTACAGATCACAGTGGATCTACAAACACAAAAAACATTTAATAACAGGCAGAATATTGTTAAAATTGTACTTACTTCTCTTAAGACATTTCAGGTTGTTCATATTTGTTCAGGTTATTCACATTTTTTGCGACATTATACTTTGTTTTAGTGTAAATACATGAAAATATTTACATTTACATAGAGAAACATTTGGAGTTGTCATTATTTATATGTTATTTTGATAGTATTTGACTGATCTGACCCACTTGAGATTGAATTGGTCTGAATGTGGAACCTGAACTAAAAGGATTGTTAATATCTTAGCGTAATTTTTGCATTTCACAAATTCATCCCAAGGGCCGGAGTGGACCCTTCGGCGGGCCGGATTTGGCCCCCGGGCCGCATGTTTGACACCTGTGCTTTAAACTATAAAGTGTATGTGTGTAGAAGGTACAAATTAAATTCTGATTCCATTTTACTTTATCTGTTTTTGGGCCTGTAATGATCTAATGCGTGTAAGTAGAGGACTAAATAAAGCTGTCGTCCTGTTTTAAGGTACATCGCTGTGTGTGAACCACTCAGGTATCACTCCATCATGACAACCGCTCGGCTGATCTTCAGCTTGGTTTTGGCCTGGGTTACTGCAGTGATGTGGATTGGCTCAGTCTTGATCTTTCATATAGACATACCACTATGTGGACATTTCATCCAGCATGTTTACTGCAGTAACCGTGCCATCCTGAACCTGGCCTGTGGACCCACCACTGTGAACAACATTTACGGTCAGTTCTAGTCACAACAACAATACATTTGCATTTTCTATTACCTTCTAGAGCTGCAAGCGATTAATTGATTAGGTGCTTGAAGCGAATGCAAAAATTCACGATTCGATTAATCGACTCGAATTGACTGAAGGGAAGTATTCTATTGCAGTTTTCCTGAATTGAAGCTTCTTTGTGCGTCACAATAAGCATTGAAACAGTGAAACACAACAGTGGAACCAATGTTTAACAGCAGAGAAATGAAGGAAACAAGGCTTTGATTGAGGAGAATTGTGGTTGAATGATTTTTTTTGGATCACTTTTGAGTCGATTAATCGGTTGCAGCTCTATTACTTTCATTTCTACTATCACTCACTGTTTTTTTGGTTTAATAAGAAATGATAAAGCAAAGGAGGGAGGACCCGGTGGTGCAGTGGATAGCACTGTCCTGGGTTCGATTCCAACCAGGGACCTTTCTGTGTGGAGTCTGCATATTCTACCTGTGTTTGTGTGAGTTCTCTCTGGGTACTCCGGCTTCCTCCCACCATCCAAACACATACACTGATAAGTTAATTAGTCAACCTAAAATTGCCCACAGGTGTGAATGTGAGAGTGACTGGTTGTTCGTCTCTATATGTCAGCCCTGTGATGAACTGGCGACTCGTCCAGGGTATACCCCACCTTCACCCATAAGTAACTGGGATGGGTTCCAGCACCCCCTGCAACCCTAGTGAGGATAAAGCAGGTTCAGATGATGGATGAACGAATGAAAGCAAAGGAGCAAAGCAAACTGAACCCAATCTTCTGATGGTGTCCCTGTGTTTCATGGTGTACAGAACCATACCACAATGAAACACTTAAAACGATTAAGTAGCATCAGTATTTTAAGATTAACAGTATTTTGATATATCTATACATATATTTGATCTGTGCAGTCACAATGGGCATGGACTATTTAACTCTCATATGGACACTGTCACACTAATAGTAGAGATAAGGCAGGTTAACGACACAAAGCCCATGCCCTCAAAAGTAGTCAGTGTGGTTGGTTTTTTTGCCAAGCAGCCTTTTTTTACGCTATTTTTATTGGACATTATTGCATTTTAACAACAAAGAGAAATAATGATACAGCAAAATAGACTAAATGCGACAAAAATTAAATTAAATTAAATAAACATTCAATCTTGTTTGAGGTGAGACTGTTCACCAGATCCAAATTATACTGAACACAAATATAAACACAGCACTTTTGTTTTTGCTCCCATTTTTCATGAGATCTAAAACTTTTTCTGCGTACACAAAAGGCCTATTTCTCTCAAATTCTGTTCACAAATCTGTTTAAATCTGTGTTTGTGAGCAGTGCTCCTTTGCTGAAGTAATCCATTCACCTCACAGGTGTGGCATATCATGATGCTGATTAGACAGCAGGATTATTGCACAGGTGGGCCTTAGGCTGGCCACAATAAAAGGCCTTTGTCCTGGACTGTGAGTCAGTCTGTTGCCATGACAACATTTATGTCCAGGTACTAGGAAGTGGGTTTACGTTTTTTGTTCAGTGTATATAAGAAGTAGTAATTACTCGCTTGACCTCCTCTGCAGACATCTGTACTCTAATTAGTGTATTTTCTGGTTTTATTTAAAATCAGTCAGCCACAAAACTGTTAAAAATGTCCATGTTCTGTTGTGAGTAATTCCATTACTTTTCCTAAGGTCTGTCTGTGATCCCTCTCTGACAAAAGCTTATTGTGACTTTGTCGTTTTTAGGCCTGGCCATGAGTTGGTTTATGAGCTCGAGCATCTTCATTGTCATTGGTTTTTCTTACATTAAAATTCTGCAAGCGTCAGTAACAAAGGGCAAAGGTGACAGCAGCATCCGCAGCAAGGCCTTCCAGACATGTGCATCACACCTTGTTGTGTATGTTCTGTTTGAAATTTCTACAACAATCATTATTCTGAGTCATCGTTTTCCCTCCATGTCCCAAAACATCAAGAAGTTCCTCAGTATCCTGTTTATCATCATTCCCCCAGCGGTCAACCCCATTGTCTATGGACTGGTCAGTACAGAGCTACGTAAAAGCATCATCAAATTATTTACTCTAAAATCAAGAAAAATATAACCAGCCATGTATCCTGGTCTCATCTGGTTATAAAGATGACCTTTCCCACTTTTTTCTCACTATGTACGAGTATGAATAAGAAACCTGATGGAAAGTGTATCTACAGGCTGTATCACACACTATTAATACGGATATATTACATAATATATTACATATTTTCTATTACATATTCTATTTTCTGTCTCATAAAACAGTCCTTTCTTAATATTACATCAGCTGTTTTTTGATCAGGTAGATTTTTCTCCTGAAAATAAAATGAAAATTCTGTTTTCATCTTTAATTTCTGTCTAAAATTGTGGTCAGAAATGATGTACACATTTATGCAGCATTTGGTTCACTGCTGTTTTATTAGTACAACAATAAAGAACACATATGAAAAGTAGCCTGTGATGTGAGTCTTTCATTGATGACGCAATGAGACAACTTTGACCAATCAGTGGTCTGCAGTGTGTACACATTTTAGTATCTCTTCACCTGGTTTGGAACTTCAGCAGAGGAAGTACTAAAAAAATATTACTGGGTACCAGATTCCAGGTTCTTTTGTGTAATGGAAAAGCATAAAGGCCGAGTTGAGTCGATACGGTACCAGGTAGTGGAAATGTAGCATAAGTTACTCAGTACCTATGTTCCCAACATATGTTCCCTGGGACATGTGTTCCCTGGTACCTATGTTTCCTGGTACATATGTTCTATGGTACCTATGCTTTCTGGTACATATGTTCCCAACTACCAATGTTCCCTGGTACCTATTTTTCCTGGTACATATGTTTCCAAGTACCAATGTTCCCCAGTACCTATGTTTCTTGGTACATATGTTCCCCAGTACCTATGTTTCCTGCTACATATGTTCCCCGGTACCTATGTTTCCTGGTACATATGTTCCCCGGTACCTATGTTTCCTGGTACATATGTTTTCTGGTACATATGTTCCCTGGTACCTATGTTTCCTGGTACATATGTTCCCTGGTACCTTTGCTCCCTGGTACCTATGTTTCCTGGTACATATGTTCTCTGGTACCTTTGTTCCTTGGTACCAATGTTTCTTGGTGCATATGTTCCCAAGTACCAATGTTCTCTAGCACCAATGTTTCCTGGTACATATGTTCCCCAGTACCTATGTTTCATGGTACATATGTTCCAGAGTACCAGTGTTCCCTGGTACCTATGTTTCCTGGTACATATGTTCCCCGGTACCTATGTTTCCTGGTACATATGTTTTCTGGTACATATGTTCCCTGGTACCTATGTTTCATGGTACATATGTTCCAGAGTACCAGTGTTCCCTGGTACCTATGTTTCCTGGTACATATGTGCCCAAGTACCGACGTTTCCTGGTACATATGTTCCCAAGTACCCAAGTTCCCTGGTACATATGTTCCCAAGTACCAATGTTTCGTGGTACATATGTTCCCAAGTACCAATGTTTCCTGGTACATATGTTCCCAAGTACCGATGTTTTGTGATACATATGTTCCCAAGTACCGATGCTTCCTGGTACATATGTTCCCAAGTACCAATGTTTCCTGTACATATTTTCCCCGATACATATGTTCCACTGTATCTATGTTCCCCTGTCCCTATGTATAGTGGGATCACTTGTGGGTCCATGGATGCCTCATGGAGACTTACGCTAACCCCGTAACACTTGGTACTGGGGAACATAGGTACCAGGGAACCTAGATACTAGGGAACCTTGATACTGGGGAACATGTGTACTGGGGAACATGTGTACTGGGGAACATGGGTACTGGGGAACCTAGATAGTGGGGAACATAGGGCTGACTCTCTTTGCTCAATGGATCATGGGGGCAGTAGCGTAAACAGTACGTCTGGAACCCTGAACTCCTCCTCCAGCTCCTCTTGGAGGTCAGCCTAAGCCAGGACTACAGTGTTGTGTATTTCTGTTGGCGTTTCTCCCCTTCCTTCTCTTCCTTCTGCTCTTTCTCCTGCAGGTGTGTGAGGAGGCATGGCTGATCTCCTGTCACAGTTTGCTTTGCTGCTGTCTCTGAGCTCTCCCTCAGCTCAGTTACCTGTTAAAGTTCCAATAAAGACTTTTTGGAATGTTACTGGTGAGACTGAGTGTGTTGCATTTGGGTCCTCACTACACACCTGCCTCCAATTTCAGTCTACTCAGTATATAAGCCTGTTTTTTTTTCTCTCCCTGACATCTTTGAGTCCCAACACTGTGAATTACATCCCACTGTTTTCTGGATTGTCTCCATGTCAGTCCATTCGACTCCACCACAGTCTCCAGACCTCCTCACCACCGTCACCTTTTGTTTTGTTTGGATAATAAATCTAATGTTGATTTCTGCCTCAAGCCTCTGCTTTTGGGGTCCACTTTCAAATTACTTCAGACTCTGGCTTTAAAAATCTTGATTGCAGAGAAGTACTGTGGTCCACTCTGGAAGCAATGTGGACTAAGATTTCTATTGCTGGAAGTGACACATGGCCAAACCTTTCTGCATTACTTCAGGAGAGGATGTTCCTAATTTTGGTAGGGTAACATGACAAATTAATCCTGTTCCAGACCAAGGTTATTATCATTAATGAAAACTAACGAAATGACGAAAACTAGAATTGAGAAAACATTTTCGTTAACTGAAATAAATATAAACTATAATTAGAAGAAAAAAACAGTAACCAACTGAAACTGTATTGTGTGTTTACAAAACTAACTAAAACGGATACAAATTATGGATAAAATTCCCTTAGTTTTCATCTTTGTCAATGTCAGATTGATATGAAATTGATTTATTTCCCTCGAGCAATTTTAGCTAACGGCACCAAATGATATTTAACAGTCTGTCACTTCTCGTCACTAGTGGTTTAGAGTCGTCTTCTGGTCCCCACTCTACCTGGAAACATGTAGACTAAAGTTGGGAGAAAGCAGCAGAGTCCTGTCTGGGATTTATTTGAATCTGACACTGAAGAAGGTAAAAGATATAAAAAAAAACTAAAACTAAACTAAAACTAAGCATTTAGAAAAAAAAAAAAAAAACTAATAAAAACTAGCAAACCTGCTCTAGAAACTAATTAAAACTAACTGAGTTAAAGAAAAAAAAAGTCAAAACTAAATAAAACTGAACTATAATGAAAAATCTAAAACTATTATAACCTTTTCAGAAAATAGTTTGGTGTGTTTATTAAACAGTAAGTCCTTGTCAAACAGCCCGGTTCATCACAGATGTACTGATGCCAGAGTAAGAATACCTTTGGAAAGCATGTCCCTTTAATTCTACAGCCAAATATCAATTAGTCAACTAAATTTACTTTAAGTTTTCTTACTTATACTCTAGGGTGCAGTAAAGGGGAGGTAAACATGGCAAATTCCTGGGGCCCAGCATTTCAGGGGGACCCATAGAGCAGTGGAGGGGGCCCAGTGGATACAGGTTAGAAGTTGTGAAAATTTTACGAAAGATCCGCTGTATAGTAGAAGCATAGAAGCCGGGAGTTGGACGTTGAAAGCATGTTAAGTTTCACTTTTGCTTCACGCCGGCGTTAGTTACGTTAGTTATGGACTGCGCCCCCACGTATATAACTACTGCTCCTTGCCCCTGCCCCGACAAATCAATAAGATACTGAATTTTATAAAGGGCCCACATTGGTTTGCTTTCATGGGGCCCACAGTTGCTAGCGGCGCCCTAGCTTATACTACAAAATATTTTAAAATTAAGTGTTTTAGAAATGTTGTGTCTGACCACATAAATATTTCCATATTTGACCTTTATAACCACTTGATGTTGTCATGAGGGTGTGAAAGACAAGACTCATATGCTTAAAACCTGGGACAGTTAGAGTCCGTAGAGAAATGAACGGTGAAGATGAAAGTCTGGGGTTATGGAGAGGTGAAGTTGACAGTGGTCCAGCGCTGCACGACTGCAGAAACGAGGCTTATAATCAGCTCTAATGATGAAGCACTGCAGCTGTGCAGCATGCAACAGGAGAGTGACATGAATCTGATGAAGAATGGAAGAATGGAGAGGGAGGAGCCGGTGGCCACACTGGAGTGGACTGTGACAGATGGTGGTGTAACAAAAATTTTGAAGCACTTTGAACCAGTTCAGGATTCCATTAGAATTTAAAAAAGTGGTAAAAAAAAAAAAAAAAGAAAGAAACCTGGTGTGGACGATGTTATTTAAAATGGAGGTGGGGAAATATCTATTTGTATAATATCTGACTATGTGTAAACAAGGAGAACAAACTGCAATGTTTACTCAACTGAACAACAGCTCTGGTCATATTTTCATGTTATTGAAAGACATAAAATGACAAAGAAGGAAATTTTTCATCCATGATCTTGTTATAATTCATTTTGTGCACTGATGAAAACAATTATTAATCAAATGCTCCATAAACGTAAATATAATTTCTGACTGCATTTTGAGGAACAGATATAATGTGAATGGAAAAAGTTATTTTACTTTTAGTAGAAAAATCCACCCATTCGCATACATCCATGTTTTATGAAAGACAGAAAATAAAAATACTTTCTTTTGAACATGTTTTGCATTTATTACTAGTCTATTACACATCCTGCAGACGCTTTTCATCACTTTCCTTATTTGATTCATACTATAAAATATAATGAGAACAAAAAAACAGAGTGAGGTGAACTCCCTGAAAGAAGACTGACAGTAGAACATTTGAACTTCATCAACAGGTTTAGATTTGCCTCACTGTTAGTCTGAATAACTTGATGACGCTTTTGCGTAGCTCTGTACTGACCAGTCCATAGATAATGGGGTTGACCGCTGGTGGAATGATGGCAAAAAGGATACTGCAGAACTGCTTGATGTTTTGGGACATGGAGGGAAAACGATGACTCACCACTATAATTGTTATAGCAATTTCAAACAGAACATACACAACAAGGTGTGATGCACATGTCTGGAAGGCCTTGCTGCGGATGCTGCTGTCAGCTTTGCCTTTTGTTACTGTTGCTTGCAGGATTTTAATGTAAGAAAAAGCAATGACGATGAAGACACTTGTGCTCAGTGTCCAGGTCATGGACAGACCTGAAACCGAGAAAAAGTCAGAATTAGTTTTCGGTTCACACATTCATTCCTCAAATAAGACAACAGATATGAATGTAAAAAGACTCCAGTCTAGGTAGAAACTTGTCTTTTTTGTGTGCGGGGGATTAGTTCACATTGAAAAAACTGACGCCCTCTCCACAACCTCCTGGCTGGACAGAAGAGCAGCAGACATCTCCTTTCACTGCATAAAAGAACTGAGTGGGTCTTTTGTCTCTACTGCACTAAGACTTTTAACACCTGCTAACCCCCACTGATCGTAAATTGAACACTTTTCAGGTAATAATAATCACATCTAAGGGATACAACTCAGAATAATTTTGACAGGTTTGATTTTGCAAAGCATAACTTAAAACAAATGTGAAAATATACGAAATGTAACTGGGGAACTGGAACTAACCATAGATGTTGTTCACAGTGGTGGGTCCACAGGCCAGATTCAAGATGACCCGGTTACTGCAGTAAACATGTTGGATAATGTTTCCACATAACGGTACGTCTATATGAAAATAAAAGAGTACACCAATGCAGAGCAGAGCAATAAACCAGGCCAAAGCGCAGCTGAAGATCAGTCGAGTGGACGTCATAATGGAGTGATACCTGAGCGGTTCACACACAGCAATGTACCTTCAACAGAACAACAGCTTTATTAAATCCTCCAACAACATAAAAACACTTATTGGATCATGAAAGGTCACATAAATGTAAACATAAATATAGAAGCTCTGTGTATGTTTTGGCCATTAATATGTTCATTACATAAAATTTAAAGCTATTGAATCCATTATTTGCATTTTCATTCAAATCTGTAAGGAAAGCCAGCTGAAGTGACACTTAACCCAAACAACATTTACCTCTAATTCTGATGCTAAATATTTCAGGAGCTTGATATTTCTGGAACCAGTACATCATATACAGTCTTGGATTATAAACTATCTATAGGAACAATTATATGACAGTCCTATATGTGGGTGTGTTTGATACCTGTCATAGGCCATCGCACACAGAATAGTCTGTACTGCCACTCCATATGTGTGCACACAGAAGGCCTGGGCGATGGCGTGGCTGTAGGCGATCCTCCTCTGTCCTGTCAAGAAGTGAATCATAAATCGAGGTGTAACTGCTATGACCCCCAGCAGGTCACACACCGCCAGGTTACAAATCATCACAAACATGGGTCTGTGCAGGCTCCTGTCGATGATAATGATGAGGATCACTGTTCCGTTCCCCAGCAGGGCAACCACAAAGTCCAGCAAAGCCAAGAAAAAGAGGAGTGAACCGTATCCCGGTGGTACATAGAAGCCCTCCAGCACGAACGTGATGGGCTGTTTGAGAGGAGCTACCACGGTTATGTTCTCCATCAACAGCAGTTTGGTCTCAGAAAAGACAAAAAACACAGGAAGTGTTAAAAGAGACATGAACATTTCAAAAGCTCATTCATATGAATCAATTTGAAGCAAGTAAGATTTCCTCATCTCAAGCATGTTTTTCAATGCAAATGTTTGTCTTATAGAGATATTACAGTTAATATTGAGCTATGTTAGTGTCAAACTAAAGCAACGATAATGTAATACTTAACACAATAGCCCTGTGAAGGAACAAACTATTCCTGTTTAAAAATGTCATCAATAATTGTGTTTCAGTTTATATGAGGAAAATGTGTTCACCCCATTTCCAGATGTTTTTACTTGATACAGAAGAGTTTGACTGTATTTAAAAACATTTTAGATTTTCTTTTTAAAAGTCATTATTAAAATGAAAAATCAGCAGCATCATACCTGTAGCAAAGCAGAAAACTAATAATTAGATGAATATAGTCAGTCAGTGTGGAAATTCAGAAATTCATTAAACAACTGAACATTGAAATATTCTAAGACACACTTAATAAGTTCTCATGTAAAACCTAAACGGTTCCACTCTGTCCTCCTCCTCTTTCCATCAGACGTCTGTTGACACTGACAGTGGGAGAAAGTGTGTCATCCTTTATATAAATGTTACTCATTCATTCATTCATTCATTGTCCATCACTAATATTGATCGGGCAGAATTATTATAATAATAAACCCCACCTCAGACCTTGCAACCTAGCCTTGTGTTGCATCATATTAATGTAAAAAAAAAAAAAAAAAAAAAAAGGGATGGTATGAGATGCACTAATTTAAAAGAAAGCTGTGAAAATAAAATTGTATGAAAACTTGTATTTTACTGTGGACAATATGACACATCTGTCATGTTTTGTCTAGCCAGTTTCATGTCATTTGTAAAGGTACATCCATTTCTCACATTCACGTTGCAACATGTTCAAGAAAAAAACTGAACAGTAGCAATTTAGGGCAAGTAAAGAGAAATTTAATGTGATTTCAAACAGTTGTGAACAGATATATATATACATTTAAAAAAAAAAAACATATTCTCCCATCCAGGTGATCTCTTTTTCAGGGTAGGCCTAGTATATTCCAGCAAGAGAAAACTACGCCTGATACTGCACCTAGTAATAGTGGGCTGGGAACAAAAGCCAACATCCTTTGGGCAGGGATTGGACCATACAAGGAATTTTCTGAGGATCTAATGGTCTCAGCCCCTTGGAAAGGTCAGTCACAGGCATCATCCTGTTCTACCTGTTGGACTGATGGAGAAAGGTTAGCCAAACATTACTTGAGTTGCATGTTGATGAAAGGTGACCTGTCAATTGATCTTCCCCTGTCCAAAATGTCTTTACATCCAGCAGAACTCCAATGGGGAACTGTGGATGTTGAGTCTAAATGGGTCATGTTCACCATTTCCACTGTGGAAGCAGCTTTTAATGGCTGAGAGTGTTTACCAGTGATAAAGTTAGCCATTATTCTAAAGGCCCATTCATGCTCTATGTTAAAGACGTATGGGTAGCAGACGAAGTGTTCTGTCTGTCCTCTGGGAACTTGCAGATGCAAACTCCAGTGGAGACTACAGACAAAAACGACAATAACCACACCCATGTGTGTGCAATAACGCATACAAACCATTTGCCCCTCCCTTTGAGATGTGTTAAATATAGATGCAGTTTCTATAAGCAAAATTGCTTTTGGGTTTGATAAATCACTTTGCGTGTGCTAAACTAATATATTTTTGATTTTCTCCACCCAGCACACGCATAATTATGTGTAAACACTCCTTATTGCATATTCATTGTGGCAAATGTACTAGCTGGATACAGATGCACTATTTTGCACCTTTGAAAGAAGCAACCCTTAGTGTGTACTGTTAGTAAATCAGTTTGTGTGTGTTGAGTTTGCACGATTTAATACACGTAAACCTTTAGTATATCTGGACCTATGTGTGTTGGCTGGCTTAGACTGTCCCCTCAGAGGAGCTGGAGAAGGTGGTGAGGGTTCTGGGCATCCTGTTGAGGCTGCTGCCCCCATGATCTGAACAAGTACAAGATGATGGATGGGCTGATGGTGCACGATTCATATATGAGAATGATTCGGGACTAGTGCCAGGTTTACATATAGCTGGGAATCTGGGAAAACTGATATTTTCTCATGCATTTTGTATAGGTTACTGAAAATGATTATTTATAAAAACTCTGGCCAAAGTGGAGATTTTGGAAAACTCAGTTTTCATCCTTGCTTTTTGTACAGAAGTATATGAAGTTTAATGTTCCTGAAAATCACAGTATCCAAAAAAATATCTGCTTCTATAAATACCTGGCTATGTGTAAACAAGGTGAACAAACTGCAATGTTTTCTTTTCTGAACAACAGCTTTCTCATCATATTTTCACGTTACTGAAAGACACAAACGACACAAAGAAGGCAATTTTACATCCACGTTCTTGTTATAATTAATTTTCTGCACTGATAAAAACAATTATTGATCAAGTGTTCCATAAATGTATATTACACTGCTGACTGCATTTGGAGAGACAGATATAATATAATGGAAAAAGTTATTTTACTTTCAGTAGAAAAATCCACCCATTCACATCTATGCATGTTTCATGAAAGACAGAAGATAAAACTATTTTTCTTTTGGACATATTTTGTATTTATATGACTGGTCTATGCCACATTCTGCAGATACTTGTCATCACTTTCCTTATTCAAGTCATACCATAAAATATAATGAGAACAAAAAAAAAAAAAAACAGAGTGAGGTGTACTCCCTGAACGAAGACTGACAGTAGAACATTTGAACTTCATCAACAGGTTTAGATTTGCCTCACTGTTAGTCTGAATAACTTGATGACGCTTTTGCGTAGCTCTGTACTGACCAGTCCATAGATAATGGGGTTGACCGCTGGTGGAATGATGGTAAAGAGGATACTGCAGAACTTCTTGATGTTTTGGGACATGGAGGGAAAACGATGACTCAACACTATAATTGTTGTAGCAATTTCAAACAGAACATACACAACAAGGTGTGATGCACATGTCTGGAAGGCCTTGCTGCGGATGCTGCTGTCAGCTTTGCCCTTTGTTACTGTTGCTTGCAGGATTTTAATGTAAGAAAAAGCAATAACGATGAAGACACTCGTGCTCAGTGACCAGCTCATGGACAGGCCTAAAACCGAGAAAAAGTCAGAATTAGTTTTCTGTCAGAGTTGGTTCACACATTCATTCCTCAAACATGACTACAGATACGTATGTTTAAAAAAAAGAAAAAAAGACTCCAGTCTAGGTAGAAATTTGTCTTTTTTTGTGTGCGGGGGGTTAGTTCACATTGAACAAACTGACGCCCTCTCCACAACCTCTGGCCGGACAGAAGAGCAGCAGACGTCTCCTTTCACTGCATAAAATAACTGAGTGAATCTTTTGTCTCTACTGCACTAAGACTTTTTAACACCTGCTAACCCCCACTGAACACTTTCCAAGTATAATAGTGTCATCACATCTTAGGGATACAACTCAATGTAAATGTAACTTTGACTGTGGAACTGACCGTAGATGTTGCTCAAAGTGGTGGGTCCACAGGCCAGTTTCAAGATGGCACGGTTACTGCAGTAAACATGTTGGATAATGTTTCCACATAACGGTACGTCTATATGAAAATAAAAGAGTACACCAATGCAGAGCAGAGCAATAAACCAGGCCAAAGCGCAGCTGAAGATCAGTCGAGTGGACGTCATAATGGAGTGATACCTGAGCGGTTCACACACAGCGATGTACCTTCAACAGAACAACAACTTTATTAAGTCCTCCAACAACATAAAAACACTTATTGGATCATGAAAGGTCACATAAATATAAACATAAATATAGAAGCTCTGTGTATGTTTTGGCCCTTAATATGTTCCTTATAACATAAAATTTAAAGGAGTCGTATATAGGACTGTGACCAAAACTGGTACTGCAATCACATTCAAAACACTGCAGAATATGATATCCCCTCCCCCTCCCCCCAAGACTAGGTGTTGCCAGATCCAGCATGAGAGACTACTACAAGGAGCTACCGTGGCAAACGATGAGTCCAGTATTTATACCAGGCCCGGTCTCTTCATCCAGTTCCGGACCAGTTTCTTTACCCAGTCCCACACCAGGAGGAGAGAGCCAGCCGATCTGCTGGCTCAGCGTGGCCAGCTCCTGGCCTGGGCCAGGTGTTGGTACAGGACCGGGTGATCTCTTCTTCCAGTCCGGAACCAGGTGAAGGGACCAGGCACGGTATAAATACCGGCCAGTGTGGCCCAGCCTGTGAGCGCAGGCCGGCCGGCTCTCTTCTCACGGTCCTGGTGAGACCCCAGGCCATGGGAGACCACAGGAGAGCCAGTGTCGGTCTTCAAACTCTGCTCTGCTTTCAGTCATCTGCATGTCTCAAAAGCATCTCTTATACATATCCTTGTTTTGTTTCTCACTTTGTCACAACAGATTTGGGAATAATAAGAGGCCTTTTGGGTTTAGTAATGTCAGACATTTGTGATCAGAAATGTTCCAGCTGCAGCTCAGTGAGAACTGGCAACCTGGATGCTGAAACACTACTGACTTGGTGATTGGGAGATAGGTGATGGGTGAGGCATCGACCAAAACACAAAATGACAACATAAACATTATTTCTTGGCTGACACTTAGCTTTTCAAATGTGAATATTCTAGCTGGACTACTACTGTCAGTGACATCAGTATTTGAAACGAACATGTTTCCTTAATGTCTGGTGACATCCAGGGCCATTTTATGATTACTTAGAACATAATTCTTACATACAGCTCCTTTAAAGCTATTGAATCCATTATTTGCATTTTCATTCAAATCTGTAAGGAAAGCCAGTTGAAGTGACACTTAACCCAAACAACATTTACCTCTAATTCTGATGCTAAATATTTCATTAGCTTGATATTTCTGGAACCAGTACATCATATGCAGTCTCGGATTGTAAACTATCTATAGGAACAATTACATGACAGTCCTATATGTGGGTATGTTTGATACCTGTCATAGGCCATCGCACACAGAATAGTCTGTACTGCCACTCCATATGTGTGCACACAGAAGGCCTGGGCGATGGCGTGGCTGTAGGCGATCCTCCTCTGTCCTGTCAAGAAGTGAATCATAAATCGAGGTGTAACTGCTATGACCCCCAGCAGGTCACACACCGCCAGGTTACAAATCATCACGAACATGGGTCTGTGCAGGCTCCTGTCGATGATAATGATGAGGATCACTGTTCCGTTCCCCAGCAGGACAACCACAAAGTCCAGCAAAGCCAAGAAAAAGAGGAGCGAACCATATCCTGGTGGTACATAGAAGCCCTCCAGCACGAACGTGATGGGCTGTTTGAGAGGAGCTACCACGGTTATGTTCTCCATCAACAGCAGTTTGGTCTCAGAAAAGACAAAAAACACAAAAAGTGATAAAAGAGACGTAAAACATTTCAAAAGCTCATTCATATGAATCAGTTTGAAGCAAGTAATATTTCCTCATCTCAAGCATGTTTTTCAATGCAAATGTTTGTCTTATAGAGATATTACAGTTAATATTGAGCTATGTTAGTGTCAAACTAAAGCAACGATAATGTAATACCTAACACAATAGCCCTGTGAAGGAACAAACTATTCCTGTTTAAAAATGTCATCAATAATTGTGTTTCAGTTTATATGAGGAAAATGTGTTCACCCCATTTCCAGATGTTTTTACTTGATACAGAAGAGTTTGACTGTATTTAAAAACATTTTAGATTTTCTTTTTAAAAGTCATTATTAAAATGAAAAATCAGCAGCATCATACCTGTAGCAAAGCAGAAAACTAACAATTAGATGAATATAGTCAGTCAGTGTGGAAATTCAGAAATTCATTAAACAACTGAACATTGAAATATTCTAAGACACACTTAATAAGTTCTCATGTAAAACCTAAACGGTTCCACTCTGTCCTCCTCCTCTTTCCATCAGACGTCTGTTGACACTGACAGTGGGAGAAAGTGTGTCATCCTTTATATAAATGTTACTCATTCATTCATTCATTCATTGTCCATCACTAATATTGATCAGGCAGAGTTATTATAATAATAAACCCCACCTCAGACCTTGCAACCTGGCCTTGTGTTGCATCATATTAATGTAAGAAAAAAATGGGATGGTATGAGAAGCACAAATTCAAAAGAAAGCTGTGAAAATAAAATTGTATGTCAACTTGTATTTTAATGTGGATAATATGACTCATCTTTTATGTTTTGTCTGGTCAGTTTCATGTCATTTGTAAATGTACATCCATTCCTCACATTCACGTTGCAACACGTTCAAGAAAAAACTGAACAGGAGCAATTTAGGGCAAGTAAAGAGTTATAAAATTTAATTTGATTTGAAACAGTTGTGAACAAGGATATATACATTTATAAGAAACATATCCCTCCATCCAGGTGATCTCTTCTTCAGGGTAGAGAAAACTAAACCTGATACTGCACCTAGTAAATGTGGGCGGGGAACAAAAGCCAACATCCTTTGGGCAGGGGCTGGACCATACAGGTACTTTTCTGAGGATCTAATGGTCTCGGCCCCTTGGAAAGGTCAGTCACAGGCATCATCCTGTTCTACCTGTTGGACTGATGGAGAAAGGTTAGCCAAACATTACTTTAGTTGAATGTCGATGAGAGGTGACCTGTCAATTGATCTTCCCCTGTCCAAAATGTCTTTGACTCCGTTTGAAAAGAACATACCTACTTACGTATGTAACCGTAGCCCAGGCTTTAAAGTCATTACATGATTGCTTTATGTAGAATTTATTCATACATTAATTTGATTTATATTTATTTGTACTTTAAAAACTGTGGGAAAAAAAAATCTGTTTAAAATGATATGCACAAATGTAGGAACAATCATTTGTAATCAGATTGTATTTTCTTAATATCCGCTGGAAAAGTGCTAGTATTTTTTTAAATTTACCTGGCTCTGTTTGATGAGCTTATCAACCGACCAATCACAGTGAGTCTTATTCGTACCGCCTTTCCGGTATGACAACTTCCTGTTTGTCCGATATAGAAATAGTTAGCACTCGTTCCTTCGTGCGCTATGCATTGAAACGCACAGAATCTATTCCAACACCCTCCGCTTGGTAAGAAGTAAAAATAACTCTTAAAATGTAGTTTTATCAGTTGTGGATGACGTTTAACGTCTGTTGATCGGTATATTGTCGTGATTGGGTTTTGTAGAGCAGCGCGAGAGGCCAATGAAAATTTCTATCTTCCGAGGTGGAATACCGTTAGCATGTTCTTACATTGACTCAGCGGTGAGTGGAAAATACTGTTTAAAAAGCTGTTAAGGTACTGTAGAAGCACTTAATTTTTCGGTTGCTCGTTGCAGATAGTGTTAAGAAGTGTCAATAAGTTATAGTGAGATTGAACTATTTGTGTTTTTTTTCTATATTTATGGTAATTGAAAGAGGTGAAGGTTTTGTGCATTTTCTCACTGTTTAACTGGTGCAGGGAGAAATAATTAAGCACGCTGAGCCTTAATGCCTTTACATTACTGTGAATATTATAGCATATTATTCAGTTTAACTGAGCGAAAAGAGTATTTCGTAGTGTTTTATTTGTATAAAATGATGTTTGTGAGTTATTAATGTAACTCTGAATATGTGTATAATTTCAAGAAGCATTTTGCTAACAAATAGCATTCTGAATGTATTACTTTCATAACTATGACATATATTTGAAACAGGGGTGTAAACAATTAATCGACTAACAATTAATTGTCGATAAGAATTTGCTCGATTAAATCATTAATCATCGGTTAATTGCCCTTTTCCGCCCGTCCACACCTGTCCGAAGGCTGCCGGTTTGTTGTGACGCTGCGGCTGGGATAGCCGGTCATTGAACTGGATCATGGCGTTGATGAGTTAGAATGTCTGTATGGACATGGTGGAGCCAAACACAGACCAGTCTGTTTGTGGCAGCGGTGCACCCCTGAATAAATACATGCACAACTGCGGGGTCCGTACTGGAGCATTTTCCCTTGACGTCGGTGTAGTCTACAGTCAGTCAAAAGTTTCAGTTTCACTTCTGCGGGGGCACGGACTGCACCGTACCCCCATAGTAATGGAAGTAGGACGGAAAGTGACGCACGCATGCATGCGGTTACCAACCAACACTCACGCATCCCCTGGCCGTACTGCGTGCATGTGAGTATTACCCCCCCCCCCCCTCCCCGAAACACACGCGCGTGCACCCCCACACACACACCGGCAAAATGCACACGTGTGCACCCCCCCCCCCATTACACATCACCACATCAACAGATGAATTCACAGGAAACACTGTCTGTACCCAATGGTTCAATAAATCAATCATTAAGGAATATGACATGCTTTTTTACATGAAGTGTATAATCAGTATTTAGCCTTTATTCTGATAGACCGTCTTGAAAAAGAAATTCAGGTACTCAGGAAAATCGTCGCTTATCAATTAATTGTTAATCAATTGATAAGGGCAACCAACTAATGATTAATGAATGAATTGATAATTTGCATCCCTAATTTGAACTGATTGATTGTTGTACAACTAAACTTTTCCAGAACATGATTTAAACTATTTAGTGCAAAGCTGAATGTATTTGATTAGTGATCATTCATGGGAATTTAGATATTAGAACATGATTTATATGGACAATGTATGAGTTTAACAAACTCATCGGATTTCATTTTGCCTGCTATAGGTAAGGGTTTTTTTTTATGGACGCCGTGAAAGGTGTTTCAGCCACGTCGCACCATCCATGTGAGCGTGTCCTGCAAGGAGTGTGTGAAGTTTCAACATTCCAAATTCATCTGAAAATTCCCAGTGTGAACTGGGTGGCAAGCCTCATCGAACCACTGATACTGAGCTTCAGCAACTGATCAGGATCCTTCAGACTTCATCCTTCAGACTGTGTGGTAAGACAAAACCAAACACTGACACTGGTTGGGAAGAAAAAGGGCCCAAACACAAGGCTTAATAACTTTGGGAAAACAAAGAGGGTTTTATTTTGCTGGCTTTATTTATTTTAGTTTGTTATTTTTCATACAATAGTTATTTTTTTCTAAGAATGTTGTAGGCTTAAAGTGTGTTATAAAACTGTAATGCAAGTGGTCATAAGACAAATACAAACCAATAGTGTCTGTGTTATTGACGTTCAAATTCCTGGCTCTTAAAACTTAGCACCTTCTTATACTGGTTCAGTTACCATTATTGATTATTATCTAGCTGTGCTCTATTACTACATTGTAATCATAGTTACATAAAACCAGCATGAATTAGCTTTAAATTCATATCAAGCTTGGTAGGTTTGTTGGATTCTAGAGGCAGCTGACCGGAGCCAGGAGGCCAAGCAGAGGATGACTCTAGCTCCAGCAGCAAAGTCAAAAACCTGGGTTCGTTGCAAGTCAAATGAAGCCAGGAAACATGACTTTTATTTGGCCTCAAGGAGGTTCTGATAAACCATCAGGTGACTCAGAAGGGCAAAGTGTTGCTTCACTAAAACCTTTCCCCAGGGTCAAGGAATGTTGCTTGTTCTCATCCTGGTCATGTACCAGCTCTTCACCTTCACTGTTGTTCTTGGGTGAATGGGGCACCTACAAGCAAATGGTCCAACCCAGAACAACTGTAGTTCAAGCTCAGTTCATATTGCTGACAGTAAGTCAGACTCATTCATGGGGCAGCCATTGGTTCAGGAGGTAGAGTGGGTTGTCCAAAAACCAAAGGGTTGGCAGCTCCCGCTTTGTTGTAGTCACCTTGCCTTCAGTGTCACTCACTCTGGTGTATGAATGCATGTGAATGTTTGATGGTGGTCGGAATTGGCAGCCACACTTCCATTAGCCTGCCCCAGGGCAGCTGGGGATTCAAATGTTGTTTACCACCACCAGAGTGTGAATGAATAATGGGTCAATAATTTAAAGTGCTTTGGGTGCCTTGAAAAGTGCTATAATTATTATTATTCCTGGCGGGGTTTGGATTCCACCAGGGCTGCCCTCTGTAATTCTGTTCTCAACTTTTATAGACATCATTTCTTTGAGTAGCCAAGGGATATAAGGTGTCCAGTTCAGTAACCTCAGGATGAAATCATTGAAGGAGTTGCTTCCCCAACTGAAGCTTAAATATCTTGACAACTTATTCACGACATGGAGAAGAATTGAATGGAAGATTGACATGTGTCTTGTTACTGCACTAATATGGATACTGTACTGGTGTGTTGTGAAGAGGATCCACCGGTTTGTCAGTGCATCTAGATTCTTATGGGTCCAGTGTGTCCTGGGCAGACAACACACACAGTGGAGAGACCAGGTGTGTTGGCTGGCTTAGACTGTCCCCTCAGAGGAGCTGGAGAAGGTGGTGAAGGTTCTGGGCATCCTGTTGAGGCTGCTGCCCCCATGATCCGAACAAGTACAAGATGATGGATGGGCTGATGGTGCACGATTCATATATGAGACTGATTCAGGTCTAATGCCAGGTTTACACATACCTGGGTATCTGGGAAAAATGATATTTTCTCATGCATTTTGTATAGGTTACTGAAGATGATTATTTATGAAAAGTCTGGCCAAAGTGGAGATTTTGGAAAACTCAGTTTTCATCCTTGCTTTTGTACAAAAGTATATGAAGTTTAATGTTCCTGAAAATCACAGTATCCAAAAAAATATATTTCTTTAAATACCTGGCTATGTGTAAACAAGGTGAACAAACTGCAGTGTTTACTTTTCTCAACAACAGCTTTTCTCAACATATTTTCATGTTACTGAAAGACACAAAACGACACAAAGAAGGCAATTTTACATCCATGTTCTTGTTATAATACATTTTCTGCACTAATGAAAACAATTATTAATCAAGTGCTCCATAAATGTATATATAATTTCTGACTGAAATTTGAGGAAAAGATATAATATAATGGAAAAAGGTATTTTACTTTTAGTAGAAAAATCCACCCATTCAGATCTATGCATGTTTTATGAAAGACAGAAAATAAAAATATTTTCTTTTGGACATATTTTGTATTTATATGACTGGTTTATTTCACATCTTGCAGATACTTGTCATCACTTACCTTATTCAGTCATACCATAAAATATAATGAGATAAAAGAAAGAAAATCAAAGTGAGGTGTACTCCCTGAACGAAGACTGACAGTAGAACAATTGAACTTCATCAACAGGTTTAGATTTGCCTCACTGTTAGTCTGAATAACTTGATGATGCTTTTACGTAGCTCTGTTATGACCAGTCCATAGATAATGGGGTTGACCGCTGGTGGAATGATTACAGTCAAGATACTGAGGAACTTCTTGATGTTTTGGGACATGGAGGGAAAACGATGACTCAACACTATAATTGCTGAAGCAATTTCAAACAGAACATACACAACAAGGTGTGATGCACATGTCTGGAAGGCCTTGCTGCGGATGCTGCTGTCAGCTTTGCCCTTTGTTACTGTTGCTTGCAGGATTTTAATGTAAGAAAAAGCAATAACGATGAAGACACTCGTGCTCAGTGACCAGCTCATGGACAGGCCTAAAACCGAGAAAAAGTCAGAATTAGTTTTCTGTCAGAGTTGGTTACACACATTCATTCCTCAAACATGACTACAGATATGTATGTTTAAAAAAAAGAAAAAAAGACTCCAGTCTAGGTAGAAATCTGTTGTTTTTTTGTGTGCGGGGGGTTAGTTCACATTGAACAAACTGACGCCCTCTCCACAACCTCTGGCCGGACAGAAGAGCAGCAGACGTCTCCTTTCACTGCATAAAATAACTGAGTGAATCTTTTGTCTCTACTGCACTAAGACTTTTTAACACCTGCTAACCCCCACTGAACACTTTTCCAGTATAATAGTGCTATCACATCTTAGGGATACAACTCAATGTAAATGTAACTTTGACTGTGGAACTGACCGTAGATGTTGTTCAAAGTGGTGGGTCCACAGGCCAGTTTCAAGATGGCACGGTTACTGCAGTAAATATGCTGGAGGACGTTTCCACATAATGGTACATTTATATGAAAATAAAAGAGTACACCAATGCAGAGCAGAGCAATAAACCAGGCCAAAGCGCAGCTGAAGATCAGTCGAGTGGACGTCATAATGGAGTGATACCTGAGCGGTTCACACACAGCGATGTACCTTCAACAGAACAACAGCTTTATTAAGTCCTCCACCAACAAAAACACTTATTGGATCATGAAATGTCAAGTGAATATAAATATAAACATAAATATAGAGACTCTATGTATGTTTTGAAAAGAGGTGATGACACGCACATCCATTTGGTGTGCAGGATCCCAGAAAACAGTGAGCTCCCAAGAGGATATTTATTCACCACAGTAGTGACATTTTGGGTATCGACCCTTCATCAGACCGGGGACGGATCATGACACACAAGTGTTTATATAGAATTGTAATTGCAATATCATGTGACAGGTAATGCAAATAATCTCATGTTAACAGTAACTTTTAAATAAATGTGTCTTTAAATTCATAATTCATACAAATACAATAATCAAGTTTCTTTAAATTAGTATAAATACAATGGTTTAGTTACTTTAAGTTAATGGAAACTCATACAAATACAATGATCAAATTACTTTAAATTTAAACAAATTCATACAAGTTTCTTTAAATACATATAAATACATAAACTAGTTTATTTATTGCCACATGACAGTCGTATATGCATGAATTTGTATGAATTTAAAGAAAGTACAGCGTTGGATTTATTTGAATTCGATGACGTAGAAGGTAAAAGATTTTAAAAAACTAAACTAAAACTAAGCATTTAGAAAATTACAAGAACTAATAAAAACTAGCAAACCGTCTCTAAAAACTAATTAAAACCAACTGAATTAGAGAAAAAAAGTCAAAACTAAATAAAACTAAACTACACTGAACAAAAATATAAACGCCCCACTTTTGTTTTTGCTCCCATTTTTCATGAGCTGAACTCAAAGATCTAAAACTTTTTCTGTGTACACACAAGGTTTATGTCTCTCAAATATTGTTCACAAATCTGTCTAAATTTGTGTTAGTGAACACTTCTTCTTTGCTGAGATAATCCATCCACCTCACAGGTGTGGCATATCAAGATGCTGATTAGACAGCATGATTTTTGCACAGGTGTGCCTTAGGCTGGCCACAATAAAAGGCCACTCCAAAATGTGCAGTTATATCACACAGCACAATACCACAGATGTCACAAGTTTTGAGGGAATATGCAATTGGCATGCTGACTTCAGGAATGTCCAGCAGAGCTTCTGCCTGTGAATTGAATGTTCATTTCTCTACCATAAGCCATCTCCAAAGCTGTTTCAGAGAATTCATGAAGAAGACTGTGCGAGGAAAATGGTGGTCACACCAAATACTGAATGCTTTTCTGACCCCCTTGGACCACCCAATACAGTAAAAGTGCACATTTTAGAGTGGCCTTTTATTGTGGCCAGCCTAAGTCACACCTGTGCAATAATCCTGCTGTCTAATCAGCATCTTGATATGCCACACCTTTGCGGTCGATGGATTATCTCAGCGAAGGACAAAGGAGAAGTGCTCACTAACACAGATTTAGACAAATTTATGAACAATATTTGAGAGAAATAGGCCTTTTGTGTACATAGGAAAAGTTTTAGAACTTTGAGTTCAGCTCATGAAAAATGGGAGCAAAAACAAAAGTGGGGCATTTATATTTTTGTTCAGTGTATCATGAAAAATCCAAAACTATTATAACTTTGCACTAGTGTGAAGTAATCTATATGAAACATCTATAGGAGGGGTCTCAGATCAAAGTCCTCATTGAGACCTTTAGGGCTAAGTGTGTGCAGTGTGTAAATCCAAAATGCCTCTTGTTGTAGTAACCTGTTGTGTGGACCTTATCTTATTCTTTCATCTATGTATGTTTGGGCCATTAATATGTTCCTTATTACATAAAATTTAAAGATATTGCATCTATTATTTGCATTTTGATTCAACTTTGTAAGAACGCCAACTGAAGTGATACTTAACCCAAACAACATTTACCACCAATTCTGATGCAAAATATTTCATGAGCTTGATATTTCTGGAACCAGCACATTATATGCAGTCTTGGATTATAAACTATCTATAGGAAAAATTAGGAAAATGACAGTCCTATATGTGAGTGTGTTAGATACCTGTCATAGGCCATCGCACACAGAATAGTCTGTACTGCAGCTCCATATGTGTGCACACAGAAGGCCTGGGCGATGGCGTGGCCGTAGGCGATCCTCCTCTGCCCTGTCAAGAAGTGAATCATAAATCGAGGTATAACTGCTATGACCCCCAGCAGGTCACACGCCGCCAGGTTCCAAACCATCACAAACATGGGTCTGTGCAGGCTCCTTTCGATAATGATGATGAGCATCACCATGCCGTTCCCCAGCAGCACAACCACAAAGTCCAACAAAGCCAAGAAGAAGAGGAGTGAACCGTATCCTGGTGGTACATAGAAGCCCTCCAGCACGAACGTGATGGGCTGTTTGAGAGGAGCTACCACGGTTATGTTCTCCATCAACAGCAGTTTGGTCTCAGAAAAGACAAAAAACACAGGAAGTGTTAAAAGAGACATAAAACATTTCAAAAGTTCATTCATATGAATCAGTTTAAAGCTGGTTAAAAAAAAAAAAGACTTTTGGGAAATGAAAAAATAAGAAATCATCTTCTCAAGTCAATGCAAATGTTTGTCTTATAGAGATATTACAGTTAATATTGAGCTATGTTAGTGTCACACTAAAGCAACAATAATGTAATACTTAACACAATAGCCCTGCAAAGGAAAAAAAAACTATTCCTGTTTAAAAAATATAATCAATAATTGTGTTTCAGTTTGAGGAAAATGTGCTCACTCCATTTCCAGATGTTTTTACTTGATACAAAAGAGTTTGATTGTATTTAAAGACACTTCAGATTTTCTTTTTAAAAGTCATTATAACAATTAAAAATCAGCAGCATCATACCTGTAGCAAAGCAGAAAACTAACAATTAGATGAATGTAGTCAGTCAGTGTGGAAATTTAGAAATTCATTAAACAACTGAACATTGAAATAATCTAAGACACACTTGATAAATTCTCATGTAAAACCTAAACGGTTCCACTCCGTCCTCCTCCTCTTTCCATCAGATGTCTGTTGACACTGACAGTGGGAGAAAGTGTGTCATCCTTTAAATAAATGTTACTCATTCATTCCTTGTCCATCACTAATACTGATCAGGCAGAGTTATTATAATAATAAACCCCACCTCAGACCTTGCAACCTGGCCATGTCTTGCATCATTTTAATGTGAAAAAAAAGGGAAGGTATGAGATGTGCAAATTCTAAAGAAAGCTGTGAAAAGAAACTGATCAAAAAAACAAACTAACAAGCAAACCATCCCCCCAACCAATCACACCCTGCACGCACATGTGCGCACACACACAAGTACACAAAGTGGCCTAAACAGTTTGTTCTCTGTCCTAAAATAAATAATTTGGATGAGTTTGTTGTCAGTGTTGCTCTTCAGTTTGTTAAAAGAGAATACTAGTTTGCCCTCTTGTTAACATTGCACTTAATGTGGAATTTTTTTTTTTGTTATCTTTATGAAGAATGTGAACTGACAGAACTGTGATTAGATTGTTGTTGTTTGTTCAAAACTACCTGTCAGGGAAAAGTGCAATACTAATGTTTAAAACACATTTAGTGATATTAATCATTTATTTTATTTTCAATTTGATTTATAGCAGCAGAATTATATTATTCCTGTTCGTCTATATTCTCTTGTGTTCAAAAATTGGGGGAAAAATGTTCATAAATTCATAAATGTATTACAGACATTTTGAGGGGTTTTCTTTCTTCCTGTACCGAACCAAAAACAAACAAAAAAAAAACTAACCGTGGCTTTCAAAATCGAAAACGTACCGAACCGAAAATTTTGTGTACTGTTACAGGCTGTGACAGGGTTCCTCAGGATGAAAGGAAAAATAACGGCGTAGTCGAAAAAAAAATATTTTTAAGTGTTTTATTGTGCTCGTCTTCCCAAAGTGCAAAAATTAGTGCTCAGTACAAAGTATGAAAAAATAACATTTACAATCGTAGAGAAAAAATACTTCTTCAGTGTAACCAGCTCAGCATCCACTGACCCATGATTGAGAAAGGCCCTCTTTTAAAACCCTGAGGCTCCTCCCCCAGGTAATTAACAAACCAAACTGGCCATAACTCCCACATTACACAACATCTCATGTTCACATTATTACAATAGATTCTTTCAAATACAATATGTGTAATATCCTGAACAATGGGTCTCTAAAACAACCAGGAAAAATAATAAAATTAATCTAGTGCAAAACCGGCACTTTGCAGTGACGTCACCAGGATGTCAGCGGACCGCGTCCCGCGTACGATGCAGTTTAACCCGGAAGTCAGAGAGGCGCTCCGTTTCACAGTCGGAACATGTGAATGTGGGATGTATGCTGGATGAAAGTTTGAGAGCCGGCAAACTATGGGAAGAACAATGGATTTACAGCGGTCAAGTGTGCACGCAAGACTACTGCGATGTCGGTCTGATGGTAAAAAGGATGAAAATGGAGTGAACGGACAGGAGATGAAGGAAATGGACAACCAGGTAATGAGTGTGTATGTGTATGTGTGTGTGCTTCAGCTTATCGCGGGAGTTTTCCTACGGTACCTGACGGGGCTCTTCCGTCACACAGGCCTACCGGTAATTCTAACCAAGCTCTGACTCTAATATAATGTGGACCTAACGAAGTGGGCCATGGACCCCATACTCCCAAAGCAACCCCTACAGGTTACCATAGGGAACACAGTCAAATGCCTTCTCTAAATCCAACTAACTATCCAAGTAACTCCAAGGCCTCCATGCCTGGATGCAACCAATCCACACTGCACCAGACCTGTATGGCTTCTTCTGCAGGTGGTGGGCCCACAGAAGAATGGTCCCCTGTAGCCTAGCTGGGCCCTGGCCACCAGGTGCTCAACAAGGAACTCCTTGCTCCAGGGTTGGGCCCCGGTAACCCTGATCCGGGTGAAGGAAACTGGGTTGCTTGATGTTGCATTCATATGGGTCAAGAATCACACTTTGTCTGGCTCGTCACCTTGGACTAATTTGCCTTGGGAGAGCCTATCAAGGACTACATGACCCTGACAACATAGTTCCTAGGTTTATGTGGTCACTCAAACCCCTCCGCCACAAAAGGCAGCGATTCAAGGGGGGACCCTTCTACTTCAAGTTACTTCAAACCAACTGAAACATGAATCTAGATCCAGTATGTGTGAAGGGTCAAGTATTCATGGGTGTTGTTTATTTATCTTGTCTTTCTCCTGTAGTTAGTGCTTTTCAGTTTCTGGTTGAATGTCCCTTTGAGTCCTGATGTGCCAGTGCTGACACGATATGATTTTTAAAAAATATTAATAAAAATTAATCCGTTTGCTCAATAGGAAACTTTTCTGAATGTGCTGATAGAATAGACATTGTGCTTTCCACACACCTCTGAACATGCTCAGTGCACTCCCCACCCCCATGTAATGGAGGGCAAAACTTGGAGCAGTGAATAAGACCGACTCAGGGGTATCTTCATATCTTTTCTCTTGCTAATTTATTGGGTTATTCTTTAAATTGTACTCTGAGTTTTGACTTTTTTTTCAAAAAAAATGTGATTTAGCTCTGTACAAGTACAACTGAACTGAATCCCGTGTGGATAATATGATCTAAGTTTGCAGGCTCTCATTCATTATAATGGACGCAAAGTAACACCTGCCGATGACCAGCAGCAGTAGCATTAAAGCTGCAATGAGATGTTCAGCGACTAAAACGGAACATTCTTCCACAGTGTTTACTGAGCTGAACAGCAGCACCTTCTCTACATCTCCATGTTACTGAAAGACACACCAGTCCGTGCTGTTTTACATTTTTTGTACCAATAAAACCAATTTCCTGAAATTGTCGTCAGAATTGAATTTTATTTATTTTATTAGAATTGTATTTATGAAGCACTTGACTGATGAGAAATAAAGAGAATGAAAGAAAACAATAGTTATCTCAGTCTATGAGAAAACTCTTCTTATTCTACTAGGTAACTTATACTTAACAATTATCTATGAGTCATAGATAAGTGTAAGTTACGTAGTGAATAATTAATAGTTATTAGACAGTCCATCCATTTTCTGAACTCTTTAGTCCTTTTGAGAGTTGTGGGGGTGCTTGAACCTGTCCCAGCTACCAGTGCATGTCTTCGGACGGTGCAAACTCCACACAGGAGGGCAGGTATTGAACCCAGGACCTTCTTGCTGTGGGGTGGTAATGCTAACCATTGCACCACTGTGCCCCTTCTAGTTATTTCCTTTTCATTAGAAAAATACACCTGTCCAGTAACAGTCAACACAGTCAACATGAATAACTGTTTTTTGTTTTTATGAGAAAAAAATATTGTTTTTCTGACAATAAAAACAAAAAAAGCAAACTGTCAGTCAATCATTTGAACTTTGTAAGCCGACTGAACAAATTCCAATGTTTACTGAACTGAACAACAGCTTTCTCATCATATTTTCATGTTACTGAAAGACACAAAATGACACAAAGAAGGCAATTTTACATCCATGTTTTTATTTCAATTAATTTTCTGCACTAATGAAAACAATTGTTATTCAAGTGCTCCATAAATGTACAGTATATATAATTTCTGACTGCACTTTGAGGAACAGATATAATGTGAATGGAAAAAGTTATTTTACTTTCGGTAGAAAAATCCATCCATTCACATCTATCCATGTTTGATGAAAGACAGAAAATAAAAATATTTTCTTTTGAACATGTTTTGTATATATTTTGGCCTATTTCACATCCTGCAGATACTTGTCATCACTTTCCATATTCAAGTCATACTATAAAATATAATGAGATAAAAAAAAAGAAAAAACCGTGAGGTGTACTCCCTGAACGAAGACTGACAGTAGAACATTTGAACTTCATCAACAGGTTTAGATTTGCCTCACTTTTAGTCTGAATAACTTGATGATGCTTTTACGTAGCTCTGTTATGACCAGTCCATAGATAATGGGGTTGACCGCTGGTGGAATGATAACAATCAGGATACTGCAGAACTTCTTGATGTTTTGGGACATGGAGGGAAAACGATGACTCAGCACTATAATTACGACACCAAGTTTATACAGAACATACACAATGAGGTGTGATGCACATGTCTGGAAGGCCTTGCTGCGGATGCTGCTGTCAGCTTTGCCTTTTGTTACTGATGCTTGCAGGATTTTAATGTAAGAAAAAGCAATGACGATGAAGATGGTAGTATTCACTGTCCAGCTCAGGAACAGGCCTAAAAATGATAGCCACAGTTAGCTTTCCACCAAAGATGGTTCACATATTAATTACTAGTTAGTAACTTCACTCTAAAGTGAAAATCAAATCTAAGTCAAATTATAAATCGCAAATGTATTTTTATTGTGACTGTGGAACTGACCGTAGATGTTGTTCTCAGGGGTTGGTTCACAGGCCAGATTCAAGATGGCCCGGTTACTGCAGTAAACATGCTGGATGATGTTTCCACATAACGGTACGTCTATATGAAAATAAAAGAGTACACCGGTGCCGAGCAGAGCAATAAACCAGGCCAAAGCGCAGCTGAAGATCAGTCGAACGGACGTCATAATGGAGTGATACCTGAGTGGTTCACACACAGCAATGTACCTTCAACAGAACAACAGCTTTACTTAGTCCTCCATTGACACAAAAACACTTAGATATTACAGATTGTATGAATATACAGAGACTTTGTATGTTTTGGCCATTAAAATATCCTTTTTTAATCTTACTGTATATAATTTAAAGTTATTAGATCCATAATTTTCATCATCATTCAAATTTGTGAGAAAGTGATGTTTTATGTGACAGTTAACCCTAACTACATTTGCCTTTAATTCTGATGCTGATAAGCGTTTCATGAGTTCGAGATTTCTGAAACCAGAAAACACTTGTTCAGTCAATCTGTACAGTTAGGAAAATGCTACAGTTCCACATGTGTGTTTGATACCTGTCATAGGCCATCGCACACAGAATAGTCTGTACAGCAATTCCATATGTGTGCACACAGAAGCCCTGGGCGATGGCGTGGCTGAAGGAGATCCTCCTCTCTCCCGTTAAGAAGTGAATCATGAGTTGAGGTACAACTGTTGTGGCCCCCAGCAGGTCACACGCCACCAGGTTCCAAACCATCACGAACATGGGTCTGTGTAGGCTCCTGTCGATGATGATGATGAGCATCACTGTTCCGTTCCCCAGCAGGACAACCACAAAGTCCAACAAAGCCAAGAAAAAGAGGAGTGAACCGTATCCTGGTGGTACATAGAAGCCCTCCAGCACGAACGTGATGGGCTGTTTGAGAGGAACTACCACGGTTATGTTCTCCATCAACAGCAGTTTGGTCTCAGAAAAGACAAATGCAGAAAATGTTACAAGAGACATAAAGCATTTCTAAAGCTGATTCATATAAATTATCCAAAACTGTCTTCACTTCGATCAGTTTCAAACAGGTGAAGAAAAAAAAAAACAAAGGGTTTCCAGAAAATGAAAGTTAGAAATTATCTTCCCTTATATTAAAGCTAAGGTTGAGCTACATTAAAGTCACACTAAAACCTCAGTTTATACAATATCTCTGCAAAGGAAGAAGAGTTTTCAATATTTTAAGAGTGAATGAACGTCTCAGTGTAACAATGTCATCAATAGACCTTTTTCACAACTTCCGCATTTTTGACCAGAAATACGCAATCGTCATTAATCCGATGCAAAATCAGCAGCATCATACCTACAGCAAAGCAGAAAACTGACAATTTGATGAATGTATTCAGTCTGTGAAAATTCAGAGAGCCATTGAACAACTGAACATTAAAATAAACATTTTGTAAGTTCTCATGCAAAACCTAAGTGGTTCCACTCTGTCCTCTTCCATCAGGGGTCTGATGACACTGAAAATGCCATGAAGTGTGTCGTCATATAAATAAATGTTTCTCTGTGTCCATCATTAATATTGATCAAACAGTGTTACGGAAATAACAATTGACCCCGCCCCAAACCTCACAACCCTGTCACGTCTTTGATCATTTTAATGTCAATCTTAAATCTGAAAAAGTGGTGATGATTACACAAAAAGCAGTGAAATAAAATGTGTACCTGTATTTCACACATGCCACATAGTCACGTAGTGGCTCGTACTTATGCAGTACAGCCAGAACATTCCTTGTTTCCAATCGAACCCGGTTGCGAAACCACTCTGTACCATGTGGGTGTCCGTCATTAAAACAGGTTGCATATTTTTCTTCTCAGGGCCCTTGACCAAGGTGCTGATGAAGACCAAGAGTTGGTCCCTGAGTGCTTTCAAAGGCAAAAACAGATGAGAAAATATCTGTTTTTCTATATACCTGGTGCATTCCACCAATCACAATATACTCATAGATCATTATTTTTATTCAATGCACTTACAGAACTATCAGTCAAGACCTACAGACCCCTGCCTCTTGGACCAAGACATCCAGATCCCTTCCCCCCCAGACCCAAGTCTTCTAGGCCCCAGACCCAAGACCACCAGACGTTTTACTTCAGATCTGCAATCCTAACTGAGAACAGGGGGGGTTAATATCAAATACCACATTAGCCCTGATTTTCAGATGCAACAAGATTTTCTAAGCACTCCTGTGTAATTTTTTAAAAAGTTTTTCGTCCAAACCCCACCCCCAACCCCAAAAATTACTTTTTTAGCTCTGAAAATCGCAACTTTCACAGCTTCTCCACTCTTTTGTCCAGTGCGGTATATAAATATGTTCATGATGGGCCATTTAATGATCTTGTAAGTGCCATATTGTATCGTGACAGTACTTTGTACTATGAAAAGTCTAATGTCAAGGTCATGTTGTAGGTTAAAGGTCACCAAAATGCCTAGGTTTTTCAAAAATTCATACCATTCTGACATTTTATCAAATATGTCCTCAGTTCTCTTCCCTCTGGTTTCCTGGTGGGATCCCCCAAGGCCTTTGGCCCTTTCAAACCACATTAGAGACAAAACATGTACATTCCATTTGAATTTGCCGCCATTAGTGTGGCAGGAAACACTAACACTTCATTCATTCATTCATTTTCTGAACCCGCTTTATCCTCACTAGGTCTCTTGGAGCCTATCCCGGCTACTCATGGGCAAAGGCGGGGTTCACCCTGGACATTTCTCCAGTTCATCGCAGGGCTGAACATATAGAGACAAACAATCACTCTCACATTCATACCTATGGGCGATTTAGATTAAGCCATTAACCTATCAGTGCATGTGTTTGGATGGTGGGAGGAGCCAGATTACCCGGAGAGAACCCACACAGACACGGGGAGAGCATGCAAAGTCCACACAGAAAGGTCCACCCCCATCGACTGGTGTTGGAATTGAACCCAGGACCTTCTGTGTGTGAGGCACCAGTGCTATCCACTGCACCACCATGTCGCCCACAACAGGACATATACATGTAAATGTCAGTCAAGTGAAACTACGCTTGTTATTTTTGACATGTCTATATGGATAATACAATGGGTAAATGGTTCTGTTTAATGTGTCTTATTGAGTGGAAGTTGTTTGTGGTCATTAGATGTGTTATGAGGAGAGCCCAACATTTGGAAGAACCCACATTAACAGCTTAATTCCATGAAATATGCATTTTGGACCATTTGGGTGACCTTTGACCTATAATTTGACCTTGACACTACACCTTTTGTAGTGCAAAGCACTCTTAAGACGTGATATGTCTCACAAAAAAAAACATTTAAGGGCCCAGCATGAGCATATTGCTACACTGTACTTCATCAAAAGTTTGGAAGTTGTCAGGGTTGATAAAGTAATTTTTGGGGGGGTGGGGGGGTGGGGGGGGTTGGGCTTGATTTGAAATTTTTTCACATTTTCATATTCCCAAAACATAGGAGCATTAGAAAATCTGGGCTAAAGTTGAATCTGAAAATTTTCCTGAAATAAGCCCCCCTCCCCACTGAGAAACTTGATTTATTTTTTTTCTGCTGGAGGATCTGCTGAGAACCTTATTCTACTTGGGAATATCATTTCAGGTGTAAGGTGGTCAGTCAAGTATATGGTTTTGTACTTTCCAGATTATTCACTGAAGACCAATAGTAGGCTACTACTAAAAAGAAATCCAACCTGAACCAAATCCAACTTATTACTGTGAGAAGATCTTTATGGAGCTTAAAACTGCAGCTTCAGATGCAATTGGAGATAATGAGTTAATTTAAGGAAAAAAAAAATACTGAGAGGATTTCAGTCAAGATGTTTGTTCATGTCCATGTGTATTGTGTGGTTTATATGGATGGACGTGTCAGTCAGTGGAGGTTGGACCTAATGTTATGGAGTCTGATAATGGAGCTCATTTTTATTAGAAAATACTGGCATTGATTCAACAAATTGCACTTTATTTTACTTTGGCTGTCAATTAATTACTTCTGGATGGAAAGACATAGATTCGATAGATTTTGTTTCTCTTGAATGAATCAAATCTGTGTTTTTATCAGTGCATCACATATCTGATGACAGCATACGTGGTCAGTGGTGACTAAAAAATAAAATGTCGTGGACAGTTTTGTGAGCTCTTTTAGAAGCATGTTGTTGTTGTTGGGAAACACTAAACTGGCCAGTATCTAAAGTACTTAATGTGAGCTCAGTCTAAAACATTCACAGCTGTAAAATAAATCCAAAACACTATAATTTATATATAGCAATACAGTAGTGTAATAGTAAATTACTGACCATTTCAGAGGTACAACTGGGCACAAAACCTACAATATTTAACAACTTTGTCATTTATCAAGATATTTGCACTGTGTTGCTCTGTCCTGTTATTTCAGTATGTCTGTCATGAACCATTTCACCTTCAGCAAAACCGTGTGTGTGTGTCAGTTTCCGTCCTACTTTTAATACCATTGGGGCATGGGCCTTTGCGTCTGTGCCCCCTGCAGAAGTGAAAGTGAAGCTTTATGCTCATTTATCTTTTCTCTACCTCCTGAAGCTTTGCAAACTTTCATTTGAGGAGGCAGGACGTTTGTCTTGGAGTATAAGAAGTCTAATGCAATGGTGAGGATTTTTTTTTGTATGAAATGTATGGTGTGGCGGCAAGGATTTTGCCGTGGTGCTGCTCCAGGCTAAAGTTGTTCTACAAAAAAAATGTGTTATTTCTTTGTTGCTTTTGTTTGAATTATTGCAGTGTAAAGAAATGAACCATTCTATAGAAAAGAGTTCTGATAAAACCCTGATCTAATCACATGCTTCAGTTTGACGCTGCACTGACTAAGACCTGGACAAGCCAACAATCAGACTGGAAAACCAAAACCAGGACCATCAGACCAAGTCCTAAAGTTTGGACTTGGTGCCTGCTGAACTCTGAAAGTTTGTTGTCTTGTATGTTTGAGTGAAGTGTGTGCTTCAGGTCATGTTAGTCTTTGTGTGTTGTTGGATGGTGTTACATAATGTTGGGGTTTGCGGTGACACAGCAGTGAGTCCCTGTAGACCTCAGCGGTTTTCATGAGCTCCTGTAAACACTGGTCTCCTCTGAGCTCCGATAAACTTGTAGGTCCTCTGTCTGTGCTCCCACAGGACTAATTACCATCAGAAACTGTTGATAAGTGTTTTGATCGGTGGCAGCTCACAGCGGACCTCATTAATGATCACTTCTGATTCAGAAACACTAACTCTTAGGCCATTAGAGGACGCTGTGCTCCCCAAGCTCCAAACATGCAACAGAAGAAAACTTTTGCAACAGTGTTGACAGAATGTAACTTTTCAGATTGCAATATGTCATCATTTTATGTTCCATTAATGTGGTCTTATCGCCAAATATGTTGAATTTAACCCTTTCATGCGTAGTGGTCACTCCAGTGGACAGCTGTTCAAAGCTGTTCTCTTATACGTATATTCATGGGTTTTGTTGTATTAGTTCAACACAGTGGATGCTTATGCACCATCACATACACTGTAATTCATACCATTACTGTAACTTTGCTGTTCTTGATAAACCTGATCTGCAGTAACATGTTTGAGTGTAAATCAATTGCTTGTTATTATTATTAGACTGTAATTAACTTTTCTTTTTTAAAACAAAAAAAAAAGTTTGTTTTTTTTTGCATATTATATCCATGAATTGAGTAATGACTAGAATTGGAATATGTTAAAATGTGAGAAAACATCAGATTAGCATTAAAAGTGTTTTCATTTCATAGTTTTCACTCAATATAACAGTAAATACGTGTTTCTTTGCTTCTAAAATTAAACGCATGATGTCTAGCTAAGTGGACATTTTTTGAACTCCATGAAAAATAAGTTTATAAGAAAATTTTCGATCACATTGTTTGTTTTTTTTTCATGCTTAAAGACAAATAAAAACACTCAAAAAAAAAAAATCTTGATTAAGGTTCTCATAATTTATGCATGAAAGGGTTAATATTGTGATTGACTGAAGGATGGAATTGATTTCACCAGTTATTAAAACTGAAGAAGTCTCTTGGATGAGAGACAATAATTAATTAATTAATTAATTTTTCCTTTCTTGCCTACGTGGGTGGTGTCTCCTTCAGACTCAGGTCCTCTACCAGAAGTCTGGGAGCCAGAGGGTTCTGCGCAGGATTTTAGCTGTTCCTAGGACTGCGCTCTTTTGGACAGAGATCTCTGATGTTGTTCCTGGTATCTGCTGGTTCCATCCTCTCAGCTTGGGGGTCACTGACCCTGGTGCCCCCCCATCACTAATACTAGTACATCACTGGTACCACTGTTGCCTTTATACCCCACATTTCCTCTATCTCCTCTTCCAGCCCTTGCTATTTCTCGAGCTTCTCGTGCTCTTTCTTTCTGATGTTGCTGTCACTTGGGTTTGCTACATGTATCACTACCGCTGTCTTCTGATGTTTATCCACCACCACTGTGTCAGGCAGACTGGTCATCACCATCTTGTCGGTCTGGATCTGGAAGTCCCACAGGATCTTGGCCTGTTTGTTCTCTGTCACTTTTTGGGATGTCTCCCATCTGGACCCTGGGACCTCCAGTCCATACTCTGTACAGATATTCCTGTACATTATGTCCTCTACCTGTTTATGCCGTTCCATGTATGCCTTATCTGCCAGTATCTTACACGCCGCTGTAATGTGCTGGACTGTCTCAGGGGCTTCTCTCCACAGCCTATGTTGCGCTCCCCGCCCGGATGTTCAAGGGAGACGGCTGCGTTGTATGTGTTATTGAAATGACCATGAACTCGCTACGTGTCCTTACTCGTCCGTGGTTTATTCAACAGCCGCCATTACAACAATCATTTCAACGATGCACATACGCACAACTTCCTTCTAGACAGTATGAATCGATCAGGCACGAAACATTGAACAAAACAGTGTATCGCTTGTTTAACATAAAACATTTGTAAATGCATTAGTTTTTTTTAAACAAAATATGTAATGATTTTTATAACTATTTAAAATGTGAAATTAAATTTATATAAACCCATATTTTCCCTCATTAACTAAACATAAGTGCAACCATACTGCACCCATGCACTTCAGTACCAATACATACAAATCTCTAACAATACCTGAGAACAACCCGACGTCTTATTAACCCAGTAAGAACATCTCAAAGAAATAATGTGCTTTTTAAGTTACAAAAAAATAAGGCATTTTAACCTGTCACACCTACATCTTGGGTCTTGTCTGGTCTGGTAAACCCCGGCCTCTATTGCTCTGGTGTTCAGGGCCTGTTCTTGTGCAGCTATGAGTAGTACCTCTGTGCTGTCTTTCAGTCCAGCCTTTTCCAGCCATCAGTATGTTTTCTTGATATCAGCCACTTCCTCATTTTGCCCGTGGTTCATGCCATGCAAGGGAGGTGTGAATGTAAGCAAGTCCAGCCCAAACAACCCCCATAAGGACTAAGCAGTTGGGGAAATTAGCTGCATATTAGTAGAACTCAAAGGAACCATTAAAAATGGCAACTAATGATTTTTTCTTGGATTCATCTATTGATAGATAGATTTTTGTTTTCATATTTGTGTGTTCGGCAGAAACATCAAATGTATTTTTCCTGCAGAAGTTCTAGATGTTGGCCGACCCAGTTTAATTAATAATTTGACACTGATTGTGGTCTGGGATCCAGATGTCCTGGATCAGATGAATGTGTCCAAACCTGGTGGAGCTGTCCACTGTGGATCATGAAAAATGCATTCTATTGCAGTTCTGAACATGTTCTGAACATGGCCTGAGGCTCCTCAATGCACCTGCATCATCCATCGTGACTATGTATCGGGGATAAACCAGGTGATGAACTGTGAAGCAACAACCAGCTTATTAGGTTCAACCTGCGGCTCCGGTTGAAGTGCCGTTGGGCCAGACACTGACCTGATGCTCCCAGAGACACAGAGTAAAGTATCACACAGAGAACTCAAATCTCAACTCAAATCCTTCCATAAAACATAAATGCTGATGGTTTTTCCTTTAAAGTCTTAGTATTTGGTGACATATAAAATGCCTTTTCTCCATCTGCATCAAATTAAAGGAGTGAAAACAAAATAATACATTAATAATTGAAAAAGGCTTCACAATAGATGTGTCTGTGGTGTGTGACGACACATCTAATGTCATTAAGTTGTTGTTCAGGATTAGATTTTAGATATTTAGCTCCATCTGCTGCTCACTTTCTTCAGGTGCAGTTTGTGTTTTGTGTTGTACCGTTCAAAGCGGAAGTACCAGGAATCAGTCTGAATACAATAAAAGACATTCACCAAACCAAATAACAGAATAATATTGGAATGGAACAATAGAACAAAACTAGGAAAAGGAAACAAAGCAAAGCTCCTCTTTTAGTTTGGTAATGTATCTATATCTTATATGCTCTTTAGATTTCAGTTTTATTTTTAGTTGATTTTTAAAGTGAACCTGTACTGGTCATGCTTACGGCATTAATTATGGTTTGTGCATCACTTATAAGCAAGGGAGGTGCAAGTTCAGGAAAAAAAATCATCATAAATGCACCACACTGTACCTTTTTATTATGTGAATTACATCAGTGGGTAGAACCCATGTGGAGCAGCCATTGCTGGCCGTAAGTTACGTACCCTTCAGTGAAGCAAACAGTGATGAAGGAACAAAGTGACACAGAACAGCCTTGGTAGATTCATTTTCTCAGTTTACATCCAACCTGTTTTTAGTAGGACAACAGGTTTTTACAGACAATAGCAGGAAGTCTGAGTGTAACATAATACCAATAAGCCTGCTCCAGTTCCTCACAAATAATCTGAAACATCCTTAAAGGGTGAAACAAGTCAAGGAACTTTAGATGTTTGTTTTTTATTTCAAACATGAACATTTAAAAAAACAAAAAACTAAGAAAAAACAGGGAAAAAAACATTCTAAAAGGAGATGTGGTGAAGGTGGTCACTGGAGCATTTAAAGAAGCTTTTAGTCTGGTGATGTGTGTTATCATTTTTCTTTACAGAAGGTCAAGGGTTTGTTTGTTTTTTAATGCTGTTTTTATTTGTCTAAAAGAATCTTTCTTCAAAAACAATATTTAAAGAGTTGTCTATATCAGGTAATTACTAATGTGATAATTGATACTATGATCAAAATACTATTGAGAAAATAATGAAATCATGGAAAATTGGGTGTTGTAAGTGAAGTGTAAACGCAGGGGTTAACAAGGTCAGTAATAACAACACATTGAGGTAGACGTCATTTTGGGAAGAAAAAAGACTTGCCAAACACTCAGTAAAAAAGATTTCATAAGAAAATTTTAATGTTTGTCATGATATTAACATAAACATCTGTGATAAACGATCAATGACACACAAACAGAGTATGAAGATACAGTAATGAATTTGGCATTTCTTGTTACAGAATTTGATATTTTGACAATGATCCTCAAATCTTTTTTTTTTTAAGTACATATTCTGTACCTCAGGTGCTGAAGGAAATGTAACTGCACCCAAAGGCACCACCTGTTATGAACTGACATATTTGATATTAGTCTAAAAGATCTAAAGTGTACATGTGACAACACTAATTTCTCTGTGTCCTCATTCATCCATTCATTTCTATCGTGGCTCATGTGAAAATCAAACTGTAGAATTATACTGAATCGTTACTAAACTCTGACAACACACCCTGCTGTTGTGACTGAAATGACACTCATAAATGCAAGTTGTGTTTTAATGTAACAATTTTCTGCTCAGGTCTATTGTAGTAAATCACAATTTTTGCTTTAATATGAAGGTGTTTTCAGATCCCATACAGACCCATGAAGGTTTCATTTCTGCTTCTTTTTATACTGTGATTATGACACAGAAGTTATCATATTTAGTTAAATAGGTTCCATCAACTTTGTTTAATAGTGTTTAGTGAAGTACTGTTTATTCAAGTCAGTAAACTAGCACTTAGCATTAGTTCACCTATGACCTCTTGTGCTGCCATAGTTCCACCTCTTTTGTCCAAATATGGTCACTTCTGGCTCCAAAAAGCCAATAGTGTAGCATTGCTAAATCTCAGACTACTGGCTTCAGTACAGCAGTTCAGAAATCAATGGGAAACATAACAGTTCATCTGGCCAGTGATAATATTGTCTGTTGTCTGGACTTTTGGAAATTCCAGGTTGATCTGAACTAAATTTGCATGTATGAAACCTTGTCTAGAACATGATGTGGACCAAGCAGCTGGTCTTTGGTCCAATCAAAAAAGTTGGCCTACAACTGAATTTTCATTCAGTTTATGTACAGTTTAAACACCTTGTTGATAGTGTACACTCTTAGACCAGTGAGGGGAGTCACCAAAACCCAAAGAAGACACAGAAGACAGAAGAACTCACCAACTTCAGCAAAGAAGAAAAAAAAAATATTGCAGAGAAATGAAAGCTAATATAGCATTTCATTGCAACAGAAATCCTTTCCCACCCTTTTGGACTGAAAACTGTTGGCAAAAAGCACCAAATGATGATTATATTATTCCATTCCCAAAACTGTAATGTGAAAGACAAACTAATATGGCCAAATGGATACATGGTAAACAAAAAAAAAAGAACCTAGGTTTGCATTTGTACTTTCAGATGTGAAAAATGCCCTTAGCTTCATTTTTATACCTATAATAATATGCATTCAGTGTCTCTTCAGCTCCACAAACTCCACTTAAAGCACATTTATGCATTCACTCTGTTCTATTTGTCAGTGTCATTGATCTTTTCACGATATGATATATAATATCAACATTTGGTGATTATCAAAACAAACTGATGTGAGCTGCGAAAATGTGAATAAACTTAACATCACTACAAACGTTAAGCAGTTTATAGAAGCTTGATGGATGCATTCCATAAACAAATCTGTCAGTGAGCTTATTATTATTGATGTGTTTCATAGTAGATAAAGTCTTAATGCTGCCATGCAAAAACAACTTATAAAAATGTATATATAAAAACAGTGTGATAAAATTAGCATAAAAAATGTATCAGTCATGGTTTGTAACAAATGTAGGAGCCACAGATCACATCATTTAATGTACGTGAAAAATGTGTAAAATCAAGAGTTTCGCTCCTTGAAACAAATGAGAAAATGTAAAACTCTTTCCCCTCTGGAAATCATTCATTTTTACTGAAAATGTCTTATTAAAATACATTTAATATATGAATGCATTTAAAAAAAAAAAAAAAAAGTAACAAACATTTTGTTTCACGGATTTCAACTAAAACAGGCTTAATTTTGGCTTGTCAAAATGCACACTACTAGCACATTATTTAGCACAAGAATGGGGACATTTTGTTTCACAATAAAAGATTTTTCTTCCACCAGACCCAGAAGTACTTTGACCTGACAGTGTTCCATAAATTCACATGGGACCATGGTAAATCAGTGTTTGATGAGTTAGTGTTCTGTTGTTTTGAAGAATTAGAGACTGATTTAAGGGATGTTATTAGTGCACAGATGGGTGTCTAGTTGTGTTTTATAACAAAGCAAACATGGAGGCAAACATGGATTATTGCATCTGAACATGCTATATGTCAGCTAAATGTTTCTCACAGTCAGACTCTAGCATTAATTCTTTGTCATTTGTTGTCTAAATATCGTAACATGACCGTAGGGATATCATCATTATATTTTCAAAACATGAATGGTAGTAAAACCTTGACTTTGCTCCACCTCTTTAGCGCCTATGGGTGAACTGACTTAACCATCTGGATGTTTGAGGCCTGATCTGCATCAGACAGCTTTTCCCAAGATAAGGATGCTCATGAAGAACACCATGATGAAGAAAAGCCACATGAAGAAGCGATCCATGACTTTGGCAACCTTCCTCCACTCCCCGATGCGCAGCTGTGTGGCTCGCTGGTCCTGGTATGAGTTGGCAATGTACTCAACGTTTCTGCGTAGTCCCTGGTGTTGGCAAACACACTGGGTTCTCACCAAGATCTCCCTCTGGTTCCTCCCAGCTCCACCTCCTCCTTCACCTCCAATGCCTTTCTTTTCCTCCACATATTCTCCTCCTCCTCCACAGGTGCTGTTAGACTCAACTTCTTCACATCCACCAGCAGCTCCTTCCTCCTGCGAGTGATCGATGGTCACAAACAGATCTTCTTTCCAGTCCGTCTCTTTTTTTGAACCGTCCACTCCATCGTCACCCACCTTCCCACCCCACGCTTGTCCGTTCACATCCCAGTTTGTCTCTTTGGATTTGCTGCCGTTGGCTGATGGAGATTCAGACTCCTGCTGCGACAGAGGCTGCTTCCTGGACGAAGACCCACCAAGACAGTTATCACCCACCTCATAGACAAAGCAGATTCGGGCGAGGTGGTTGAGGATGAGTCGCTGAACCCATCCTGGCACCGGACGGGCCTCTGGACCACAATGATGAATGTTCATGATGAAGATGGTCAGAGCAGTGGATGCAGTAACCATCGTCATAGTAGCAATGTAGTACTTTCCTGATGAAAGAAGAAAGAGAAAACCCTTTAAATTTCAAGAGTTAAGTGCTGGATTTTTTATGTCCAGTGAAGGGAGACTCACTAATGAGTTGGTGAGAGTACAGTAATTGATATGTCAAAGTGATGGTCACATTTACAAAGCAGACCATGTACCATGAGATCACAGTTTAAGAAAGCACAGAGCGGAGAGAGCAGTTCTACTAACAATGTGCAACACATCCAGGTCAGTTCAATAAGGCCCAAAACATTCTTAGAGCAGAGTTTTGTAGCCATTTAAGCATTATCATTAACATTATTACCTCCGCCAAGGAGGTTATGTTTTTGCCGGCATTGGTTTGTCTGTTTGTCTGTGTGCAAGATAACTCAAAAAGTTACGGACGGATTTGGATGGAAACTTCAGGAAATGTTGATAGTGGCACGAGGAACAAATGATTAAATTTTGGTGGTGATTGGGGGTGGGGGGGCCACGGGGGCCCACTGATTTGCCTTGGCAGAGGTCTGCCCTCTCCGAGTGCTTTTCTACACTGAACAAAAATATAAATGCACGACTTTTGTTTTTGCTCCCATTTTTCATGAGCTGAACTCAAAGATCTAAAACATTTTCTGTGTACACACAAGGTTTATTTCTCTCAAATATTGTTCACAAATCTGTCTAAATTTGTGTTAGTGAACACTTCTTCTTTGCTGAGATAATCCATCCACCTCACAGGTGTGGCATATCAAGATGCTGATTAAACAGTATGATTTTTGCACAGGTGTGCCTTAGGCTGGCCACAATAAAAAGCCACTCTAAAATGTGCAGTGTTATCACACAGTACAATACCACAGATGTCACAAGTTTTGAGGGAATATGCAATTGGCATGCTGACTTCAGGAATCTCCACCAGAGCTTTTGCCTGTGAATTGAATGTTCATTTCTCTGCCATAAGCCATCTCCAAAGGTGTTTCAGAGAATTCATGAAGAAGACTGTGCGAGGAAAATGGTGGTCACACCAAATACTGACTGATTTTCTGACCCCCCTGGACCACCCAATACAGTAAAAGTGCACATTTTAGAGTGGCCTTTTATTGTGGCCAGCCTAAGTCACACCTGTGCAATAATCATGCTGTCTAATCAGCATCTGGATCTGCTACACCTGTGAGGTGGATGGATTATCTCAGCAAAGGACAAAGGAGAAGTGCTCACTAACACAGATTTAGACAAATTTATGAACAGTATTTGAGAGAAATAGGCCTTTTGTGTACATAGAAAAAGTTTTAGATCTTTGCGTTCAGCTCATGAAAAATGGGAGCAAAAACAAAAGTCGTGCATTTATATTTTTGTTCAGTGTAGTTTGCTTCTGCGCTCTTCACATGATTGACACTGAAATTATTAAGTAATGAATTCAAATAATAAAATTTGTGGTTTGCTAAAAAAAAAAAAAAATTGCCTTCATTTAATTTAAAGATAACACGCTGTTACAATAAAAATGTTCTGATACCTCCTTAATCTGTCATTTCCAATAAATTAACAGGAGAAATTCTCTGTCTAACTACATTATTGCTGCCTTGTTTATCCCCTCTATTTAGAAGTGTGACAGCTGTGAAGCACAAAATGAATTAGGAAATAGTTTTCTGGCATTAAATAATGTCTCAATTGTCAACTGATGGACTGCACTTTAGAAAATCACTTTGTAAGATTCAAATATGTTCCATCATAAATTTTGTGTTCTCAAAGGAAAAGTCCTATAAATGCAGATGAAGTTCATCCATCTGCTTATATATAGGACAAGGGCAAATAGCCATGATTTTTTTTGTTTTTGTTTCAATTAGTGTATAATTACATTAAAATTTGATTCATTGTGTCTTCATTATCTCAGGATAAACCATTTATGTTTTCATCTACATCACCTTTAATGGTTTGTCTATTTAGTTCTGTTCTTCATTGGGTAATGTCCAGCCATTAGTTGCATTACTACCACAGGGATGTATTCAGTTGGATGGAATCTGCAACTTCACCACTAGATGTTGCTAAATACTCCTATAACAGGCAGATCCTCCCCTCAGGTTCTGTTGATTACAAAAATTGGAAGCACCTGCGTTACCACCACAGCTGTGGACGGTTGTCCTGACTGGGCATGGATATAAGGAGGCTGACACTCACTGTGTGATCTCTGAGGAGTAAAAATCTGCAATTTCATCTCCCTGTATTGTCCTTGGAAGAAAAGACCAGTGTTGCAGTTTGGTTTTATTTTGTCTTTTTCCCTTGTTCATTTGATTCCCTTTTATGATTTGGTTTTGTGGATTCAGTGACTTTTTTTGTCTTTCCTTTTGATAGATGTAGTGGGTGGTGAGGGTTTCTATCCAAACAATCTTTTAGAAATCCTTTTGGGTCCTTAACTGTATAGCGGTCTTGTTGATTACCTCCGCCAGGAGTTATTGTGACCACTTTGCTTTGTGTGTTTGTTTGTTTGCGTGTTTGTTTGTTTGTTTGTTAGCAACTTTACAGGAAAACTATTCCAACCATCTTTACCAAATTGTCCCCACAGATAGGCCTAGGCCCTGGGACGAACCCATTCAATTTTGGGCCAAGTAGGCCAAAGTTTAAGGTCACAAAATCTCCAATTTTCCTATCTCTCATAATTGAGCAATTTTTGAAAATTCATAAAAAAATTCAAAACAACTCTGATTAGCCTCCAATTTGATCCACCTGTAGCTTAGAACAATATCTTGTATCTGGCACAAAATTGTCCACATCCACTGTGGAATGTGGACTCTGTGGACATTTCAATTTAACATTGAAAATCCCATTTACGACACATTTTTCATTATAACTCAACAAATATTGATTGGAATTTAAGATAATTTGACATACACGACTGGTACCAAGCTTCAACTTTTTCTGCTGTAAGGAACAACCTTGAAACTGTTTAATTTAAAAAGAAATAGTCGATCCACACATGCACACCGTTCGGGGTGCTTGGCAGAGGTTTGCGTTCTCTGAGCACTTGTTTCCCTTGGTTCTGCCCCAAACCTTCATTTTGTCCATGGGAAACATAAGACTACACACTGAACATTTAAAAACAGTATAAGGTTTGCTTATGTCAAAGGTGTCACACATGTGGCCCGGGGGCCAAATCTGGCGCGGCCAAGGGTCCAATCTGGCCCGCGGGATGAATTTGTGAAATGCAAAAATTACACTGAAGATATTAACAATCAGTGGTGTCAAAATCATTTTAATTCAGGTTCAACGTACAGACACATACAGTCCAATTAGAGTTCAAGTGGGTCAGACCAGTAAAATATTATCATAATAACCTATAAATAATGACAACCCCAAATTCTCTCTTTGTGTTTTGTGGTGTTAAAAAGTAAAATTACATGAAAATGTTTACATTACCAAACTATACTTTTACAAAAGGCGTGAAAACCTAACAAATATGAACAAAGAAAAATGTCTTATGAAAAGTAAATGCAATTTTACCAATATTCTGCCTGTTACTATATGCCTTGTGCGATTGTAATGCACATGTGTAAATGATAAACTGATAAGCCGAAGCAGAATATTGGTAAAATTGCACTTGTTTTTCTAAAGACAATTCAAGTTGTTCATGTTATTCAGATCTTTAAGGAAACTTTGTAGATGTAAACCTGACCATAATGTAATTTCACCTTTTTCACTGTTATTTTACTGGTCTGGCCCACTTGAGATAAAATTGGACTGAATGTGGAACTGAACTAAAATGAGTTTGACACCCCTGGCTTATGTGTAAGGTCAAACGCTGTTATCCAGTCAGTTCATTTCAAGGCCAACATATACAAAGAACCCACCAGAAATGTAGATTGACCAACTAATCTATTAAAGTGTTGTGTTTGGATGGCAGGAGGAAACTGGAATACAAGGAGAGAACCCACACAGACCTGATGGAATGTTGGAATCAAACCCATAAACTTATTGCAGTGAGGCAACAGTGCTAACCACTGCACTAATGTGTTGCTGTTAACAAATGTTAAAAGTCTCCACTGAGTCTACAGACCTTGTAAGTCTGGTCCATAAAGCAGTGATCTGTATAAAGACACATGCAGATTTCATAGCTTAACCTGCAGTGAAACATGGACCGACTAAAGATGCAAAGCTGTTGACATATTTCATTCTTAACCCTTTCATGCATGAACTATGAGAACCTTAATCAAGATTTTTTTCCTGAGTGTTTCTATTCCTGTTTAGACATGAAAAAAGCAATATGATTGAATTTTTCTTTTTATGAACCTATTTTTCATGGGGTTACAAAAATGTCCCGTCAGCTGGACACCATGCATTTACTGACGTACTGTGTGAAAACTATGAAATACATTTTTTTAATGCTGTTGATCTGTTCTCACATTTTAACATTCTATAACCTCCTGAGAGCCAGCAATGCATTTTCATCCTCTGTAGGGGACAAGAGTTTTACAGCTTTCTAAAAAAATAAAAATAAAAAAAATAAAAATGCTGTCTACTGCAAAGGACTTTCCATAATTTAAAAAAAACCATCTGAAAAAACTGTTGCATCATGCTGTTTCCAATCAAGACAATTATTAAATGTAAAAAAAAGCCAAAACTTTTCCTTTCCTGGGTCTCTGGTTATTACTCAGATATGCCCAAAAAAAAAAAAAAAAAAAAGTTTGAAAAAAAACCCTGTTAATTACAGTCTAATAACCATTAGCAATTGATCTACACTCAAATATGTTACTGCAGATCAGGATGATCAAGAACAGTAATGGTATGAATTGCATTGTATGGGATGATGCATAAGCGTCCACTGTGTTGGTTGATATGCAAGTAAAACAACCAAATCCATGAATATACAAGAGAACAACTTTGAATAATTGTCCACTGTAGTGACCACTATGCATGAAAGTGTTAAAACAATCTAACAGTGCTCAAACAAAACTTGGCATAAAGCATGTGTTTGCCTTGGACTCTGCCGTCTTACCTATCAGTGGGACACTTTCAGAGGGGGGCATACTCTCCGCCACCAGCAGCTGGAACACAGTGAGGGCCAGCAGCACCGTAACACCCAAGGAAACCTTCTCACCGGAGTCGGCCGGCAGGTAGAAACCCAGCGGAGCCAAGAAGGAGATCATCATGCAGGGGATGAGGAGGTTGAAGATGTAGAAGGAAGCCCGCCTCTTCAGGTGGAGGGTGAAGGTGATGTCTGGGTACGGGTCTGAACAGCAGCCGTACAGGATGACGTTCTTCTTGGCTGGCATTCCCAGAACCTGATTTGGCAAGAGGTTTGAAGGATTCAGTCTAACCCAGTCAGCAAAAGATGCCAATTTAATGTCTTTGCCAACCATACATCAAAAGTTTTGTAAAGTACAACCTTTGAAAGAACTTGAATTTCACAATGACTTAAGCGGGGTACACACTTCAAGATAATCGGGCTGTTTTTTTCCGATTTTCCCCCTTACCGATCAAGGATGTCAAACAGCAGATTATTTTATGTCTTATAAGATTATCCTTTCAGATGATCCTGTGGTCTGAGGTGTGTTAAGAGTGAATTTGTCCCAATCAGTTCTGAAACGAGTTGGGGCCGAGAATCGCAAATATTAAACTTGTTCAATATTTAAGACGAAAAATCTTCATGTATGCGGGGAAAGCCGACGACTCCACATTTCCTAACCCACACCCACCTGTACCCACGTACATTAGACCCACAACCTGACCTGATCCGTTATTAAACACATTGTCTACACATAACTCACTTTTAAAGGCTTCATTTTTGCCTAAAACACACGCCATCATTAAATCTACCCTCCTCTCCTCGTGTCTGTTGTCAGTGTGTCTTTCATGCTTCGTCAAGACAAGAACTCCCTCAACCTTCTCCTGTTCAACATATCTGCTTTGAAACATTTTGTAAGTTTTTTTAAGCTTATTGGCTGATAGGCTGTAAGCTACTGTCGTCATATGTCGTCTGTCGTCCGTTACAAAAATTTCAATCGTCTTTTTCTCTGAAACTACAATTCCGATTGACTTCATACTTGGTATACAGCTTCTTCATGATGATGTCAACACAAAGTATTGAAATTATTTGGATCCGGATCTGATTCTGGATTTGGTGCGACCTTGAAAAATTTCCCCATTATAAGAGATAGGAAGTGGATCGATGCAATAACTCAGTAAATATAAGTGATATCCAGTGTAAATTTCTACAGTCCAGCCCTGATGGGGAGATGACCAAAACATAATGGCCACATGCTGATCAGGATCTTCTTCTGGATCCGGGAACTTACGGAAAGTTTAACATGGGTTCTTATGGGGAAACAATTGCAATCGTCTTTTTCTCCGAAACTCCAGTTCTGATTGACTTCAATCTTGGTATACAGCTTCTGTATGATGATGTCAACACAAGGTATTGGAATTATTTCGATCCGGATCTGATTCTGGATTTGGTGCGACTTTGAAAAATTTTTCCATTATAACAGATAGGAAGTGGACTGATCCAATAAATCAGTATCAATGATATCAAGTTGAAATTTGAATTTTTTACAGATCTGATTGGAATATGACCAAAACATGGGCTATTTCTGTAATAGAATAAATACACAGAACTAAGGGATAATAAATGGCATCTGGATACATTTCCCAAAGCTTTTAATTTGGCCGGTAAGCTACAGGGCCATTGATCCTATTTTTGATTCCACATTTTGTGAAGATCTTTTGTTATATTTTTGATACCTCGAATGAGAAGACTTTTTTTGTTAGATTTTTTTGATACCATGTTTGTGAAGACTTTTTTGTTGTACTTTTTATACCTCGTTTGAGAAGATCTTTTTGTTATTTTTTGATTCCACACCTGTGAAGAACCTTTTGTTAGAATTTTTTGATTCCTCGATGGAGAAGATTTTTGTGTTAACTTTGATTATGAAGATACTTATGTCTCACTCTTGAATAATAAATACTCCAACTAAGTTGCTCTGTCAGTCTCGTGCATTTGGGTCCAAGCCTTGAGATTTCGTAACAGGATCATCGTTTGCTGGGAAACACTGATGCTAAGCTCACCTCCCACTCCACATTGGGGACGAAGTCTGCGAGGTCGGCGCTGTCCAAAGCATTGATCAGGTCCATCTGGTTGCCGTTATGAGTCCATGAGCCGAAGGTGAGGTGACACTGCTGCACATCAAAAGGGAAGAAGGCCACATCCACAGAGCACGAGCTCTTGGTGATGGCCGGCTGGTCCCACATGACCTGGCCATCATTTCGGATGACGACGTTTGTCTCCATGGAGCTGGAGAATTCATCATCTGCACTGTGTAAAGAGGAAATTACACAGCTTCATCTTCCATGTTCTCCAGTGTCCTGCAGCTGTTCAGATCACACCTACCTGTTATACAGGACGATGTCAGGTCTCCACACGTAGCTGCTCGGTATTCGGATGGTGTCGAGGCCGTCATAGTCCTCCTTCTTCCAGCTGAGGTAGAAGTCCATCCACACCTGACGGACCCACAAGTAGGTTGTCAAGATCTGGTTCCTCTCATCCTGAGAAAAGACACGCATCAGCACAAACAACTCACACTAAACATCTGGGTCTGCAGAGGAGCTGAGTTTACCATGTCGATGATCTGGGACAGGGTGATCTGCAGCGTGACGTTGATGATGTGGTCGGTGTCCTCCACCGGTCGTAAAGCGTTGGTGTAGTTGGTGAACAAGTCATTGAGCAGCTTCTGAGCATATCGGCCATGAGCAGCCAAACATCCTGAGAGGACAGAGGTTATAGAGCTCACTGTGTTCAGCAAATCAGCAGGACCAACGTGAAAAGTCTTACATTCCAAGCACAGTCTAATGATTTAACAAATAATAAATACAATTGGCAATAGAAGTAAAAAACAAAATAAAGAAAGAAATTCAACAGAATAGCATGAACTCCAAAATGAACAAGACTGAACTAGATAATCAACAAAATAATACATGAAATGAACAAAATAAATAAAAATGACCAGAATAACTACTAGTAGCAATAATTTAATCAACATAGCAATCAATGGAATGAACAAATTAATTAAACTCGGAAAGAAAAACACCAAAAAATGGTCAAAATAAGCAATAAAATGTACAAAATAAACAAGAAATACTTAAAATAATCAACAAAAATTGTCAAAGTTATGACATAAATGAAAATGAATGGAAGGAAATTGAAAACTAAGATGTATTTCTCAGCTGGATTTTAAGACTTTTGATTAAATACACAACAGCGTAATCACGTCTGACCCTTTAGTGTGTTTTTCATCAGAGGTTGCAATGTTGATCACAGTGATTGTATTTCAAATGCAAAGTACTAATGAGATTTCTGTTTTATTCACTTTTTTTATTTTATTGACAATTATTCAAAGTAACAAATTGTAAACTGATTAGGTATTACTAGAGGCTAACAATCAAGTTGCCCCAAAAAATATTAAATTGTGTCTGAAAATCACAAATAAGCCATAGGTGTACATACTTTTTGTGTTATGTTTCCAAACTCTGATGTAATTATTCACTCTTTCTTGTACAGTATTTTATGAGTTTAGGAGTGTGTACAAAGTTACTTCCCCTGTCCAGTGTTTTGTTTTTTTTTTCTCTCTTAATCCTGAAGTGTCTCGTATCACCAGTGGTCTGTAAATCCATGCCGGAGCTTAGTGTGTCGCCAAAGACCACACACACATGCAAACCACATTTCCCACTTCAATTAACCCAGGAAGCACACGTTAATCACCAAACGCCAGGCTGTGTCTGCACAGTGATAACTCCACAAATCCTGTCGCAACTTGAAACAATGAAGAAGATGCCGATGATGATGATGGATGTGACAAATGCTACTTCAACTCTGTGTTTGTGGAATTTTGTTTCCGTGTCATGGTTAAAAAAACACAGAAATAATCAAGGGTAAGGAGGAAAGGTATCTTCAGTAGCAAGTTATTTCATATTTTTTATAAGAAGGTTTTTTTTTAATATGAACTGTTCCATTGCAAAGTACAATCAGCTGCAAAGTTTGGAAGCTGTTTGATAAAAATCTTTTGCTGACATGTCTTTTGAGAGTCTTGTAAAGAAGTTTAGGATCAACAGGGGGCCAAGGGGGGGGGGGGGGGGGGGGGGCTGTTCACCACTGCCCTCCCCAGATGACTAAAACTGTGCTTGGAAAAACAAAAAAAAGAAACCACTATGTCCACAAGCATCTCACTGCATTGAAACAAACAATAAGTCATTTTAAAGTGGTTTGCTCCTCTACTTGACCACAGTTTTGAGGTCATTTTTGGATTTTTTTCTTGGAGTGGAATATTTTCATTTTGCTGTTAAAACTTGTTCTGTTTGTTGAACAGTGGTCCTGTTCCTGTTAAACAGGAAGAACACTTGTGTTTTGTATTGATACAGGACGTGTTATAATAATTTTTGCTTTAGATGAATCTCTCCACATAAACATGGGTATTCCCATGCAATGTCCTCTCATAACACCCAGCCGGCATTTCTTACCACTCCATGTAAAATTTTCTAAATTTGCCACGGTTTGATCTGAAAATAGCAAGATATTTTATCTTAGTATCTGTTTGCTACATTTGCAACAAAGGCATTGATTAAATCTTTTTTTTATAGGTTGCTGGTCCTAAGAACGTCTCTTACATTATGTATATATTATATTATTATCCTTTATATTATATGACTAAATGTAATTTTTGTTATTTTAGGTTTATTTATTTTTCTATTTGATTGTTGTTAATACTTTTACTTTTTAAAAAATATATATTTCTAACTTTTATAGTCTTATCATTACATATATATGCTTTCTTGTGGTTTCAACATTTTTAACATTTTTGTTTACTATTTTTTTTATTTATTTACTTTTACTTTTTTTTACGATACAATGAAAAGTATCTTGTGTCACTATGGGTGACATATAAGATGAGATAAGATTTACTTTATTGTCCCTGTAGGGAAATTTTTCCTGGATTCCGTTCAGCTGCAGTTTACAGGTGGACAGAATAAAGAAGAGCCAACAGAATAAAATGGAGAAGTACCAGATAAATAGATTTGCACCTAATATATACATATATACTTATTCATGAATAAGTTATTGCATTGATGTGTATTGCACATACAGGTATGATTTTATTGCACCATGTAGCTTAGTGCTCTGACAGATGTTACGGATTGTTTAGCAGAGTGATGGATGTTGGGATGACTGGCACCAGACCAGCAATCTGTGACCTCCACTGCACAGTCAGGTTGCCATACCAGGCCACAATGCCGTATCTGATGATACTTTCCAATGCAGCCCGGTATGTTTGTGATGTTGCAATGTTTATTTACATAATGGACATTTTCTGTCGCATCATTGGCTCAAATGTTGTTGATAAATCTTATCAAAACTGGAACATAATAAAGTTTCAGTTTTATAAGACGTTGTGTACTTTCTGTTGTAAAGGTTGACAGGGAGGACAAGGTGAACATGATAGGATGTTTTTGAGCCATGGAAGATCCTGTTGTCACACAATAACTTTCCAAGTTTAGAAGCGACATCCTCCGATCTTTACAGACAAACTGATCAATGAGAACACAAACACAAGTGTTGACAAGTTCTGGATTTGTCAAAAGTAAGAGGACAAAGGCTGAAAAAACTGTGCCTGAGCAGTAGAAACCTGAGTCACATTATTAAGTTGCATGTTTCATCAGATCTAATCTCATCTCATCGCTCTGACAAAAGCTGCATCTTCACTCAGAAACAACCATATAAGTAAAGAGTGAAACGCCTCGAGCAGCAAACTCTGTTCACAACAAAGACAACACCCTGAAACAAAGGTCAGACGCCAAAGAAACATCTGACAAAAACGTGGTGTGACGATGCTGCAGTGCATTATGGGTGCACATCTATTCTACTGACCAGCTCCCTTTATTTCAGCAGAAAAGGGGAAAATAAATGATAAATGAGATGTAATAATTCCATCCATTTAACCTTGTGGTTTTATGTTTTCGGATTACGACTGGGTCGTAACAAAAGGCATTAGACTCACACGGGACGTCAGGAAAACATAAAGCTTCTGTAAAAACAGAAATGAAATGGCACCTTCCATTACCTTATGTTGTTGTGGATTCACATCAGGAGCATGAGCAAAGTTAGGCTGTAATTTCCCTTTTGATCCTTACTTTCTTTTGCTTCTGTTAAACATGTAAACTGCTCACAAAAAGATCTGCAAAAGTCTTAAAGTGGTTCTATGTAGTATTAATATTCCAAACTTTCAAACAGCAGGAGGAAGTCTCGTTCCAAAACACTATGAACCAACAAATCAACACCACAGACTGTATCAGTCAGTGAATAAAGTATATAACTCTGGTTTCACACATCTGTATTATACTAATAATACATTTTATTTATAAGTGCCGTTTACAACACCCAAGGACACTGTACAGCAAAGGATAAAAAAGACAATACATAGATAACAAAAGAAATAAATCCATTTTTTTCTTTAAGAAATGATGATACATATAAGATACAAGGGGGAAAAGTGAAGAGGTGCAGCACAAAGTAAGATGAAGATTAATAGTTATGGTGGGTAGGCTGTTCTGAAGAGGTGAGTCTAGAGCAGTGGTTCTCAACCTTTTTTGACTCGTGACCCCATTTTAACATCACAAATTTCTGGTGACCCCAGACATTCAAAATGAAGACTTTTTTTGCTAAAATTAATTTGTTTTTGATCATGTAATAGTTTGTTATACTATGTTGCAAATGAATGTTAATTTTAGATAACATTTAGGCTATATAATGTATATAATGCACCATTTTGGTGTCTACTTCTCAGTTTCTCTTGCAGATGTCTTAGCAGGTTCAGGCAGGCGAAGAAATCTTTCCATTCTCTGTTTGGTCTGGTTTTCTGACTGTGACTGTGTCTGGGCAGGTTGAAGCATAGTAACACACATGGTCACATGATCAGAGCAATCAAGATAAGGCCTCTCAGATATTATATCCTGCATTTTATTTGAACTTGATTTTTATTAGGAAAAGTGTGTGGTGATAATTTTATTTTATTTTTAATATTTGAGAGTATAAATATTATATATAATCCCTTTAAGTTTAACTTGTTGATAGCTATTTTGCTTGGCAGATGCATTTGTTGCTTAAATTGCAGCAAATGTAATCCACATGTCACATTTTATTTTCCAAACAACAGCTCCAGAAGTAGTCAAGGGAAAAGTGTTTCTGAGTTGATGTGGACTCTGCAGCAGCATCGACTCTGCAGCAGACTCACTGCAGATCAGACCTCCAGCCCAAACCCCCCAGTGCACCCAAAGCTATCATTTTATACAATAACTGCAGCACACTCTGCAGCCTCACAAATGACTGTAACATCTAAACAGTGTGCAGGTTTGGAGATAACCGTCTGAACTGAGAGATCGTTAAGAAACTGCAAATGGAGGAATAATGGCTGTCTTCATTTACAGCCTCATACATTATGACCAGACACGGCAGCAACAACAAACAAGAAATATTCCATGTGAAACAGCTTCGTACAAACTGCATTTAACTGTTAATGATGAATTATGCGGATTTACTTGACTAATCAGTCAGTTATTTGTTCTGTAAATTGTCAAAAAGAGAAAAATTATGCATGTGTGTGTGTGTGTATCTATCTATCTATCTATCTATCTATCTATCTATCTATCTATCTATCTATCTATCTATCTATCTATCTATCTATCTATCTATCTATCTATCTATCTATCTATCTGTCTATACATACATACATACATACATACATACATACATACTATTTTTCCTTATTTATTTATTTTTCTTTTTAGTTAATTTTTTTTTTTTTTAACTATTTCTTTGTCCTTTATTTGGGTTTTGAGTAATATGCCTTGGGTGGTTGATGGTGGGTGAGAAGGGGGTTGATATTCAGGTGTGACAATCAATGTTTATATGCTGTGCATCAACTGTCTAAAATGTTCAAAATGTTCTATAAATTAAGTTGGGAAAAAAAGGAGTTGAAAAATGACAGTCAGGATGACAGCTTCAAATGTTTTGTTTGTTCCAAAACCTTCAGAGCTACTTCACCGACTTGGTATTTGCTCAACAAATAGAATGAAGTTCAATGAGAATGAAGGCTGATTTAATGTTGTGAAAGCCAGTGTATGGAAAACAAAGCTTAAGCATCAAACTAAATCCTGAAAATGAAAGTTATCTACAAATCGAGTTAACAAAATTATCAGCCACAAACAAAAAAAAATTAAAATAATGAAGAAAACTAACAAAACACTCAACAAAAAAGAACTCCTATCCAAATGAATGCAAATGAACCAACAAAATAAACAAATGAAATGAGCTTGTATGTAAAAACTATTCAGACATGCACAAAAATGCATGAAATAATGTATGAACTGAACAATACAATTAACAAAATACACAAAATCTCTAACAGAATTATCAAAAAGAGCAGAACTGATGACAAAATAATCAATGAAATGAAGAAAATTACTAGATAGATAGATAGATAGATAGATAGATAGATAGATAGATAGATAGATAGATAGATAGATAGATAGATAGATAGATCAACAGCTATAAATGTGTTTGACTTTTTTATCTGTTGCCCTGGTAGAATAAAAACTGCTAAGTCAAAGTGTTAAATAGAGCTAAACCTCCTATAAAACAAAATGCCTTTGCTCTTACAGTGGCCACAGTTGAGTTTATTTAATGTTGTCCTATCTGTTCTGCTCCTCTGTAAACAACTCAGACATTAGCACAAACTGAACTAGGATAATAGTGTTTATCAGTTACAAACAACATGAGGAGCCATATGAGCTGTGTTCCAGGTAAATGCCACATCCCTAATATGATCAAAACAGGGATAAGCCTCATAACCAACTGTCAGTCAATACACAGCAAACCACAGCTGTCAAACATGTGGCCCGCGGACCAAAACAGGCCCGCTGAAGGGGTCCAATCAGGCCTGTGGGATGAATAAGTGCAATGCAAAAATGATCAATGGAGTCGAAATAGTTTTAATACAGGTTCCACATACAGACCAATTCAATGTAAAGTGGGTCAGACTAGTAAAATAATATCATAATAACCTATAAATAATGAAAACCACACGTTTTCTCCTTTTTTAGTGTTAAAAAAGTAAAAGTACATGGAAATGTTCATATATTTGTTGATAGATTTAGTGATTAAATCGATTTCTGACAAGTAATTGATTAATAATTCCTGCGTTGGTTTCAGTTCTGTATAAACAAAATGACAAAGAAAGTGTCTGACAGTAAGATTAGTAAATAAGAAGAACTGAATCAGATTGTTGAAACCACAGGTGTCAAACGTGCGGCCCAGGGGCCAAATCCGGCCCACCAAAGGGTCCAGTCCGGCCCGTAGGATGAATTTGTAAAATGCAAAATTACACTGAACATATTAACAATCAATGGTGTAAAAATTATTTTAATTTTAGGTTCTACATACAGATCTCAATTGGGTCAGGTCAGTAAAATAGTTTCACAATAACTTATAAATAATGACAACTGCAGATTTTATCTTTGTTTTAGTGAAAGAAGTAAAATTACATGAAAATGTTTACATTAACAAACTATCCTTTTACAAAATATGTCAATAACGTGAACAACTATGAACAACCTGAAATGTCTTAAGAGAAATAAATGCAATTTTACCAATAGTATACCTGGTACTGTATGTTTGGTGTATTTGTAATAGTAATGTAAGTGGTAACGCACATGTGTAAACTGATAAACTGAGGCAGAATATTATTAAAATTGCATTTGTTTTTCTTAAGACATTTCAAGTTGTTCATGTTATTCAGATTTTTAATGAAACATTGTAGATGTAAATATTATCATAATGTAATTTTGCTTTTTTCACTGTTATTATTTTACTGGTCCGGCCCACTTCAGATCATATTAGGATGAATGTGGCCCCTGAACTAAAATGAGTTTGACACCTGTGGTTTAAACCATCAACCACATTCTCATCTTTCTGGTCTTTCATGTCGCTGTTGGTGTTTCTGGATGTGAAATGCAGACGTTCTACCTTCTTGGATGGACTGAGACCATGACCCACCTTCCTCTAGACCAGGGGTGGGCAACTCTGGTCCTCGAGGGCCGGTATCCTACATGTTTTAGATATTTCCCTCCTCCATCACACCTGGAGGCCATTACATCCTTATCAGGCTTTTGCAGAGTGTGATGATGAGCTGATCATTAATCAAACCAGGTGTGCTGGAAGAGTTAAGTATGTCAAACATGCAGGATACTGGCCCTCGAGGACTGGAGTTGCCCAGTTCTAGTCTAGACTACATTCAGAGGTTTTCCAAAGGGTTCAGATGTTTCTTCCTGGGCAGAAAATGTGACTTTGGTGAGATAATCTTCTTACATTGATCAGTTTTTATAACCTGAAGGGCTGAAAGGGTTGGTGTTTTATAAAACTTTGGAAAAAAAGAGAAAAATATTGTGTAACAGATGTATTATTTCCTTTTAATTTGAGGATATTAAACGTATAAACTATTTTAGAAGTAGAGTCTGTGATCTTTCAGAGACAACAAGGATAGCGAAAGGAATCCATAACTGCAGAGGAGACAGAAAAGATACAGAGGTTTAAGATATTTTGCACTAAAAAGGAAGTGTACAAACCTCTGGAAAGTCTGCGACCTTCAGATAGAACATAATTAGCATCATAACATGACACAGAAGGAGGCAGTGAGCGTTCACATGGACTAAAAAGGCAAAGTGGAAGTGAATCTAGGAATGTGTCCGAGAGATACGAACAAAAGGACGTCTCATTAAAACACAGATCAAATGTGTTTATCTCGTTAAAACACAGACAGAGACGGTCCGATGTGCTTATGATCCTTATCAGGATCTAATGTGACGTATTTATGTCTGAACATGAGCAGGAACTTCAGATCCTGCTTCTCAAACACCTTCTGCACAGGACAGAAACCTCAACAAGAGCAGAACAGATTTCCATTAAATCTGACTCTGTTTAGACAGAGATGTGACAAATGGAAGTCAAAGAAACCCACAGAGTGTCTCAGTGAGGTGTGGAGAGCAGCTTCAGGGCTCTTAAACTGGACTCTATGAACAGATCATCATTGTTATCCTGTGTAAACCGTCCCTCGTTTATGATGATGAACACCACGTTTCAGTTTCAGAGCTATTCAGCCAGCTCCAGACTCTGTTTATAGTTCACTACACCAACAGCTGTCACCCAGGTACTGTTTATACCAGGGGTGTCAAACATGTGGCCCACGGCCCAAAACTGGCCCGCCAAAAAGCTCAATCCGGGACCGCAGGATGAATTTGCAAAGTGCAGAAATTACACTGAAGATGTTAACAGTCAAGGGTGTTGAACTGGTTTTAGTTCAGGTTCCACATACAGACCAATGTGAGCTCAAGTAAAATAAAAGCATAATAACTAGGGATGCACCGATACCACTTTTTTCCAGACCGAGTACAAGTACGAGTACTTAATAATCTCATTCCAGTTCTTAGTTCCTTTTGTAAATGTGCTTTATTGTCGTTGTCATTAGTCTGACTGGAACAAAGTGCTGCTACTGACATTTAATGTGTTGGAATGAGCGTTTCTCAATTAATCCACCAGGGGGCGCCGCTCTTAATTAACCATACTGGACAAATACCATGAAGAAGAGTAAAGTTTTTTGAGAAGAAGAAGAAGAAGGTCAGTAATAAACATGGAGACGACAGAGGTAACACTAATGTGATACTAATATTGCAGTGTTTTCGCTGGTAAGGTTTAAAAGCTTAGCTTCAGCAGGAAGAGAAAAGAGAAATGAGTGATAAGTTTTGTTTTCACTTCCGCTGGCGGCGGTCCGCATCACTCCGTACTCCCACTGGTATTCTCATTCTGGGTATGCATCCACCAGCACCTGGAAAATGGATGGAATGTACGCAGAGGACGGACAGAACGCTGCGTCCGTATCCGTCTGTGTCTGTAACGTTACTTGCAGTCAGCGTTACTTTTATCACCGTCATTTATTTGGTTAAATCTCCACACTCTTCACACTCCACACACATTATTCCACCGCCACGTACCTGCTGCACTGAACTGTGAATGTCAAATGGCCATAAGTGGTATCGGTGTATTTGTATCGGATATCTTTTATGAGTACGAGTACGAGTACACACACTGAGTATCGGAGCCAATGCCGATACTCGTATCAGTATTGGTGCATCCGTAATAATAACTTTAAAATAATTACTCCAAATTTTCTTCTTGGTTTAACCCTTTCATGCATGAATTATAAGAGCCTTAATCAAGATTTTTATTCGTGAGTGTTTTTATTCCTTGAGGCATGAAAAAAAAACAATGCGATTGAAATAGTTTTTATGAACCCATTTTTCACGGAGTTGCAAAAATGTCCACTCAGCTGCACACCACGCATTAAATTTTTGAAGCAAAGAAATATATATTTAATGATAAACTGTGTGAAAACTATGAAATAAAAACATTTTTAATGCAGCTAATCTGATGTTTTCTCACATTTTAACAAACACTAATACTAGTCATTACTCACTTCATGGAGATAATATGCAAAAAAAAACAAAAAACACAAAAACCTGTTAATTACAGTTTAATAACAATAACAAGCAGTTGATTTCCTCTCAAACATGTTACTGCAGATCAGGTTTGTCCAGAACAGTAAAGTTACAGTAACAGTATGAATTGCAGTGTATGGGATGGTGCATGCAGTGCAAAAATCTATATCTTACCAAGCGTATTTTTCTCATTTCTGGTCAAAATATCTCATCACACTTAAAATAAGATAATCACCTATAGAGTAACATTTTTTTGCTTAATTCAAGCAAAAAAAATCTCCCAATGGAACAAGTGAAAATTATCTTGGTAAGATTTCTTGAAATAAGATTTTGCAGATCTATTGTCTGAAAATAAGTTCTTACATCTCACTGAAAAGTTCCTCTTTAGGTGATTATGTCTTATTTTAAGTGTGATGAGATATTTGGATTAGAAATGAGAAAAATACACTTGGTCAGAGTTAGATTTTTGCAGTGTGAGCATCCACTGTGTTGGCTGATATAGAACTAATACAACAAAGCCATGAATATAGAAGAGCACAGCTGTCCACTGTAGTGACCAGTATGCCTGAAAGGGTTAATGTGAGAAAAAATAAATGGCTTCTGCCACCGTACTGTGGAACAAAATATCGGTTTGTCTATTGCCACAGAGCCAATCAAATTATCCGAATTCTGCACTCTGAACGTTGTCCCAGGGGCTGATTTATATTGATCAAAAACCTGGGCAAATTCCTCACATGAGGCAAAACAGTCACCACACTTCATGTTGTTTGTCTGCATGCTGAAACTGAAAGTGTGAACAGGTACAAACCAGTTTCCGATAACTGGTCCCCTGGCCTTTTCCTGTAACCGGATAGGTACATGCAGGGGCGTAGAATTGTGTAGGGATGCTAGGGACACGTCCCTACCAATATCCAGCCACTACTGTTTAGTCCCTATCTATATAACCGCTGTCCGTAGTGTTTAGTCAAAGATTATGGCACACAAAGGGTTAACAGTCGGTACCTGCTAGAAGTCCCACCTCTAATGTAAATGTCGCTCTCTGATTGGCTGAATGGTTTCGCTACCGCACATGTGATTGGCCGTCCCCGCTGTCACTCCATCTACTTGTAAAAGGAACCTGCTAGTTGGACCGCTAACGTAAGTTTTCAATATGTTTGTATTTGTTCTGCCTGGGTCGCGTCAGCTAGACAGATCTGAATATCAGTGGTGTCATTTACATGTACATTTGTACGTGTGTGTTGGCGTGTGCGCGCCCATGCATGTGTGCTCGGTAATTTGGATATAAAGGATGTCAAAGAAAAGAAAACTAGACAGGTGACAAACAGTAAAGAGGCAGGAGGAGGTAGAGGAGGAGAAGAAGAAGAAGGAGGTAGAGGAGGAGAGGCTGTAAATTCACGGGTGAGGTTCAATAATAATGGATATGTTAGTCATGAGAATAACTTTGCAGAATGCGTTAAATTCTTGTATTGTCTTTAGATATTTAGATATGCATTATAAACATGTTAATTACTGAATTTTTTTTCTGACTATGATTGTTTGCTTGTTTGATCAGCTCGACATGACGTGAAATTATGAAAATGCAAAAAAAAATATCAACTTTCCGGAGTGCTGCTTGGAGCACTTTTGTGTCCCCACCAATGTCGAAATCAGACCTACTCCTTTGGGTACATGGCACGCAGGATGACAGGTTGCCAGTCTACACATGATATAACGAGGGCGCTGACTGGCTCTGTGGTAATAGACAAATGAGAAAGTTAGTCCCACAGTATTGTGGATATAGCCACTTTGAAAAAATGTGTCATTATACCTACGAATGACACAAATTTTTCTCTGTTTTTGTGCAAAAAAACCCATTCAATTATGAAAATATTTGCATTAACAGACTATCCTTTAACAATAAAATGTCAATAACCTGAACAAATATGAACAACCTGAAATGTGTAAAGAAAATTAAGGGCAATTTTAACAATATTCTGCCTGTTGTTAAATGTTTTTTGTAAAATGTCTGACAACCAAAGCCAGTAATGGGCAAAGAAATTTTTTCAATATTTCCATGTTTAGCATCCCCATGTGCTGGTCAGTTTAGCATTAAACTTGTCTTCTGTGTTTTCATCCTGTGATATTCTGTATTATCTCAGGCTCAAAACACACCACCTTTTTATAAACTAAATTTGAGAAGTTTAACCCTGTAAAGCCTGAACCATTAAATCATTGACAGAAAATTCCAGTTCTTTGAAACTGGAACCTTTATTGGTCCATCTGAACAACTCCCCCCCCCCCCCCCCCCCAAAAAAAAAAAAAAATTTTTTCATATATCAATTTCTATGTATGAGTTTCAATTTTGTATCATATTTGATACATCGAGTCACAATTCGCAAATATTATTTTTGAACAATCAAAAACATAATATAACACAAACCTGTCTAACAAATTGGTAATTCCTTTTCAAAACTGTCAAAGTTCTGCCTCCGTCCTCATTAATGACAGTCCTGTAGTGTCACTGGAAAGGCCTCTGGTGAACGAATTCCTCCCCCCTGGTGGATTATCTGTGTATTGCATGTATCTAATTGTATACATCAGGTTTTTCAAGAAAAAAAATATCTCACTGATCATGCAGAGCACAAGTGTCAAACATGCTCATGTTCATTTGTATTGTACTGATGTGCCTCTTGGTCAGGTCTCCCTCGAAAAAGAGATTTAATCTCAAGGGACTTCCTGGTTAAATAAAGGTTCAATAAAAAATAAATAAATGAAAATGCAGCCCAGGGGCCAAAACCGGCCTGCCAAAGGGTCCAATCTGGCCCATGGGATGAATTTGCAAAGTGCAGAAGATATTAACAGTCAAGGGCGTCAAACTCAAAAATAATAGCATAATAACCTAGAAATAATGACTCCAAATTTTCTTCTTTGTTTTAATGTGAAAAAAATATTATGACATCATGCCTATAAATAATGGCAACACCAATTTTTTCTCTTTGATTTACTGCAAAGAACATTAAATTCTGATATCCTTTCATAATAACATGTCGATAACCTGAACAAATATGAATTGGAACTGTCTAAAGAAAAATAAGTGCAATTTTAACAATATTCTGCCTGTTTTGTGTCTTGGTAGATCTGATCTGTAATGCACATGTAGAAATCATAAGTTGAGGCAGAATATTGATAAAATTTTTCTTATTATATTTCTTATTATTTTTCTTCAGAAATTTCAGTTTTTTCAAGTTATTCACATCTTTTTTGTTTGGATAGTTTGTAAAATGTACGTGTTATCATAATTTAATGTTATTTTTTGCTTATAAAAAATTTGGAGTTGTCAATATTTATAGGCTATTATGTTATTATTTTACTGGTCTGGCCCACTGGAGATCATATTGGTGTGAATGTGGCCCCTGAAAGAAAATGAGTTTGACACCCCTGATGTAGAGGGCTTCAAAAGTCATGTATCAAATATAATACGTTTGGCGTTATAGGGTTAACTGTTATCATTTGGGGTTCCTGGCTTGTTTTTGAGGGGTGATAGTGGGTCCTGAAGCCAGACCAGTTGAGAACCACTGATCTAGAAAAAGTCTTTGTTATTCTTGCAGTTTGTTCAGAGGTCAGGGGAACAAATGACTTAAGAGGTGGAGGTGCAGAACCATGAACAATTAAAAAAAACTTTACAGTGTAACTCTACAGTCATGGTTTTTATTGCCGCAAAGTCAGAAAAAGGCTGATGAAGCTGAAGAGGAGGTGGATGTCTAGGTCTAGATTTATGAGACCGGAGTAAGGAGAGCAGCTCATCAAACATCACCTCTGCAGAACCACCTTAAAAGGCTCATCATCTGAAGTGTACATAATATTCAACATATTTATTCTACTTTTCACACAAGAACTTGAGTCTTGACATCTCATCGTACCAACCAAATCTGCTCAACAGGGTGATTGTGATGTTAACTGTGCAGCCTTAGAGTTTGAAGACGTTTAGTTTCAGATCCGACTACTGTAGCTGACTGGAACAGCAGATAAAAATGCCAAATATTGTGTTTTTTCAAATAAATCCGGTGGTTCAGAAAAGAGCAATACAACAGCTTCACAAATGTACGAGGCTCATCAGACTCTGAAGGACGGGTGGATCACACACCTCAGATTAAATAATGTTGACTTAAATACTATTTTAAGACAGAAAGTGACCTGATGAGAAGCACTTTTTTTTTTTTTTTTTTTTTAATAAATTTGCTAATATTTTTGCATTCTCACCAGCATTTAAAGGTGGGGTGTGAGATGTTTTCCTGGAGCATTTTTTTTTTTTTTACTATATTGCTTAAAATCCCCTTCACACCTCGATTACAACCAATTAATTAAATGCTCTAACACAAAAATAAAAAAAATGTAGTCACCTGTGGAACGTACAGGACTGAAAAAACACCATCCAATCATTTTGAGCGTCCAATCGAAATGATTGAACAGTGATATGTCTATCAAACTCAACTGCCATTTGTCCACATTTTACTGCTTAGTATCACTTTAAGACACATTTCTACCAGAGGTGCATTGTTCCAATAACACATTCAAAGCCCACTTAAAGTCAATATAAAACCTTTTATGGAAAATTCAATATGTTTTAAATTTTATTGGTCCTGCATTTTCTAATTTGAAACTCCATATGTACTTTAAATAGCTGTATGGAAGCAGATCTTTTCATCTGGCCTTCTGGAAAATGAAGTAGGTAGTGAAAAGAAACCAGAGAAAATGAAGATAAAGACACTGAACATAGAGACTATGAAGAAGAATTTTTTTTTTTTTACATTTTCATTATTTTTGTTCAATTCGTCATAATTTTGCTTCACATTTATCGACTTTTGTATAACATATTTGTTAAAAATACTTTCAATTTATTTCTTATCATATGAAAATGCATATTATAAAATGCATATCATGTTTTAAAGGTTATTTCACCATTAAATTAATAAGGGTGCTTCTATGAAACTGGGTTAATTTTGGTATCTGGCACTTTACCAGCTTTTTAGACCCAATAACAAATGAGAAATTTAGACATATATCCCCCCAGGATGTACCTAATGATGACCTCAGATAAATGCAAAAAAATTATACTGTTGCTCTGAGCCATCCCAAAATTAATGAATTTTTAGTAAAATATTGGGGCCAAAAATAGGACCAAAACTGGGACAGGAAAAGTTACCTAGGTGTCACTGCATTTGATCTTAAAACATGGCTGTAAATGGTCTTATATATTGCTATAAATAAAGACACTGTGTTAAATTTGACAATCCTGGTGGTTTTTCTAATCCAGATGTACAGGTTTTTCATGAATCTCAGTCTCATTCCAGGTTTCGTGTGTAACCCATCGTGTCCACTTCCATTATGTGTGGAACCTGCCCATTTAAACACAAATAAATCGTGAGTGATTTTGCAACAGTGTTCATTTTTGTCAAACACTCTGCCTTGCATAATTAGTTCAATTCCCAAAATGTACCTGTGAGAGACTAAAAAGATATTTAAAAAAAAAATAGTAGCGCGTAATTTTTGTGTCCTTTTTACCGTGTTACATGTAGATTTTTGTATAAAAATAATATAAAAATGTGTTTTATCTGAAAAATATTTTTTCTCTTATCTTAGTAAATACTTATTTTTAAACAGACCCAAAGTGCTTCCAAATTTGCTTCATAACATTAGTCTACATCTGGTTTGAATTTTTAGCTGCCATGTCCTGTTTTTAGGGACCAGTTTTGCACATTTTAATGTGCAAAATTTTAAAGAAGTCAGACCCTTCTTGACCCTACAAGCTGCTAAGATGTTTTTACACTCCATGATTTTTTCTCACATTGAATACTGTGTAACTTCCTGGTCACTTGCTGCTGGCACAACACTCAAACCCATAGAATCACTTTTTTAAAAAAGCCATAAAAATATTTGACAAAAATTTTTTAATTTCCACCACTGCATTGTTTTAGATAAATATAAATGTCTTAATTTTAATAATTTTGTGAATTTTAAAAATGCTTGCCTGATATATAAAGTCTTGCATGGACTTGCCCCTCCTCCCTTGACAGATTTGATCAAATCCCAGTCTGTCAGTGGGATGGTCACCAGGGCCACAGCTCCAGGAGACTGGGAGGTGCCACGCAGGTGCACTACTGTTGGACAAACTACACTTTCAGTCACTGGGACTGAATATTGGAACAGTTTACCGCTCAACATAAGAGACTCACAATCATATGCCTCCTTCAAATCACAACTTAAACATTGGATGAAGAAAAACCAAGCCTGTGACCATCAGTAGATTGTTCTCACTGTGTTGTTCTGTGTGTTTTTACAATGTTTTGTCTTTTTGTCAACTGTCTTTCCTGTCACCTGCCTAGGGACTACAGATGGAAAATAGCACTGCTGCTACAATCTGGCATATTTACAGCTGCAGTTGTTGTAGATGTTCATTAATATGCACTGTCCCTAATAAATAAATAAATACATACATACATACATACATAAAAGCACCCATATTAAACTCAGATTTCCAGACTCGTCCCAGTGGAAACAAACCTCCTGCATCTAAAATATTACATGACGATGAGGATCTGTCTAGGTTGGGCGGTGTTAAATAGTCACTTTAGGTCCAAATGAAAATGCATGTGTGCATCAGAGCAGCATGTTAAACAGCAGAACATAATGAGGTTTGAGTCTAAATGAGCTGCAGCTCTGCTCTGAGTCTCAGTTCATTGTTTAAACGTCTTTATGGTCCGCTGAACAGACGAGTCAGCACTTTGTGTGACAGCAGCAGATCATTGACGGTCTGAGGTTACACACAGGACGGCCTGTCTGCTCTTATGAGGACTCTTACACAGTGTGTGTCGTCTGCTTTGGAGGAAAAGAACCCGAACCAGACACTGACTTCAACAAAACCAGCTGCAAACCTTCAAATAACAAACTACCGGTAAAATCTGAAAAAGAGGCATTTTTGTGATCTTTGCTGCCATTATCTCCGTTGCTGTCGCTGTCATCGTCACGGTAACGTGTGAGTGCATATGATGCCAGTGAACAGATGGTCAGAAAGATCCCAGATAAGAGCAAAAAGCAGATGAAGGCATGTTAAGTCAATATGACCTTACAGGGTGTTTACAGCTGACCATGCATCATCTCTGCAGCACTAAATCTGTCTCATCTCACTGTTAATGTCACATTTAACTCGTCTTTAACAGTTGTTCATGTCAGGTTGTGATCCTGTCTGAAGGCTGATTTATAGTTACAGACGTGGGTTTTCGTGGCGTCGCTACACAAATGCCTGAACAACTCCCCCATATTTTCATTCTCTGTGAGGAAATCAAATCAGTTCACTTCACAAAATGTAGAACAACTGATAAAACGTAATAATAATGGCCTACGTTTTTTAAAATTATCTGCTTCTGAGATTAAATGTGTTAAACTTTTCATCAGTGGTTCCCAACCTTTTTTGGCTCCTGACCCCATTTTAACATCACAAATTTGTGGCGACCCCAGACATTAAAAACAGATTTTTTTTTTTTTTTTTTTTTTTTCTAAAATTAATTTGTTTTTGATCATGTAATAGTTTGCTATACTATGTTGTAAATAAACATTAATTTTAGATGACATTTAGTCTATATAATGTATATTATTATGGACAGAGGCAGAAAAATCAGGTGTAGATTACTGCACAAAGTGATAATTTTATTTTCCTTGGTCAGGATATGTACAGTCAGTCCAGCTTGGATTTACAAGGCTGACAATTAATACTGAACAAACAAGAACTCAAACTATGAATTATGAAAGAGCTGCAGCATCTGAAACCGACCACAATGAACATTTGACAGATAAACAGAACCACAGTGCTGCAGTTTCAGCTTCACAGTTTGTCATGTCTTTTATGGTTTAGGATTGTCTCTCTCAACTCACCATATATTTTTTTATTAGTAAGTGTTTTTTTTTTTTTTTAATCAATTCCTAGAAATTTCAGGCGATCCCATTTGAATTCCAGGTGACCCCACGTGGGGTCCCGACCCCAAGGTTGAAAAACACTGCTTTACAGACTTTAATAAGATGAACTGTGAAACAAATGACCAAAGTGCTGGTTATCTGATGTTTTCAGTGTATATGAAAAAGAGTTATCACACATATATATGGGTCTTTCCATGAAACTGGGTTTATTTTGGTATCTGGCAGTTTACCAGCTTTTTTGACCCAATAATAAAAAAGAAATTTAGATATATTTCCCCCCAGGATGTACCTAATGATGACCTCAGATAAATGCAAAAAAATTATACTCTTGCTCTGAGCCATCCCAAAATTAATGAATTTTTGATAAAATACTGGGGCCAAAAATAGGACTAAAATTGGTACAGGAAAAACTACCTAGGTGTCAGTGCATTTGATCTGGAAAACATGGCTGTAAATAGTCTTATATAGCGCTATAAATAAAGACACTGTGTTAAATTTGATAATCCTTGTGGTTTTTCTAATCCAGATGTGAGTTTTTCATGAATCTCAATCTCATTCCATGGTTCTTGCATAACCCATTGTGTCCACTCGTGTCACATGTGGAACCTGCCCATTTAACCCTTTCATGCATGAATTATGAGAGCCTTAAACGAGAGTATTTTTTCCCTTTTAGGTATCAAAAAAAAAACAATGCAATTGAAAAACTTTTTATGAACCTATTTTTCTTTTTTTTTTCAGTTGCAGCTGGACACCATGCATTTAATTTTTGAAGCAAAGAAACGTGTATTTACTGATATACTGTCTGAAATCTTTGAAATAAATACATTTTTGATGCTGCTAATTTGATGTTTTCTCACATTTTAACATATTCTAATACTAGTCACTACTCACTTCATGGAGATAATATGCAAAAAAAAAAACATCTTTTGTGTAAATTAAAAAAAAAAAAAACCTGTTAATTGCAGTCTAATAACAATAACAAGTATTTGATTTACACTCAAACGTGTTAGTGCAGATCAGGTTTCTCAAGAATAGCAAAGTTACAGCAATGGTATAAATTGCAGTGTATGGGATGATGCATGTTGGCTGATATGGAATTAAAACAACAAAATCCATGAACACACAAAAGTACAGAAGTAGAATAGCTGTCCACTGTACTGACCACTATGGATGAAAGGGTTAAACACAAATAAATCACAAGTGATTTTGCAACAGTGGTCTTTTTGGGAAACACTCTGCCTTGCATATTTACTTCAATTCCCAAAATGTACCTGTGAGAGAATAAATAATAAAAAACAAAAAATAGCAGCATGTAATTTTCATGTCCTTTTTCCCTTGGTTTACGTCGGCATAATCATTGCATGCAGAATCATCGGTGCACTGCTGGAATACTGACAAGTCATATGCACCAAATATCCTTTGGCCAGAAACAAACCTGGGATGCTGCGATAAGGCCTCAGCCTACGAGGGACACACTCTACCAAATGAGCCACAGGGACACCCCCAAAAACATATAGATTTAACAGTATATCAGTTTCTTTAGGAGCATTTCAACTACAGTTTTCACTTTTCTCTTCATCCTATATTCATGAAAACAGAGTCATTCGTGGCATTATTTCTATCAGGCAAGAAAACCACCCTGAAAGATACGGTTAGTAAATTAAAATTAACAAAAGAAACACCTGAAATCCACCCTGCTGAAGGTGAAAGATTTCAATATGGTTTAAGTTTGGTGAGTGTCTTATTTGTCGGCCCCTTTAGGTCAAATATAAGTGCTTTTCTCATTTTCTGCCCTTTGTCTTTCTCATCCCCTCTCATTCTCTGTCCCTCAGTAGGCTTCCATCCTCCTCCTCAAAAGCCTGAAAATCACCACTTGTTCCCCAAATTTTATATCTCTCTCCACTTCCCTTCAGCACTTGTCGATCTGTAAAGCACATATTCACTCATCCTCTACTCCACTGGTGTCAAACATGCAGCCCGGGGGCCAAAACTGGCCGGCCAAAGAGTCTGATCCGGTCCATGGGGTGAATTTGTGAAATGCAGAAATTACACTGACGAGATTCACAATCAAGGATGTTACAATCAATTTAGGTCAATTCAATCTCAAGTGGGTCAGAACCAGTAAAATACTATCATAATAACCTATAAATAATGAAAACGACAAATTTTTCTCTTTGTTGTAGTGTAAAAAAAAAAGTAAAATTACACAAAAATGTTTACATTTACAGACTAGCCTTTTACAAAAAATGTGAATAACCTGAAATTTCTGAAGAGAAGTACATGGAATTTTAACAATATTCTGCCTCTTATTAAATGCTGTGTGTATTTGTAGATCCACTGAGATCTGTAAGTTGTGATGCACATGTATAAATGATAAACTAAGGCGTAATATTGCTAAAATTGCACTTATTTTTTTTTAAAGAATTTTCAGGTTGTTTATGTTTGTTCATGTTATGTTCAAGTACGGTTCGTAGATGTAAACATTTTCATTGCAGAATTTGACTTTGTTCACTCAAAAACATAGAAAAAAACTTTGGAGTTGACATTATTTATAAGTTCTTATCCTATTATTTATATTATTTTACTGGTCTGGCCCACTTTAGATCATATTATGCTGAATGTGGCCCCTGAACTAAAATGAGTTTGACACCCCTGATCTACTCCTTGTGTTTTGGACTAGTTTTTGAGCCATTTTAGTTGGAATTATAAGATTATTTTTTGTCATTAATGTTTTAGATTCCTATATCTGAGTCTCTGCCTCAATCATATCCAAGTGTAAAGGGCTACAGTGAAAGTATTAAAGTTGTAATACCACTGATGACCACTAGGGTTGGCTACATAAAGCCCTGGCTCCCATAGGCTTACACTGGACTCCTTTCTAAAAACAGTGTCTGTCTTTTTTTTTTTTTTTTTTTTTTCGGGACTTTTTTCATCAGGTCCATTTTATTTAGAATCTCTAAAAATGTTCTGGCTGTTTATCTATCAGTTTTAACTTTGTTAATAAGATCTCATAGCACATAGACTGTATGACCGCTGATTCATCTGCTGGGTCAGATTTTCAGAGGTTCTGCTTATTTAATTAAACAGTAGTTGATAGATTACACTAACAAGGCTATAAAATGACTTTCTCCCTCTTTTGTCCAAATATAATTAGTTCTGGTTCCGAAGAAAGCAACATGGCAACAAAATCACAAGCAGATCTGGAGTTCATTGCTCCTAAAGTGCTACTGCTAGTAATAGCTTTATAATAATAATAATAAGAAGAAGAAGAATCTAATAATGTGCTAGTGCTAACTGCTAATGCTAATACAGATACAAATGACTGTTACTGATCCCAGAGGGAAATTCAGAAGAAATAATAAAAAGAAAGACAGAAATGAACAAGCTATCTGTGAATAATCAGAATGAGATGTTGTGAGATTTATGTTAGTGATAATGGATTAGATTTCTATAGCACACAAATACAGGGGTTGGACAAAATAATGGAAACACCTAACATTGTGGCATCATAGAAGGTGTTTCCACTATTTTGTCCAACCCCTGTACATTATTATAAATATTAAATTATTTAACTTGTTGTATTGTGACTGCCTCCACTGCTACCGCTGCCACAATAATACTAGCAAATTAGGCTACTGGTATTATTATTATATATTTTTGTATTATTACAACAATTATTATTTTCCCCCTCACTCCCCCCTCTCTCTTTCTCACCTTCATTCACACCCCCCTCTTCTCCTTTTCCCTATTGCCCCTAACCAAGCTATATTGTTTTGTTGCTATTTACATTTATGATCTTTTTCATTGTAATATGACATTGTCGTTGTTTGTCAATACACTGTTGTTGTTGTTGTTGTTTTTGGTTTGTTTGTTTGTTTGTTTGATTGATTTTCCCTTTGTTTATGTGTTGTTATTGTTTTTCTGTCCACATTGTCTTGTTAACTATCACTAATAAAAAAATAAAAATAAAAAAAAAAGATTTCTATAGCGCTTTTCAAGGCACCCAAAGCGCTTTACATTATTGATCCATTATTCATTCACTCTCACGTTCTTGTGGTGGTAAACTACATTACTACAGACCGACGGAAGTGTGGCTGCCAGTTCACACCAAATGGCCCCTCCGACTATCACCAAACATTCATACACCAGTGTGAGTGCCTTGCTCAAGGACACAACTGGACTGAGTAGGACAGAGCGGGATTCGAACCGCCAACCGCTACCTCCTCAGCCATGGCCCCCCCCATGTTATGAGAGTTAAGAGATGTAATGCCAGGTACTGTGTGTATATTAGGAAGGGTAAAATGCAGACTGAATATCCCTACAAAGGAAGTTAACTTTTTAATCCTTTGTTGTTGTTTTCTTTATTGTATACAGCCTATGGTCCTTTCACAAAATATATCTCAGGACAGATAAATGTAAAGTCTTCACAGGGCCTTAGCATAGAACAGTGTTCCCAACCTTTTTTGGCTCATGACCCCATTTTAACATCACAAATTTCTGCTGACCCCAGACATTCAAAATGGAGGCTTTTTTTTTTTTTTTTTGCTAAAATGAATTTGTCTTTGATCATATAATAGTTTGCTATACTATATTACAAATAAACGTTAATTTTATATGAGATTTAGTCTATATAATGTATATTATCATGGACGGAGGCAGAAAAGCCAGGTGTAGATTACTGCACAAAATTTGATTTTCCTTGGTCAGGATATGTACAGTCAGTCCAGCTTGGATTTACAAGGCTGACAATTAATACTGAACAAACAAGAACTCAAACTATGAATTATGAAAGAGCTGCAGCATCTGAAACTGACCACAATCAACATTTGACAGATAAACAGAACCACAGTGCTGCAGTTTCAACTTCACAGTTTTTCATGTCTGTTATGGATTGTGATTGTCTCTGTCAATTCAACATATATTTTTTATTAGTAAGTTTTTATTTGTATTTTTATCAATTACTAGAAATTTCAGTCGACCCCATTTGAATTCCAGGCGGCCCCATGAGGGGGCCCGACCCCAAGCTTGAAAAACACAGGCATAGAGAGTCATTGCTATGGACTTTGTCGTCCAGTCACTTTGGCACAAACTGGCAACTTTTCAGGATGGTGTGAGGAGACACACGTTCAGACTCCAGTTGTAAATCTTTAGGCCGTTAAAAGTTGAGACCTGTTCGGGCCTTTTCATGCCCCTGAAATGTCCTTTATCATCCCCCTGGACAAAGTAATATCTCTGAACAGATAGCGTGTGTGTGTGTGTGTGTGTTTAATCTCTGCAGCGCTCTGCTCTTCTTATCTGGGCAGTCGATGTGACTGACAGCTTTAATCCTAACAGCCATCAACTGTCACAGCTCACACTGCATCCAGTTTATCTCACTGTCACACACATATTTAGCCATATCGTTGAATACTAAACTGCAGTCAAGTCAGGATCATGCAGTAAAGCCAGCTTTTTAATTTTATCTGCTTCATATTTCTGCATTTTGTGAATCTGTAGACAGGGCTGTAAAACACACATTTATGAGATACAGAGTTATTTCCTGCTGCAACAGCCCCATTAGTGTTCTCATAGACACGAAACTCTCCAAAAGATGAACAGCTGTGTTAAATATCTGCTTCTGTGACAAAGGATATAAACACTGTAGTGCATTTCACCATCATTCATCTCAGTCCACAGATCACAGAGTTAAACTGGGTTCAGATCATAAGAGTGTTACAATCCTGACTAATTTTGAGTTCACGTCATATCATGCATATTGTTGGAGCCAAAATACATTTTTGTTTGTTTATTCCTCTTTTTATTTTGACCTTAATTTAATTATTGTTTAGTGGGTGTGGCTGTGATGATTGCCACAGGTGCAGTTTATCATGGGTGTTGGTATGGGTGTGGTAAACTTACACATACCTGCTGTGTGAGGTGGGCGGTGTGTGTGTGAGGACGGCCCCAAACAATTTTCTGACCATGAGACAAGTGGATTGAGTTGGTCAGTGTTTTCAGTGTTTTCTTTTGTGTTAAAGAGCCTATTAAGTTTATTTGTAGAAAGAATATGGAAAGACAATTATGACTTATAATGAACTCTTGGACTTAATGAAGGTGAATAAATGGACTGGCATATCCAAAGACAAAGAAAACCAGCCGGACAGTCACTCATGCACGTGTCAAAAATACAACAGGATGAACCCTTCCACACCGTTGTAGTGGTTAAAGGTAAAGCCACTCCACACATTAAAACCGTCTTCACAGATGTTGTTCTGTTTAATCTCAAATATGCAAACACTGCAAGATTTGAAGATAATATATTTCATACCAGTGGCGATTTCTCATAGACTGCAAGGGAAGCTCAGCTTCCCCTAAAATTACGAAAATTAAATGGTTAAATATCTTCGGTTGTGTTGACATTTCATTGACTCCAAAAAATGTTAGAACACGTTCATCTCACAGACGAGTTTGTTCAGAATCAGTTTTATCACAAATCAATGGACGTGATGTTGTTCACTTCTCGTACATTCCTGTTGCGCTGTTTTCTCATTTGATCTCTGCTCCGTGCATTTGCCCGTAGACGCTCAGTGTCCATGCACTTCAATGGGACTGAGTGGAAGAGTTCTTTTCATTGCCTCTAAACTGGACGGTAATTGGATAAATGCTGCCATGTTGTCCCGCCCCCAGACGCCGGGCATCTCTGGGGGTGAATGGAGCTGTGGGCGGAGCTCGGCTGGGCTGGACGCCAGGTTTTCACGTGCTGATTGGAGGATTGGTCGAAAGGCTGAATCCCGTTTGATTGACAGCTAGTTTGAGATCTACTCCTTCACTTGACAGAGTTCAGTTTAATACCGTCGTGCATTCTGCTGTGAAATCAAGAGAGAAACCACTACGAAATGACTTGATCATTTCTTGCACTGTAAATAAAACACACTCATTGGACTTCCTTGTTTCAATTTAACATAATTTCAACGTTTTCTTGTTTACTTGGTACGATACGACCATTTTCTTAAAAGGAATGGAGGGCTGAATTTATGTTTAAATAACTTGACTTTTTTTTTTTTTTTTTTTTTTTTTTAATGTAATCCGACAATGAGCTTCCCCTCTCTGAAAGACGAGCAGCCGCCACTGTTTCATACATATATTAAGATTATTTATTGCATGCCATCACATGTGCTGCTGTAGTGATCCTTTACAGGGAATTATCAGCTGTTTTTTTTTTGCCTCTATAGGTGTAGATTTGTGACTTGTTTTTAAGTGTTTTTCCTTCAGTACTCTGTCTTTTCTAACTCCCAAAGGGTTAGGGTTAGGGTTAGGATTACAAACAAAACTAAAACCAATTTCCAATATGATTGTGTTTAAAAAGAGACATAAAGAAATTATTTTCCACAGATACATTGATGAATAAACTCCACAAGGTGTTTGCTTGTTATTTGGATATACGTTTTGCAGTGTATGGTGAATGTGTTGTAAAATGGATGAGTGACTAAATGTACATGCTTCAAAATTACTGATAAATTTGGGACAGTGTCGTTTTCAATAAGTATGGAGAGGTTTGAAGGGGTAGGATTAGATAAGTTTATCCTTCTTCCTACTCCTTTTCACTCATGTAAATTTTGAGGCTGAAGACGTTGCAGTTTTAAGTTACCATCTTGTTTTGTTCTCGTTCTCTTGATTATCGTTGATTTGCATTTCTGTTTTTAAATTGTCATTTACATGATCAAAATATAGATATCTATCAATCAATCCATCAGTCAAAATGTGAATATGAATAATGAGCTCATACATACTGGATATCCTTCATCAAAGCCTCATTCTGTAACAGATTTCATCAATGTTTTTAATAGATCATGTGTTTCAGCCTGGTTTCTGCTCTGAAAACTGGGACTGGTCCTTAACACTTTTGGACTAATAATATCCAACTTTATTTATAAAGCACTTTAAAACAACTGCAGTGGACCAAAGTGCTGTGCAGAAGAATAATTAAAACCAAAATAGAAGAATAAAATACAGAATAGATTTAAAGACATAGAAACTGTACAAAAAGAAAAAAAGTGCTATACAGAGGAAATAAATAAAACCCAAATAAAAGAGAAAAAAAAAATACAAGATAGACTAAAAAGCCATACAATTAAAAACAACAAAATAAATAAATAAATAAATACAATAGATAAATAAGAACAATAAACCACTACCAAATAAAAACAATAGAATAAAGATAGTACCTTCAAACATCCCACATGGTTTCAAAAGCCAAGGAGAAAAGATAGGTTTTAAGAAGGGATTTAAAAACAGACAGACAGGAGGCATGTCTGATATGGAGAGGCAGATCGTTCCATGGTTCAGGAACGAATATTGGACCTTAACCCTTTCATGCATGAATTATGAGAACCATAGGCAAGATTTTTTTTCTTGAGTGTTTTTGTTCCTCCTTACACATGAAAAAAAAAAAAAAAAAAACAACGCGATCAATTTTTTTTTTCATGGAGTTACAAAAATGTCCATGTATTTAATTTTTGAAGTAAACCCAATATTGGAAAGTACAGAAGAGGATTAAAGCCACTGGAAAAAAATAAAATAAAATAAGGTCCAATATATATTTCTTATTATTATTATTATGAGAAAAAAATCAGAATTCCGAGATTAAAGTCAGAATTCTGAGGAAAAAAAGGCAGAATTCTGAGTTTAAAGGCAGAATTTTGAGGAAATAAATTCAGAATTCTGAGATTAAAGTCCAGTGGCCCTAATCCTGTTCTGTAAGAAAGTAATATGAAAACAATGAAATAGAAACATATTTAATGCTGCAAATCTGATGTTTTCTCGCATTTCAACATACTCTAATGCTAGTTATTACTCACTTCATGGAGATAATATGCAAAAAACCCCTTTGTGTCTAACAAAAAAAAAAAAACAAGTGGTTTACACTTAAGCATGTTAGTGCAGATCAGGTTTATCAAAAACAGTAAAGTTACAGGAATGGTATGAATGTCAGTGTATTATGGGATAATGCATGAGCGTCCACTGTGTTGGCTGATATGGAACTAAAACAACAAAACCCATAAATATAGAAGAGAACGGCTTTGAACAGCTGTCCACTGTAGTGACCACTATGCATGAAAGGGTTAATTTTAATTTTTTTTTTTCTCGTGGCCCTAATCCTCTTCCATAGACCTCCATCTACTCCATTCTCTGCATTGTTTTCTACACCTGGATGTGATGCTTGAGGTGCAGCTTCATTACACAAAACAACAGTAGACATGTACAGAATGGGATGTGACACCACCATTTTCCAATCTCTCTGTTTTGTTTGTCCACATGAATACACACCACCCAGGTTTTTACAAATCTTCATAATCATCAAAATATCTACATTAGCGTAGACGGGCAAAAATCTGCTTTTTCTGTTACGCTGTCAACACTTTACACACATCACTGACTGATTTCAGTTCAGTGTTGAGTCAGGACAACTGCAAACTGGTGTCACTGTGTTTTTATAACATGGGGGATTTATTAGTTGAACCCTCTGATGGTAAACCCTGGTAACGTTTCAGTGTCAAGTCTTTGGGTCTCGTTCTGTTCTTGTCTTTAAATTCATGAATCCAGTGATGACTGTTTCCTCATGCCAACACTTCCAATAATATGCAATAATGTATAATGTGAATTTTGTGCAGTAAGTTGTGCAATAATCTCTGCTCTTGCAATAACAATGTAATATTTATTCAAATGCACTATTTTTATAGACTTTCATAGATATACATACTGTTAATATTCCAAATATTGTGTCTATTCATATTATGTCTATTTTTATTTTAGTATGCTTTTAGTTGTATTATTTTACTTTTTGTTAAATTTCGTATTCTATTTTCTTATTTTACTTTGTAGGTTTTTCAAATTTTATTTTATATCCGCTCTATTCTTATTTTCAGACGTATTGTTTTTATTTATTTATTTATTTATTTATTTTTATTCATATTGTTGCGCTGACTGGAGTAGCCCTCCTAATTTCATTGAACATACAATGACAAAGGCTATCCTGGCTCTGATTCTATGGCAGTAAAAGGCCTATAAATAAAACGTCACTCTGTTGTTACATGGAGCATCCTTCCAATTGTGTTGTTTTGTGTGTTTTTATGATGTTTTGTCTTTTGTCAATTGTCTGTCTTGTCACCTGTCTAGGGGACTACAGATGGAAATTAGCACTGTTGCTACAATCTGGCACATTTACACTGCAATTGTTCTAGATGTTCAATAACCCATTAAAAACCAATGTTACTTTTGTGGCCGTTCCCATATTTTTTTTTTTTCTCTATATTTAACATTTCGTAACTGATTTATCACCATTTATTAGGGCTGCAAGATATTGGAAAAAACTGACATTGTGATTTATTCTAACCCTGCGATATATATTGCGATATGAAAAAATACTCAGGAGGATATGATAGCTGTGTGGTGCCGTCGTAAATGGTCAAACAAATTAGTTGTGTTTCCTCTCCTTGTGTCGACAGGTGTAAGGTACTATCAACACAGAACACGTATTTCAGTATCATCCTTCTTGTAATTAAAATAATTCTAGATAACTGACGTTTTTTCTTTTTGGCAAAAAGTGTTTGTTTTTGGTGATTTTCTCTTGATCGTTGCTTATTTTTCAATGTTGTTACCAGCGACTCACTCCATGTGCAGGGGCGTGGTCTACTTTGTCAAACTGATTAAGGATGATTGTGATTGGTGGATGGCTGTGCACAGTGTGTGTCAGGTACCCAGGTGGAAAATTAGATGAGAACACGTTGAGTTCATTTGCCTCTTACATTGCAAGACCTGCGATGTGACTATTGCACACGCGTACACTACCAGTCAAAAGTTTTAGAACACCCCAATTTTTCCAGTTTTGTATTGAAATTCAAGCAGTTCAAGTCCAACGAACAGCATGAAATGGTACAAATGTAAGCGGTGAACTGCCAGAGGTAAAAAAAAAAAAAAAAAAAAAAAAGAGATAAGGTTAAACAAAACTGACAAATAATGTGCATTTCAGAATTATACAAAAAGGCGAACAAGAAATGGGTTAACAACTTAAAGCAGTTCTGCAGCAATGGAGGCTGATCAAGCCTGGAAAGTTGGTGCTACCAATTCCTCCAGGTGTCCCAACGTTTGTGAATTCCTTCCAACCCCCTGTGTCTGCAGAAAAGGAGTGTTGAACACACTTTGGTACCATATCGTTGTGAGCATTATTTGAACAGTATTGTACTGCAGAAAGTAGTGTGTTCCAACACTCCTTTTCTGCAGACACAGGGGGTTGGAAGGAGTTCACAAACGTTGGGACACCTGGAGGAATTGGTAGCACCAACTTTCCAGGCTTGATCAGCCTCCACTGCTGCAGAACTGCTTTAAGTTGTTAACCCATTTCTTGTTCGCCTTTTTGTATAATTCTGAAATGTACATTATTTTTCCGTTTTGTTTAACCTTACCTTTATTTTGTTTTGTTTTTTTACCTCTGGCAGTTCACTGCTTACCTTTGTACCATTTCAAGCTGCTCATTGGACTTGAACTGCTTGAATTTCAATACAAAACTGGAAAAATTGGGGTGTTCTAAAACTTTTGGCCGGTAGTGTACATTGCAATGATGATGCTCAAATGACATATAGTGCAGCTCTACCATTTATTATAAAATATTTCTCCATATTTGGCATTTTTCCGGTGAAAATCAGGTATTTTCTAGTAATTAATTTACTGATCGTATAGCTGTTCATACAAGCTCAGATTAGAGTTGAGGGTTATTATATGAAAAACAGAAAACATGACTTTTTCAGTAAAACATTTCATTAACTGAACATGAACCAACTGTGTCCATCCACTGTTATTGATCCAACTCCATGGGTTTTACTAATGGCCACTTTTACACAGAGATCCCGGAAAAAAGGTGAGATGATGATCACACCTTTTATCCACCTTTGACCGATTTCCACAGCCAAGCCAAAGGAATGACAGAGGTGAGACAGGCTGGACTTCTACACAGCGGACCTGCATTCCGGAATCAAAGGGACGGTGACGCAGCGCAGCCTATAGGGCAGTGTTTTTCAACCTTGGGTTCGGGACCCCACGTGGGGTTGCCTGGAATTCAAATAGGGTCACCTGAAATTTCTAGTAATCGATAAAAAAAAAAGACCAAAAAAAGTACTAATAAAAAATATAGGGTGAGTTGACAGAGACAATCCCAATACATAAAAGACATGACAAACTGTGAGTCTGAAACTGCAGCACTGTGGTTCTGTTTATCTGTCAAATGTTCATTGTGGTCAGTTTCAGATGCTGCAGCTCTTTCATAATTCATAGTTTGAGTTCTTGTTTGTTCAGTATTAATTGTCAGCCTTGTAAATCCAAGCTGGACTGACTGTACATATCCTGACCAAGGAAAATAAAATTCTCTTTTTGTGCAGTAATCTACACCTGGATTTACTGCCTCCGTCCAGAATAATATACACTGTAAAAAAAAAAAAAAAAAAAAAAAAACTCATAAAAAAAACAGCAATATTCCAGCAGCTGGGGTGCCAAAAAAAATACTGTTAAATAACGGAAAATAACATCTGAGTAAAAATATGGTAATTTTCCATAATTAAAATACAGTTTTTTGCCCTAACTTTACATGAGATTTTGCATATTTTTTTATGTTTAATAAAGAATATTTACATGTATTAAAACAATCAAATTACCTATATTTATATATATATAATTTTCAATGAGACTCAGTTGTACAATCCACTGATAAAAACTGTATTTGGACAGTTTATCAGTGCTTATACATGTTATACATTAACTAAAATACATTTATTCAACATTTTTGTTGTGAAACCTCCCGTAATTACACAAGATATTTGTCCATTAACAAACAAGTCTTGTTAAACTTACAGAACAAATACGTCTTTTACGGTTAATTGTCAGTAATTTTATCTCATTTTAGTATTTTTTTTTACAGTATTAAACTTTAAATGAACAGTTTAATCTCATAAATAGAAAACAAATATTTGTGAAATTATGATACATTTGCATATGTATTTTAACTGTATTTTTCTGTGAAAAAAGAAAAATTTTCTTTTAAAAAATGGAAATTTTATGGTTATTCACAGTTTCAGTTTTCTTCATGTTATTTTACATTTGACATGTAAAATCACAGTCTATTTTTGTCATTTCGTGGATATTTTCCTGTATCATGAAAATACAGAAAAGTCTGTAAAATAAATAGTGAAATTTCTGTTAAATTACTTTTTTTTTTTACAGTGTACATTATATACACTAAATGTCATCTAAAATTAATGTTTATTTGCAATATAGTATAGTAAACTATTACATACTCAAAAACAAATAAATTTTAGCAAAATAAATGTCTCTGTTTTAAATGTCTGGGATCGCCAGAAATTTGTGATGTTAAAATGGGGTCACGAGCCAAACAAGGTTGGGAACCACTGGGTTAATCCTATCAATACATGTAAATAATTGGTGTAAAATACAGTTTCTTATCTTTTCATGGTCATCAGATGTGATCCTGTCCCTAATAAATAAATAAATTAATTAATAAATTAGTTAAATAAAAGCCCAGTGAGACTATTAAATGTAGGTCCTGACCTCCAGCTCCTGCCTCCTTCTCTTTTTGTCTTCTGTCCTTATCACTCAGCTTCACAGTGAATCCTGAACAGCCACAGGATGAACACATGAATGCACACATGAAGCTGACTGATAAACATTCATCCAGTCACAGCAGCTTTCATGGTTTTATACAAAAGCAGAACACTCAAGCGAGAAATGAATGCATTTAAGTCAATGACATGTCACACATATGTGAGTTTTATGGAGCACCAGTGACTCCAGCCTTCTGTCAGCATCATGTGGACCATCCACCCAGTGTGTGTTCAGGCTTCAGTCAAACTCAGTCCCATAAATAAAACAGTTGGATCTGCTCCTCTGTGCACCGACATGAATGAAACCCAACAGGGAACTGCTCATTTACACTTAAAGTTTGTTAGAATAAACATTTTCTCACCTGGGAGGCACAGGAGCAGGAGGACAGAGACCATCGATCCGCTGCAGAGAGGCTTCATCCCGCTCCGATAAACTGCTATTGATCCGGTAACTGATGATCGATTGGAGATCCGTGATGACACAACAGACCGGTCCGCGTGCGACCGGAATAATGACGGAGAGAGAGAGAGAGAGAGAGAGAGAGAGAGAGAGAGAGAGAGAGAGAGAGAGAGAGCTTCTTAAAGAACGGGGAGAGAGAGAGAGACTATGATAGAGAATACAGAGAGAGAGGCGGTCAATGTTAATGCGGTGTTGGTGCGGGGTCTCTGCTGTCTCTGATGTATGAGGTCTCACTAATGCCACATAAACCCTAGGACTAGACACTGCAGAGGAGCATGATGGGAAAAGGGTTAATGCTACCTCACTGGTTTAAGTCAACCTTATTGTGCACCGAATTTATTTACTTGGCAATATTTATTCATTTAAAACTTTATTATATGCTGTTTATTTATTTTTCACTTTATTCGCTTTAATTTATTCATTTACTTTGCATTTTATTTACATTTTACACACTTTCTACTTGATGTACTGGACATCTTTTCATTTGTTTTCCACTGTATTTACATTTTATTCATTTACTTTACACCTTTTCCCTTTACTTTTTTGTATTTTCTGTTGTTACAATGTATTCATCTACTTTACACTTTATTTACATTTTATATTATATGCTTTTCCATACACTTTTAAAAAAAAAAGACAAAAAACAAAAACAAAAAAACCCCGATATTATTCCTGCAGCAGGGGTGCCGAAAAAAACTGTTAAATTACAGAAAATAACCATCTCATAAAAATACGGTAGCTTTCCATAATTAAAATATAGTTTTTTTGCCCTAACTTTACATGAGATTTTGCTTCTTTTTTTTTTTTTTTTTTTTTTTTTTTTTAACTTTTTAATGTTTAATAAAGAATATTTACATGTATTAAAACAATCAAATTACCTATAAATATATATTTAAATATTTTTTTATGAGACTAAGTTGTCCAATCCACTGTTAAAAACTGTATTTGGACAGTTTATCAGTGCTTATACATGTTATACATTCACAAAAATACATTTATTCAACATTTTCATTGTGAAACCTCCCATAATTACACAAGATATTTGTCAATTAACAAACAAGTCTCGTTAAACTTACAGAACAAATACTTCTTTTATGGTTAATTGTCAGTAATTTTATCTAGTTTTATTTATTTATTTATTTATTTATTTTTACAGTATTAAACTTTAAATTAACTGTTTAATCTTATAAATAGAAAATAAATATTTGTGAAATTATGATACATTTGCAAATGTATTTTAATTGTATTTTTCTGTGAAAAAAGAAAAAAAATTATTTTACAAAATTGAATTTTTTTGGTTATTCACAGTTACAGTTTTTTCATGTTATTTTACATTTGACATGTAAAATCACAGTCTATTTTTGTCATTTCATTGATATTTTCCTGCATCTTGAAAATACGGGAAAAATCTGTAGAATAAACAGTGAAAATTCAGTTAAATTACACATTTTTTTTACAGTGTAGACTTTATATATGTGATGCATATTATTTATGCTACATATTTTAGTACATTTAGTGACACATCTGATGCACTTTCGCATAACCTATATCACTGAAAAATAAAACTCTTTGCCTGAGTGTTTGCTGTCACTGTGACAGGTTTTAAAAATGCATCAGTGGGTGAATAATTTAAATGTAGGTACGAGAGTTTCTTTTGTTTTCTTTGTAAGAAGAACCAAAAGCTGCTTGTAACTGCAACACGTCAGATGCCACTTAACTTAAATCCCATTTCAACTCTCATCAGCTGTTATTTAACTGTTACCATGACCTTCTCTAACTCTGTCTCCCATCAACTATTTTCACATGTAACTGGTTTGTAACTGCAATTATGTTTTGTTATATACTTATATTTTAATTTACATCACTTATAATTTAATTTTAATTGTTAATTTTCATCACCATTAAGACATTGATCCTGGTGTGACTAAATGTAAAAAGTCCCCAGACAATGCAATTTGATGGTTTTTGGCAACAGAAGAACAACTTTATGATATCAGGTTGTTTTGAGAACAAAATCATTAAACTGCTTAGGCTTAGGGAAAGATAACTGGGTTTGGTTTTGTACCACAAATCAGAAAAGATGTCACATAAACAAATAATGTAGAATGTTTTTTAGTAATATTTAAACCTAACCATGACCTTTTTCTACCCCAGAAAAACAGACCTGGCATTTCCAGTGTATTTTGTGTTGAAAATCAGGTCTTCATTTGAATCTGAAGATGTTCTTAATGTCTAATTGCCCCTTTAACCCATAATCAGAATAAGAATCAGTTTTACTGGCCAAGTATGTGAACACATACAGGGAATTTGGCTTCGGTTTTTACATTGCTCATGACATGCAATTCCGACATGAACCCAAAACAAACATAAACCCCACATAACCCCCACATAAACACTTGAACATAGACCTAATATAGACAAACATTCGACCAGAGATGAGGACAACAGTGGGTTAAGATTTACAGTGGATTTAGAATGTAATATGTACAGAGTACACATTGGAGTTTTTATACAGTAGATTAATGTGTGGATCCAGTCTATTAAAAATATACAGTATGTTTATTCATATATTATTTACAGTGGGTTTCATATCGTAATATGTACAGAAAGTGCAAATCGGAGTTTTTAAACAATGAGTGGATATGTACAGGGGTACAGTCTCTAAAAATATATGTTTATGTATATATTATTGTAGTGCAAATTAGTCAGAGTATTTTACTTTGTGCAAATTAACATAAAGGCCCAGTGCTACTTTTGTGTCAGTTCCCAAATGATATTTTTCTCAAGTGATTTATCATAATTTATTATAATACTGTCGTCTGTATTTTGCATTTTATCACAATAAATCGGGTATTTTTCTGTATTTAATTTATAGATCATGTAGATGTTCATAAAAGCTCATATTAAAATTGAGGGTTATTGTATCAAAAACAAAGAAAACTGCTGGAAAAAGTGACTTTTTCAGCATAAAATATATCAATAATTGAACATAGAAAGTGTGTCCATCCACTGTTATTTATCAAACTCTGTGGATTTTACTGGTGAATCAATGTTGTAGGAGATGACAGTGTTTCCACGTTCACTACGGAGCCTCTAAACGTCCAAATGGGTCAAATCTGATGACCATGAAAAGACGACAAACTGTATTTTACACCAATTATTTACATGTATTGATAGGATTAGTGGATCAACAGATATTAAACAGTTTAGATCAGTAGATGCTTCTTTCATATACACGTTTTCATATTCATTGTTTTGAATAGATTTTGCTGTACAGTTTCTTTTACCTGTTATTATTGTGTAAAAGCAGAGTGTGTCTGACCTACTCAGACAATCTGAATAAATAATAAAGTTAAAGATATGAAGTGAGGACGTGAGCAGGAGATTAACGGATTAGACAGAAATTGGCTGCTCCTCTGTTTTCTTTTTAATTAAACCTCAATTACAGTTTGACCCCATTGGGTTTAATTATAAGCACATTTATGTCACATGTGAGACTGAGATTTTATTGTCCCTGTGCTATTCACATGTCTCAAAAGTTTTATACAGACAAGGAAACGTAAAACAAGAAACAAGTTGGAGTCCAGATACAGAATGTACTACTACTACTACTACTACTAGTAATAATAATAATAATAATAATAATAATAATAATAATAATAATAATAATAATAATAATAATAATAATAATAATAATAATAATGATGATGATGATGATGACGATTCATTTGTTCATTCGTTCATTCATTCATTCTTTTTTTTAAATGGCACCATATTAAATTATGTACTGTGAAGTTTCATGTAAGCAGCAATAAAACACAACACAAAATTGCATGAAGCTAAATACAATTAAATGAAAAGTGAAAAGAAAGAATAAGAATAAAAACCAAAACATATGATTAAATTCACTTAAATAAAAATACATTTACCATAACTTAAAACATTAGATTACATTAAATGAACAACATTTTAAAATGCAGAATTAGAAAATAAATAGACATTAGTGTAAAATAAAGTAAATGTAAATTAAAGCAAACTTAAAAGAAAATTAATTACATAAGGTTTCAGCTTCAATTAGAGACACAAATATATTTTGAACTGAAAAAAAAAAAAAAAAAGATAAAATAACATGAATTTTAAAATACAGCTTTCCTTTTAAGTAATCTAATCTAAATATTAAGGTAGTATCTTTTTTCTGCATAGTACCAGGTCCAAAACTCCAGTCTGTAAACTCAGTAAACAGAAAAACCATCACGTTCAGCTCCGACTTTTACCAATAATGTGACACATTAATATCTTAGCTCCATGCTTCCCAGAATCCTCTCTGGTCTATTCTTTGTTTTGGCGTTGGCTGAACTCACAGGCGTCTGAAGGTTAATTGAACTGGGACGCTGCCGGCAGCCAACACTTAAGTCTAAAAGTGAACCGAGCCAGAAGAAACCAGAGCCAGACCAGAATGAACTCAGACCTGGTTTATTTATATCGACAGATCACAAACAAAACCAGCATCAAACAGATAATGATGTGTCAATAAATTCTAAGACAACAATTCTAGTTATATTCATGTTCTTTGCACTTTATACATGTTACAATAAAATGATTTCCATTTTATACACATTACACTGTTCATTTGCTTTACACTTTACATATGTCACACATTATTCACCCAGTTTAAACATTATTTAATATATGTAACATGGACCAGGACCGTTGACTCTACATAATAATCAAACAGAGGAACTATGACATAACCCGTTAGTTTCTGAACTGCTGTTTTGAGGCCAGTAGTCTTCAATTTGGCCATTGACGTGTTAGCTTTTTGGAGCCAGAAGTGACCGTAATGGATAAAAGGGTAGAACTATACGGAAGCCAGATGTGAGTTAATGCACTTATTGACTCTGCACAACATGAAACGTCATCAGTCACTGTGAAACAAGATTATTTTAACCCATAAAGACCCAGTGCTACTTTTGTGACAGTTCTAAAAAATTTTTTTCTCTATATTTAACTTGTCTTAAGCGATTTATCACCATTTATTATGACATCCTCTGTATTTTGTGTTTTTTTCAGTGAACTTCAGGTATATTCCTATGTTTACTTTACTGATCCTGTACATGTTCATAAAAGCTCAGATTAAAGTTGATTGTTATTATTTTTTTTTTTAAAAAAAGAGAGAAAACTGAAGAAAAAGTGACTTTTTTTTGTCAAATCTATCATTAACTGAACATAAACCCAGTGTGTCCATCCACTGTCATTGATCCAGATCCATGGGTTTAACTGCTGAATCAATGTAGAAATGACAGTGTTTCCACGGTAACTACTAAGCCTCTGAACGTCCAAATGGGTCATATCTAATGACCATGAAAAGATGACAAACTGTATTTTACACCAATTATTTACATGTATTGATAGGGTTGGTGGATCAACAGGTATTAAACTGTTTAGACAGTCAGTGTTTTTTGGAGCCAAATGCAGTGGCTGTCAGTGATATTATATCCATACTAGGGGTTATAATACCAGGATACTTCTAAGACAGAAGTATCTTTTTAACCCTTTCATGCATGAATTAGGAGAACCTTAATCAAGATTTTTTCCTGAGTGTTTTTATTCCTCTTTAGGCATGAAAAAAACAATGTGATTCAACATTTTTTTTAATGAACCTATTTTTCATGGAGTTGCAAAAATGTCCACTCATATACTTATATACTTCCACTATACTGTGTGGAAACTATAAACATTTTTTTTTTTTTAAATGCTGCTAATCTGATGTTTCCTGATGTTACATTTTAACATACTCTAAAACTAGTTATCAATCACTTTATGGAAATAATACGCAAAAAAAACCCTTTTTGTTTAAAAAACAAAAAACAAAAACAAAAACTGTTAAATACAGTCTAATAATCATAACAAGCAATTGATTTACACTCAAACATGTTAGTGCAGATCAGGTTTATCTAGAACAGTAAAGTTACAGTAATGGTATAAATGTCAGTGTGTGGGATGATCCACTATGTTGGCTGATATGGAACTAAAACAATAAAATCCATAAATATACAAAAGAACAGCTGTAGAATAACTGTCCACTGTGGAGATCATTATATATGAAAGGGTTAAGATACTTCCTATAAAGGTTCATACAAATGACCAAACCACAGGTTGTGTCTAAAGGTGATTGTTCCTGTTGGTCTAATAAAGATAATGTAGCTCAGAGTTATTGTTGCAGGTGCTGTCAATATAATGGATTTCCTTTGGTTTTGGCTGACATTGAACTGTTAAAGAAGCAGCTGCAGCCAAAAGTGTTCACACTCTGAGTGAATGAACTCTCCTCTCATCATCTGCAGGGTTTTAATGAAACCACCACAAAAACAGTCATATTTGTTGTCTTTATAAGTTGAGTGTGAAGAAATTTAAACTTTTTTCATGATGACTACTTGGGATTTTATTGTAGTCTAGACAGAAAGATGATCAGCAGCTGCTTTTTTTTTTTTTTTTTTGGCTTTCAAGTGTCACGTGTGTCGATACTTTATTTATTCATGGAGCTGATCGTGTTTTAATCCAGGTTCATCTGAGTTTTTGTTTATATGTTGTTTGTGAGGCTGTAAATCATTATGTGACAAAATTTAAATCTGAACCAAAGAATCCAAGGGTTTTCTACATTCTGTGCTGTAAATTATTACTAAACTGATTAGTAAATAAACACTAAAAGCTGTACTGTAGCTTTAAACATAATATGAACAAACTGCTAAAAATGACCAAAAACAAATGCAATAACAAATGATGATGTATTTTTGCATTAATAGGTCATTTATCCTGTTTATATTTTTAGTTCAGGTATTCTGTAACCCTAGTAATAATGTTGAAATCTGTGTCTCAGTTGGTTCTTTAACTGTTGGAGTGAAATAATTAAGTTTTGGTTCGATTTGGACTGAAGATGTAATTTCTATATTAATCCACTGGAGGGCGCCACAGTTGTAGGAAAAAAAAAGGCAAAGTATAGAAATACTATAACAAGTCAAAGTCCTGCTTTCCAAGTGTTTACATGAGTAAACAAGTATTATTAGCCAAAAAATCTGGAAAATATCAAAAGTAAAAATACTCATTATTGAAATACTTTCAAAGGTTTGACATTTTCTATATAATTTGTAAAATACTGGGCAATTGGCCATCCAGTACTGCATCATATCATATCTTTTTTATTTTGTAATGATTAAGTGGCTTGGAACAAAATCTGTCAGACAAATGTAATGAGGTAAAAAGTCAGGTGTCTGTGCGATATTGTGCAATGGAAGAATAAAATCAAATTCCACCATTTTTACAGTGCTTAGTAATACACACAGGCACCAAAAAAAAAAAAAAAAAAAAAAAAAAAGACAGTTGATAAATTCCGTCTATCCATCTTCTCTCTGGGGAAGGGATAAATTCATCATTCTAACGTTCTCAAAAATGACTTAGATAAAGATTCCATCTGTGGTCAGTACTGTAAAATAAACGATTACCACCAGTCCAATTCAGCAATAACAAAACTAACTGATAAATTTAAAAAGACATTCAAAAAATGCTATGAAGTACAAATAGTATAAGTTACAACTACACCGCTACAATCATTTACTTGTACATAATTTTTAATTTACACATGTTATTTTACGTATTACATTTCCTCATGGTAATTGATAAAGAGTACCTTTATCTGTATTATCTGTATCTCTATTTATATCTATATATCTATATATATCTATATATATATCTATCTATATCTATATCTATATCTATATATGTATATATATATATATATATATATATATATATATATATATATATATATATATATATATATATATATATATATAGTGGTTTAGCCTCAATAAAACTCCACTTCTGATCGTGAAATTCAGCAAACAATGTAATGAGATGAGTAAGGAAGATTTATTCTTCATGCACATTTATATTTTTACCCTTTCATGCATACTGGTCACTACAGTGGACAGCTATTCCACAGCTGTTCTCTAGTACATTCATGGATTTTTTTTTTTTTTTTTTTTGCACATATCTTTATTAAAGTTTTAACACATTACATATCTTTTCTGACATGAATTGGTAACATTGTGAAGCTCTCCCCTGAGAGTAATAGTTATAGTTTTCACTCATTTTATCAGTAAATACATGTTTCTTCGCTTCAAAAATTAAATGCGTGGTGTCCAGCTGAGTGGACATTTTTTGCAACTTCATGAAAAATAGGTTCATGGGAATTTTTTTATTATTATTATTACTTTTTTGTTTTTAAATGTATTTTTTAACATTTTTTTTGTTTGTTTTTATTTATTTTTCATAAGATATTTTTCAATCACATTGTTTTTTTATGATTAAAGAGAAATGAAAACATTCAGGGAAACAATCTTGATTAAGGTTCTCATAATTCGTGGATGAAAGGGTTAAAAAGCCAAATGTCATCATTTTTAATCAGAACTAAAAATTTAAAAAAAAAAATACTATCCAATATAAAACTACAAATATCAGTTGAACCTCATTTCCACAACAGATAAAAAAAACATTCTCATCATTTTCTGTTTTCATTCATTTCGCTGCCAAACATTACATAATGATTCGGTTCTGCGCTATGATTAGCTGAGAGCCTTGTCAATCATCACCGTCTCCTCCAATCATAGCAGGCGACAGGCGATACAAACTGGCAGCCGCCATGTTGTGTCTCCGGTCCCGGGGCCGTCGCTGTGTCCGGTAGTAAACAGTAGATGACGTTACCGCCGGAGCGCGTCCGGTTCGCTCGGCACTTCACTGCAAAGGGAGCGCAGCTGGAAGCCATGAGCCGTCCGTCCTCAGCGGGAGGTGGAGGACTCGGGGCCGGCAAAGCAGGCGGTGGGAAGCACGGAGGATCAGGAGGAGGCGCCGCAGCCGCCGCCGCCGCAGCAGCAGCCGCCGCGGCCGCAGCAGCGGCAGCAGCCTCCGGGGTGAGCTCCGTGTCCGCGTCGGGGTCCGCCGTCGCCCCTTCCTCCGCCGTGTCGTTGCCCGCGGCCGGCGGCCTTCCCGGGCAGTCTCCGGAGCTCACGGCGCTGTTCGAGTGCCCGGTGTGTTTCGACTACGTCCTGCCGCCCATCCTGCAGTGCCAGTCGGGTCACCTGGTCTGTAACCAGTGCCGCCAGAAGCTGAGCTGCTGCCCGACCTGCCGCGGCCCGCTCACCCCCAGCATCCGCAACCTGGCCATGGAGAAGGTGGCGTCCACTCTGCCGTTCCCCTGCAAGGTAACCCACACCTGTACACCTACACCTGCCCACCATAGTCCACTGAAGCTCCACTGTTCAGGTATTCAGGTCGGTTACTTAACTTCAGTATCAGTGCTTCTGTGCACAGATACTACATTATAGGCACCAGTCTAAGTAATGCTCAGTAGGAATGGATTAGATGTACTTTTGTTTTGTTTTCATTAAAGGTCGACAGTGTTGTGATAGTTCAGGGGCCACATACAGCCTAATATGATCTAAACTGGGCCGGACCAGTAAAATAATATAAATAATAGGATAAGAACTTAGAAATAATGTCAACTCCAAAGTTTTTTTCTATGCTTTTGAGTGAAAAAAAGTCAAATTCCGTAATAAAATGTTTACATCTACGAACTGTACTTGAATATAACATAAACAAATATGAAGTATGTGGAATTGTACCAATATTCTGCCTCTTATTAAATGTTGTGTGTATTTGTAGATCCACTGTGATCTGTAAGTTGTGATGCATATGTATAAATGATAAATTAAGGCGTAATATTGTTCAAATTCCACTTATTTTTCTGAAGAATTTTCAGGTTATTCACATTTTTTGTAAAAGGCTAGTCTGTAAATGTAAACATTTTTGTGTAATTTTACTTTTTTTTTTTTTACACTACAACAAAGAGAAAAAATTGTAGTTTTCATTACTTATAGGTTATTATGATAGTATTTTACTGGTCTGACCCACTTGAGATTGAATTGACCTAAAATGATTGTAACATCCTTGATCCTAATATCGTCAGTGTAATTTCTGCATTTTACAAATTCATCCTAGGGGCCAGATTGGCCCCTGGGCCGCATGCTTAACACCTGTGTGATAGTTCCTTTTGAGATGTAACTGGATCCAGACACTACTGTAGTAAACCTGTTAAAAATGCAATAACGTAGAAGTCTGAAACCTAGAAACTCCTAGAAACTGGAGAAGTGTTTAAGAGAAGTAGTTAATAAATCTGATACTGAATATCAAACTTGCAATAGAAAGTTTAGTAATAATAATATAGGCTTTTCAAGACAAACAAACTTCAGAGAGAAAGAAAAATAACTTTACTTTTTATTATTATTATCATCTTTCAACGTCAGTAAATGCTTTTGAAAATGTACTACGGCTAAAATTTGCTTAGAGGTCTTATTTATGTCTTTGTGCATAAGAAATCAATATAAGTGAATCCCCAAAGAAACTTTGTGTTGGTAAATGCAAGTTATGCAAATGTACAGGATTTCAGTTCTGTTGCAACATGTTGATGGTCATATGAACTATGTTTTCAGGTCAAAAATGTCCAATTTCATCACAATTAATGCTATATAACTGAATTTACCTGAAAAACAAATATTCTATTCTTTTAGATTCCCCAGTTTTTCTTACAAGATTATATCCTACATATCACATGTTTTATTTTTACAAGTTGCAATATAGAGTATGGTGCTGATCCATCCTGTTTATGTTACGCCAATACATACATGAAGAATGTCACACGTCACTTTTTAAATCAATAGTTTTCTAATAATAAGCATTTTTATAAAGAAATAACAATTTTATATTGTTATTTACTCTTTAGTATGATGATAAACTATACAATAAATAATTCTGATCCTAGTTTTTGCACAGGGATCATTAGTGTAAACGGTGACATGGCTGCCGAGCATCAGTATGATGGGATCCATAACAACCATGTCACATCCGTCCACTGCCACATTTTGTGTTTTTGTCAAGCTGTTATTGTTTTAGATCCACAATACTAACATTTATGAATAAGACGATAATTAGCAATAGTAAGTCTATAAGTTTACTCCTAATAAAGTACTGGTACTGACCAGAGCATCATGGGTAATGTCACGTCCGTCCACCAGCAAAAGTTTTCACATACACGTGTTATTCAAAATCCAATATTTCTGAAAATAGAGCTTCCACTGTCAAATAATATCAGTAGTCTGTGCACAAATGGATTAGCATTATTTCAACACAGTTCTATGCATTTCTTACAACTTTTTTTTTTTTTTTTTTTTTTGACAAAAATGGCCACTCATTTGACCCCCTAAGTAAATTTTAGCCGACTAAAACTCACAAATTGATTCATCAGTGTATGAAACTTGGTATATGCAGTATATAGGGAGTGTTTTGTGATTTTCCGGTACTAAAAATATAATGGACAACAATTTAAAAGGTAGTTTATTAATGCTGTTAATACATAAAACAAAAACAAAAAAAGCATACACAATATGACTCATCCAACTGAAAAATTATTTAGTGTTTCCTCTTTTTGGATAAAACGCTCCTCTTGTATTTTAAATACTTTAAGATACTCTTAACTGATACAATTTTGCATGTCTTGAACTCTCTGAGTCTGAATTTCTGGGAGTTTGAGCCATTGACTCTTTAATTATGTTTCTGTAAATACAGTTCAGACCAACAGTTAAACTGTTTTTCTAGGAAATGTGTTAAAACAGTGAACTTGAAGGTGTGTTTGTGACTTTATACACCTGGAACATGTGACCTTTCTCACCTGTTATTGGACGTCACAGTGCCGGTCCATTTTATTGTCAGTTTATTCCAAAACTACACACTCATTTCCACAGACTTCAGTTTCATGTCAAAACTGAACTCTGCACTGAAAACACTGTAATGTTGCATCTCGAATAAACTTCTATTAGACGTTAAACACAAAGACTACACAGTAAAACAGTAAAAAGCTGGCACTGCAATGAACAAAAGCATTTATAAACACACTGCAAACAGACCTGCCGTGTCAAAGTAAGTGTTTTATTTTTACATTTAGGCACCAAAACTGCTTGAAATGGGTTTTTACCCCTCGGCCAACTTCAGGCTGAAGGGGTATTGTAATCGTTTTGTCTGTCTGTCCATCTGTCCATTCAATGACATAATTGCATTATCTGAAGAATGCACTGAGATATCTGCACCAAATTTATACTATGGATGCATCTTGTCATGAAGCAGAAGCCTATTGAAAATAGGTGATCATGACCTACTTTTTCAAGGTTAAAAGGCCTTGTGCAGTTATAATATCTGAGTGCTTTCAAATATAAATATGTATGTAATAAGTTTTACACAAAGACTTCCATCCATTCATTTTCTTCTGCTTATCCGGGGCCGGGCTGCAGAGGCAACAGTCTAAGCAGGGATGCCCAGACTTCCCTCTCCCCAGACACCTCCTCTAGCTCTTCCGGGGGGATCCTGAGGCATTCCCATGCCAGCCGTGAGACATAGTCTCTCCAGCGTGCCCTAGGTCTTCCCTGAGGCCTCCTCCCAGCCTACACTAGGAGAGTCTATCTAAATTATAGGGCAGTAACTTTCAACAGAATCTTACACTATAGCCCCTTTTACACAGCACTTCTGCTACAGGGTCAAAACACAGTAATGTCCCGTCAGAAAGCGAACTTTAATTGATTGCCATTCCAACATTTATTTCAGTGTAAAGTAGCTCCTTGTTTTGGATAATCCCATATGGTCCAACTAAAGCAAAAAAGAATTTAAAAGTAAAAATGTGGGTCATTTAGCAACACTAATTTGTCAAATTGTCTCTACAATGTCCTGTCAGAGAGATGACGAATACCATGTTTTGACCCTACAGGAATATTTCACCTTTATTCTGGAACCACATCTGTGTAAACAAAATGGTGGGATTATTTGGTCCCACCTCTGTCACGGCTCTGTAACACCTCTGTAGGTAGCAACAGAGCCGTGATAAAGGTGGTGTCAGGATTCCGGAACATGAATGTAAAAGGAACGCCTCTCATTCTGTAACCAAGGTGTAACGTTTTGATGACGTATTGCCTGTGCGACCCCTGCGCTGAGGGGATTTAAAAATGAGTGCAGGCCGTGTACAGTAAACAAACATATCAATGCGACCAGAAAGATGTCGAACTGGAGAGATGCTGAGATCCGCTAGCTGTTGTCACTTGGGACGGAGGACTGTATCCATGCTAACATTTGTGTAACAGTGAAAAACAGACTCTGGGCCAACTCCGGAGAGGTTAGCAACACAGCTATGTTCGGGGTATTTCCAATGCGCAAATTATACGTCACACTGTATGCTGCGCTGCGTCACTACGTCTTTAATTCTGGAACACAGTCCACTGTGTAAAAGTCCAGTGTGTCTCACCTCTGTTACTCCTTTGGCTTGGCTGTGGAAATCGGTCAATGGTGGAAAAAAGGTGGGATCACCACCTCACCTTTTTCCTGGGATCTCTGTGTAAAAGTGGTTTATATTTGATCGAAGGGTATTAAAAGTGCACAGCTCATTATGTTTGTTTTCTGAGGTAGGGCACCGTTAAGGACCCAAATATATAAGTAACACAAATTTGATCAAGCACCATTTCTCATCTTTATTGTCTTCGTTTACCAGGTCTTTATGGACCTGAAATGTCTTAATCTGACCCGTGGCTCTTTTATTGTCTATGTTGAAGTTGTGATTTCTGTGTGAAGAACATGAGTTATGATGACTTGACCCACTGATTTGATGATTTAAGATAAGATACTTTATTGTCATTATACAGAATGTACAATGAAATTCAGGTGGACTATCAGGGTACGGACTCGTAAAATAGCAATAGTAATAAATAGTATTAATAACTATAAAATATAAATATATAAAAACATAATAAAAACAAAATATAAAAACAAATATGCATCACTCACATATCAACATCCATACATTCATTCCCTCACACATCCACCTCCTTCTTTATCACACAGCAATACGTCACACACACATCCCGTCAGTGACAGTGTATATGTCAGGGTAGAGACTGCGATCTGGTAGGATCGGCGATTCTACCAGTAGAGACTCCGATCGTAGTCTCTACCAGTAGAAACTCTGATCAGAGTCTCTGACCCTAACCCTAACCCGATCGGAGTTTCTACTGGCAGGATCGGAGTTTCTACCAGTAGAGACTCTGATCGGAGTTTCTACTGGTAGAATCTCTGATCCTACCAGATCGCAGTCTCTACCCTGATATATACAGTGCAATGTACAAAATAGTGCAATCAAAAAATGTCTGTACTTTAGTGGTTGAGTTCATTGTTTAGTTTAGATTTGAGTAAGTTGCCGTGCTTAACAGTTCTTAGTCACAGTCAACTTTATTGTCACTTTTACCAGATATACAGCACATATAGGACACTGAAACTGCAAAAACTCTAAGGCCCCACGGTGCAACAATGAGCCTAGCAGAAAAAATATTTTAAAAAATGCAATATATCTGTAAACATAGAATATAACTATAAACATAGATTATAACTATAAACAGCAGGGGGTTGAAGAGACAATAAATAAACCATAACGGTGCAACAGTAAAGGGACTGATCAGTTTTTTGAGTTAAAGTGACAAATGCAGTTCTTAACATCACTGGGCAAAACTCCCATATTTCCCTTTCATTAATTTGTAAGTGAAGTGGTGTGAGAGAACATGAGACTTCATCTACCTTTGTCTTAATTTTCCAACTGTAGGAAATCTACCCCTTTCAATTTTGTCCAATGACAGGGGACAGATACGAGGGTTAAATACGTGATTACAGTTGTAATTATAGATGGTTGTTCAGTTTTGTTCAGATGCAACCTGTACACGTCTCAACACAGAAGATTAGAAAAGGACCTTCACTTTTCATAATATCAGGAAAAACATCAGGTTATGTTTATTTGTATTTTGGACAAAGATGAGAGAAATGAAGAGGGGAGGTGCCCCCTTACCCCGTCTTTTTCGACTGATCCCAAAGTCCCATGTCGGTTCCTCACAGTAACTTAACAAATTTAACACATGTCAAAATAAATTCGAAACAATCCTGCACAAACGCAAAACTATTTTACATATGAAAAATAAACTCTATCCATTTCATATCTGTATTACGCATATAGATAGACACTTCAAATATAAGTAGGCAAAAGAAATTCCAGATCCAAAAGGACACTCCAATATATGGAAATAAATCAACCGAAAAAGAAAACAAATATCACACAAATGCACAACAATTTCACTGTGACTTTTCAACAACACTCAATGTCCAAAAAAGATGAAAACAGCATCTGATATAGTGATAAGCTGGTTATTTTGTTCATTTGATCTACTGTCATTTATAAATAAAGCCTTGTAAGCTGGTGTTTACAGCTGCTATCATCTTGAATCTGCATGTGTTGGCTGCTTTGTTTGTTCACGTCTCCGTCTTCTGACTGACTGCAGAGCCGTCCACTCCTCCTGGCCGTGCAGTGTACCTGTCAGGCAGTGACACACAAACAACAAGTAATTGCATTACACACATTAAAGTTGAATTGAGCCTGTGACGCTGAAAGCCGAGGAGGAGACGGAGTACAGTGCTGAAAGCTGACACCTGACCTCTGACCTCCGATCTGAATCTGAATCTGGATCTGAGCGACCACGTTCAGATCGACACAGCGATTTGAACTCCACAGCGAAAGTTTGAACCTGTCAGTTGTTTGAGACGGAAAGATTTTAACCCTTTCATGCATAATGGTCACTACAGTGGACAGCTATTCTACAGCTGTTCTCTTGTATATTCGTGGGTTTTGTTATTTTAGTTCCATATCAGCCAACACAGTGGACACTTATGCATCATCCCACACACTGTAATTCATACCATTACTGTAACTTTGCTGTTCTTGATAAACCTGATCTGCAGTAACATGTTTCAGTGTAAATCAACTGTTATTTGTTAGGGAAAAAAAGCTGTTTTTTTTTTTTTTGCATATTATCTCCATGAAAAGAGTAATAATTAGCATTAGAATATGTTAAAATGTGAGATTAAAATGTGAGATGTCAGATTTTATTTCATTGTTTTAATATCAAGTTCTGATATTGGGTTTTAAACACGTTTCTTTACTTCAAAAATTAAATGCATGGACATTTTTGTAACTCCATGAAAAAAAAAAACAACTTGATCACACTGTTTTTTTCTTGCCTATGGAGGAATAAAAACACTCAAGAGACAAATCTTAACTAAGGTTCTCATGATTATTGCATGAAAGGGTTAATTTACTCCTTTGTCTTTATTGATGACAGTGACCGGTATTGGTTTTCTGATGTACATTATGTGGACAAAAGTATTGGGACAGGTTGAATTCAGGTGTTTCTTTTCTAACAGGGGTCTGGGATTCAAAACAATAATAACAAATGTCATAATATAGTTTTATATTGTGATAAATATTATTGCATTACATTGGTTAGTTTGGTTTAAATTGTTATCGTTGCTTCCAAAATGCCCTGGAGATTGTTTTTACTTGATTTCTTTCAACATTGATTTAGTTTTTTTGTTTGTTTTTTTTTAGCCGTGACTATGATTTTAAATGTTCTACTACTAAACTTCTGAAATATTTTTCGTGCTCTGACTAAAAAAAAATAGGCAAATTTTCTACCACATCCAACCATCTACTTTCTTCACATCTCACTCAGGAAGAAAAATCTCCCATTAAACTTAAAAAAAAATTGATGTTTATAAACTATATTGACAAAAGTATTGGGACACATCATGGCTACAGCTGTAAGATGTCCTGCTCATGATGATTTGAGATAAAAACATCAATATTTCCTTCAAGTTTAATGGGAGATTTTTCTTCCTCAGTGAGATGTGAATAAAGTAGATGGTTAGCTGTGGTAGAAAATTATTATTTACAGTCAGAGCACAAGAAATATTTTAGAGATTTAGAGGTCGAACATTTAAAATCAGTCATGGAATTAAAAAAAAAAATCAATGATGAGAGAAATTAAGTAAAATCCATCTCTGAGGCATTTTGGACACAAACTTAACAATTTAAACCAAACCAACCAATGCAGTGATATTTATTCCAATATAAAACTATATTGTAACATTCGTCATTATTGTTTTGCATCCCAGACCCCTGTTAGAAAAGAAACACCTGAATTTAATGTGTCCATATAGTATGTCTGCTCTTTTGGTGAAACTTCAGACTCGGATCAAGATATTGAAATTTTATGATAAATGATCAAATTTATCGTTTCCGTTATTTTCACCACACTGTTTTTATATTAGTAAACATTTATCACAATTACATAAAACAATCAAGTCTTCCAGATAATAGCAATATTGCAATTATATGAAATTGTGACATTCCATCTTCATTCCTGACCATTAGTATTTAAACCACATTCAAACTACAACACCTGAAAAAAAAAAACTAAACTCTGAGCCCTGTGTTAATCAAATAATGTGATCAAACTTTATTTGTTTGACAAACTAATCAATGCAGTTTAAAATGCTTAATAAGCAACAGACAAAACATCAATAGTTGCTTTTCCATTGGACATATATGCAAAACTTTACCGATATTTACTAAATGTCGAAAAAACAGAAGTGTGTAATGTTGGTTTTTCCATTAAATCGCAAACGGGATGATTTATTCTGTTATCGCGAGATGACACGAGAAGTCTTTCCATAAACATGGCGACAAACATAAATATTGTGTTGATTTACAGATATATTCATTATTATTATATATTACCCCTCTATCCCATACTAAATTCTAAAATGATTCAGTCTCCTGGAGTGTCCACACATACCGCACCATGTTTCTTTTAAAACTCTTCTTCTTCGCTTGTCGTAACGTTCGTCAACATTCGTTATGTTTAATTCACGTGACTCTAGTTGCGGAAAAAGGTCTTTCCATTGCAGTTTTGTTTGATATACCAATTGTGCTACGCTTGAAAAACCACCTCTTGCCAGCACAGAAACTTTTCATCGAAAAATGAGAGTTTGGGTGAAATTGTCATTTTTCCATCAGGTAAATGTTTACGTACAAGTTACATTCACGCAATTTGAGGGTCAATGGAAAAGCGGCTAATGACACGTAATACAAGCAGCAATACAATGGTTACACAGTGTCCTCAAATGAAGGGGATTGATCTTAGTGCTGACGTCTGCTTTTTCTGGGTGGAGTCTGTGTGTTCTCTCTGTATCTCCATGGGTTCTCTCTGGGTTCTCCAACTTCCTCCCACCATCCAAAGACATGCACTTTACAGGGTTAAATCAGGGATGTCAAACTCATTTTCTTTCAGGTTCAGCCCAATTTGATCTCCAGTGGGCCAGACCAGTAAAATAATAGAATAATAGCTTATAAATAATGACAGCTTCAAAATGTTTTATCTTTATAGCAAAAAATAAATAAACAAATATCAAAATATTTACATTTACACATTATCTAAACAAAAAGATGTGAATCACCTGAAAAAAATTGACATTTATTAAGTAAAATAATTGCAATTTTAACAATATTATTTTCCTGAACTTATCATTTATACATGTGTATTAGGGATCAGATCTACAAAGGTACAAAACATTTAGTAACAGGTATAATATTGTTAAAATTGCACTTAATTTTCTTTTGACATTTCAGATTGTTCATATTTGTTCAGGTTATTCACATTTCATTGTTAAAAGATAGTTTGTTAGTCTAAATAGTTCCGTAATTAAATTTTTGCGCTGAAACAGGAGTGGATGAACCACATGTAAACCATGTAATTTTATTTATTTATTTATTTATTTTTTTTTTTAGAAATCCTTGAAACACTGAAAACAGATTTGACTTAATACAGAAACAATGCCTTAAACTTGAATTCTGTGTCTCTTAGAAGCGAAACAGAAATATCCCGTCCTGAATAAATATTTGGCAGCCCTTTTACTTACTGTTTCAATTAACTGACCAATCGATTATTTGTGCACATCCGTCGTCATAATGCATATGAGCTCAGCTTCAGAGCAATTATGTAAAAGCAGGACTGAATAGATGGGTTTTCAGTTTAATCTTCATTAGAACTGTGAGCTCTTTGGCTTAATTTAATTTTACCTCAAGCATATGTTTATTTAGTATTTTATCTTTGTAGCTTTTGAACAATGCCAATATTTTTCAGTATTTTGTGTGGTATTTTTATAGTCTTTTTGCACGGTAAGTGTTCACTGCTTAATAAACGAAGAGCTATTCTATTCTATTCTATTCTATTCTATTCTATTCTATTCTATTCTATTCTATTCTATTCATCTACACATGCATCTGCCAGACAAACTTAAGAGAGATGAAGCACCAAGTGTCCAGTTACATTTAAACACTGTTGTAGTCTTCATTAATTAAAGTTAAATTACTTGGATTAAAACCTGAAACAAAGGATGTGAAACCATCCTAGTGCTTCTGAGTGAACACACACATCCTCCACGTGTGTGTGTGTGTGTGTGTGTGTGTGTTGAGTGTGTGTCCATTAAGGTGATGAATCAGATCCACAGAGCACTCACTGATTCTCCATCAGTGTGTAATTGAATCAAAGTGGTTTTTCTGGTCATCCTCAGAGCTGCTCATCTGTCTTTGTCTGAACGTAGCAGCACTTTAGAAACATTAACAGAGCTGAGACATCACTTTACTACATGTGCTCGGCTTCGGACACACAACACTGACTGTGACATAACATCATATATGTTTCTGTTCTGACCAGAGCCACAACAACTCGCCAGTAGTAATTAGTTGATTGGAAAAGTTATAATCTGTGGCTATGCTGGTAGTGGATTAATGGTTTCAATGATTTTCCAGTAAACATACACTATATGAACAAAAGTATGTGGACAGGTTGAATTCAGGTGTTTGTTTTCTAACAGGGGTCTGGGATACAAAACCATAATGACAAATGTCATAATATAGTTTTATATTGGGATAAATATCATTGCCTTGGTTAGTTTGGTTTAAATTGTTGTCTTTGCTTCCAAAATACCTCAGAAATGGTTTTTACTTGATTACTTTCAGCATTTTTTTTTTAGTTTTTGACTCACTGTTTATTGTTTTTTTCTTTCTTTTCACACATTAAACATTTTACAGTGATACAACAGACTGAAATTAAAAGAAAAGAGATAAATAAAAATATGAAAATGAAATGTAAAAAAAAAAAAAAAAACAAAATAAACAAAAAAAACAATAGATTACTGTCAATCTTGTTATACAGGATATGCTGTTACATTATAAATCTTTCTAGGTGAGATAAGGCCTAGGCCAGGGCAATAAAACATTCAAGCATTTACAATAATACATTGTGGTGTCAGAATGCAAATCCCTTAAGTTATCACACGAATAACCAAGACTGCAGTCAGATCTGATCAAACTGCACTTCATCCAAAACAGGGCCCCATATATATATTTTTTTATTTCTCGTTTGTTATTAATTTTAAAAATCAGTTGTTCATAGCTGGCTATTTGTCATTTCCCCAATCCATTCAACATTTTTTTTTTATCCATGACTATAATTTAAATGTTCTACCTCTAAAATTCTAAAATATTTTTCATGCTCAGACTGTAAATAATATTTTTTTTTTACCACAACTAACCATCTACTTTCTTTACATCTTACTCAGGAAGAAAAACCTCCTTTTAAACTTTAAGGAAATACTGATATTTCTAAACTATATGGACAAAAACATTGGGACACATCATGGCTACAGCTTGTAAGATGTCCTGTTCATGCTAATTTGACATATAAGCAAAAATTAATGAAAATCCATCTCTGAGGCATTTTGAAAGCAAAGATAACAATTTAAACAAAACTAACCAATGCAATGATATCTATCCCAATATAAAACTACATTATGACATTTGTTATTATTGTTTTGTATCCCAGACCCCTGTTAAAAAAGAAACACTTGAATTCAACATGTCCCAATACTTTTGTCCATATAGTGTATGTTGTTGAAATGCAGCCTGGGAGTTGTAGTGTTTATGTCCACAGACTTGAACCTCTGACTTTTTTTTTTATCACAAACCCAGATACTTTCTAAAAATACAGTTGGATTCTGTGGCTCTTTAACACTGTGGTGAAGTTCTGTTGGTTTGAACTATGTTGTGGGTTTCATGATGATAATAACAGAGTTGAAACAAAGCTAAATAAAGAATCTTCAATGTCAAGGCTCATGTTCAAGCTGTTGACATGACATGTAGTACATGACTAACCAGTTTTATAGGATTTTCACAAATGGGGTTTTTTTATGCCGCATTCAATAAATCCTTGCATCTGGGCTGAAGTTCCTCTTGTGTTGGAAAAGTACATCCAACTGAAAAAAGAACTTGTAGGTTTTATGTGTTGTATTTGGTGAAGTTGCATCTTTCAGTCAACTTAATAATCCCCATCTACTCCTTTGGTGGCTTTAGGCAATGTGAAAGTTCGTCATTGGTCTCAGTGTTTGTCTGTTTTTTTTTTTTTTTGTTTGTTTTTTTTTAATTTATTTTATTAACCATAAGTCGGTCAATTTCAGATGAAGTGTTTTTGAGAGTCCAAAAAAGAGCTATATAAGTATTATTATTATTATTATTATTATTATTATTATTATTATGCTGGTCCAGTCCGATGTAGAGGGTAAAATGGTTGGATTGATTCACCTGAACAGACATTTGTCATTATGGGTTGTGACAAATTAAAGTGTCATACATCGCTAAAATTTCATTAGTTTTGCATTAGCATAAGCAGAGTTCCCACGGGGTCTTACTAACAACATTTACAAATCTGCATTTGATATGTTAAAAAAAGTATTTAAAAGATATTAAAGGAGTGATATTTAGCTTTTTTTTTTTTTTTTTAATAGAATTATGCATTTTAAAACGTTTCCCTGTGGTCTACATAAACTGTAAATGCTCTGCTTGGGTCTGAATTCTTCCTTAATTCAACTCCACAGGTCTATCTTCAACCCTATTTCTGAGTAATGACACCAGAAAGGTGGTTTTGAGCGCTGGACCTTTAAATGCACATGAGCCACTTCAGGCCCCGCCCCCTCCAGGTTGTTGACCACACTGTCTGTCCCGTTCAACCACTTGTGTTCCTTAATACAACCGACAGCTGAACATTTTAGGTAATCAGCTCGAAGTTTGGACATATTTTTTACTACAACCGCTGCTGCTGACAAACAAATATCTCGTACTCTGAGAAATGTTCGTCAGAAGTCTTCACCTTATATGTGCAAATGTCATTATATAACTAGTTATAGACGTAACAAAATAAGCAGGAAATAAAACAGGTTGTAGAAATCCACTTGATTTTTGCCACAATGAATATAAAGATAGCTTTGCAGCACCTGGAGGATTCAAATTCAAACTTTTTGAACTATTAGGGTCCAAATACACAAATAAATGAACCAAAGACTAATAAAAGTGGGTTTAGCAAAATATAACCCCTTTAAATTTAATGTGGTAAGTCTTCAGTTATGTTGCCATAAACTTGTTAGCTGTTTTGTGTTACAATGTGTCTGGGAAACGTCCAAGCTGCAAAGAAAGTAATGTTATTCTACTCAGTTCCACCTGTTCCAACCCTACAATTTATATTAAAATTAGGAACCAATTATCACTAATTTTGCAGCCGCAGGTGAGAAATGACACGGAACGGTGGGAATCAAGATGTTGGAGTAAATACATACATTTTCCTAAATTCTAGGAGTTACGAATTTTTGCCAGTATAGCAATGAAATGGGCATTAAATTCTGCTCTAAGTAGTCTTGAAAAGGTCTTGAAGTCTTAAATTTAACTTATATAAACCTGTAGTAACCCTGATAAGTAACACGATAAGGTGATGACATTATTTTTGTTGTACAGACTTGTATATTAGTGAAGCTGATGATGTCTGGCAAACTTTAAATGATTCACAGTTGAGCCACAGCTGGTCATGGCACTTAAATGCACGTTGTGTTTGTTTAATAGAAAGTTCATGAGACGTGACATGAGAGGAGACATGGGAGACTAAAGCTGCACAAATATAGCAACGGGGCCAGTTTAAAGCTGACCACAGAGATTAGCCAAAAAATGTAGACCACACAACATGTAAGAACTCCAGGAAAGTAGTCATGGCAAACCCGGTTACAGCGCTGCTTGAGTCATGCATATCCAGCTCTATTTCAGCAGCACTGAAACCAGCACTCCTACTTCTTCTTCTTCTCATTGTATAGTTTTTATAGGTAGTTGGTAAACCAGTTTAGAGGTCAATACTACCACCAAGTGGAATGGAGTCACTACACAATCGGACAAGGGGTCACATTCTCTCATAGCCATACATCAAAAATCATGCAACTCATAAAATAAAGTCAAAAATCTATTAAATAAGAAGCAAAATCAGCAAGTATTCATCAAAATAATAAATAATATATGAAGGGGTCAAGAAAAACAATTACAGCTAGGCTACATGTTGCTAGCTCCAAATCATTGAAAATAACTTTTAAAGCAACAAATGAGACTAGCACCTGCCGAGTAGAAGTTTGACAAATCTCAGTACACTAGTTTGGTCTGGTGTTCATCCTCATTACCTCTATTTATCTACTGACCTTTATTTAACCAGGGAAAAAATCCCATTGAGATGAAAATCCTCTTTTACAATGGAGTCCTGGCCAGTATATGCAGCAGCAAATACAGAACAGTTACAAAATTACACTGTTAAATGCAAATACCCAACACATTTGACTATAAATAGTTGGTAAAAAATAACATTTATGAGCAGATTAAGAAAAACAAGTGCAATTATGGAGTTGGTCTCAACAACTCTCAGTTTGGACTTAAAAGCTCTCAATGAAATTAACTCAATTTCCAGTCTTTTTGCAGCTGATTCCATACATTATCAAGTTTATACTGGTACAACCCTAATATTAACTCTGGTCCACACATTTTTATTTAACCAGAAAAGAAGTCATTGAGACTGGAAATCTATTTTACAAGAGCTGAACTAAACAGGCATCGGTTAACACAAATTAGACAAACGGTTGTAGCCATATAAGATCATGCAGCTCATTATAAAATAAGTCGAAAAGACATTAAATAAGGATAATCAGCAAGTATTCATCAAAATAATAAATCATGATATATGAATGGATCAAGAAAAGCATCTGCAGCTATATGTAGCTAGCTCTAAATCATTGGAAATAACTTTTAAAAGCAACAAATGAGACTAACTCCTGAAATTTCACATCTTTTAGCAATTCGTTTTAAGCTTGTTTGGAGCAGCTAACTTATGATGTTACCTCCATGTTCAGTCCAGGCCCTTTTACACAGACAGTAAAAATAAACCCTATAACCAAAGACTGTGACTACCTATACTCTTTTCTCTATTCTGACACATGTAGTCCTGAAGATGTGATGTGAATAGATGTAAAATAGAATTATGAATAAGAACACATTAATGTTTTAGTCTGAGGGGCGGAAATGCACTTTAATGCTGGATGTCACTCACTATAATGCAGAAAGAAGAATAATCGGGCCTGAGCTACTGTATATGATGGGAACCTTCCTCCTTAGATATAAATGACTCATTTTAAAGCAATGATTCTGAAGTTCATGTGTCCATACATTAAGGAAAACATAGTAATAAATATGGTATTCATTTGCTGCACTTAGATCCTTGGAAATCCTTGTAAGTCTGACAAACTGGACCTTTTGAAATAGCCTCTAAAAATGACAATCCTCAATTCCTGGAAACACAAAATTGGTACTTGCACATGCAGACCAGAACCAGAATCTTCACACTTCTGTGTGAGCATTGACATAAATGTGGCACCATCCACTGTTACTCTAGAATAGGACAAAAAATCTCCCCAAATTGTTTGGCTAAAGCTGGATTTATGGTCGTGTGTAGCTCTGTGTCACGTAGGTGTGCCGTATCTGACAATAGCATTATGTGCTCTCGCATTTGAGCGTACTGTAATGGCATCATTTTGAGAAGTGACGTAGTTTCCCTTCCAAATCAGAAGATGGCAGTAGTGCTGTTATCGGCTGGTCATGAAGATGAAACTCCACTCTGCGGAGTTGTTTCCATCGTTTTGATATCTTCCGGCAGGCATTTCCGGTTTTTGAACAAAAATAGCGGCCGACATGGAACAGTGTCTTCGCGAGCTCGTAGAAGTCAACAAAGGTATCATTGTTCTTTTAAAAGTATAACAGCGTAAGCAATGGAGAAAGACGCAACGTAGGAGATGGGCCGTGCGACCGCTGAGCGAAAATAGTTTAACCGTCGGGGAATACCAAAACCTAATAATTTTTAATTTTACTAATCAAATAAAGCCACAGTTTTGTTCAATTGTGTGGGTTTATTAATGTGCATGACCACGCAGGTTTTTCAGGAGCAAAAAGTAACAGACAAGAACAAAAGTGAAATAAGTAATGAACAAAACAAATGAACTATATATGGCAGAACCCCACAGCATTTGTTGCTGTATAGTCCTGGTGTCACATGATCATAGATTGACCAACCAGGAGGGGGTGTCTCTGTGTTGTCATGCCGTGTAGTCACCATCTGGAAGAGGCACGCGTGGAGGCTGTACAGGCTAACAGGGTCTATCCAAAGTGACGGTGGCCATGGCTCAGATGGCTGAGTGGTTCGTCCAATAACCGAAGGGTTGGTGGTAGAGCCCGACTGATTAATTGGCCGGCCGATTAATCGGTGTGATTATAGTGTATCACCAATTAATCAACATCGGCCAATATGTAGCTGATATATTAACTTGGGATGGACTGCTACCCCCCCCCCCCCCCCCCCCCCCCCCCCCCCCCGGCGAAAATAACGGACTGCTACTGCGCGCTCTGACAAGGATGGACCGATGTATGTATCTTTATTTAGGTGGGACAGTGCACATTAATGAACACATTTATACATTCCATTTCAGTATAAACGTATAAATATGCCAGAGTTAGCACCAATGCTAATTTTCATCCGCAGTCCCCACATAATAAATAACAGAGATCTGTGCAATACAAAACAATATAAAACAAAACAATACAGTGTAATAAGTGCAGTAAAGAGCAAGACAGTGCAATACATTGCAAAACAGTATAGTTCAATACACTACAATATAGTACATATCAAGAACTAAAATAAACATTTACTACTTAAAAAACAATACACTACGTGTCAGAGATTAAACTAAACATTCAGATATGTCTTTAAAGTGCTAGTGTTCACATGTTTGTTTCTTAGCCATTCTTTAATGTTCTACTTTAGTGTTCTACTTGTCTGTTGAATGAGTACACTGGATTGTACTGTTTTACGTGAACCATGTTGTTTTAAGGAGGGACTAAAGATGGAAATTTGCCTTGGCTATAACCTTGCATATTTGCACATATTGTATTTATTAATATACACTGTCCCTTTGAAAAAAAAAAGAAAGAAAAAAAAACTTCAAATAAACTTTAAACCTAGAAAAGGCAGCTTTGATATTCTAATGCCTAAGTCTTTTCAGAAGAAAAGGCCATATGAAAAGATGTGTGTCTTTGTCCATACTTGACATTTTCAGTGTGTACTTGCAGCTCATTGGTTGTTCTTTCATGTAGCAAGGTCAAACTAGAATGGAAAACCATGCAAAGAGCAGAAGGAAGGAGAATGATGGTGGGTGACTGAGATCGAGGACATCCTGTTGGTCCAGAATGTATTTTCTGCAACAGCTGGAACACTAGAAAAGTGTCTCCTGTTCAAATAATATAATTAGAATTGGACCAATGGCTCTGTATATCACCTGCATGTTCTATCAATAATTAATAACAAGTTAAATTTGCGAGGATGTCAGGTTCTGCTGCTATGTTAGAGTCCTGTGGTCTTGATGCAGGATATTAGTCGATAGATAAATAGATTTTATTTCAAACATAAGTAGATAAAAGAAATTACCATTTTAAACAGGACACTCCGATATATTAAAGGATATAAGTTAACCAAAAGAGAAAAACAAATGTCACTGAATGTATAATGATTTCATTGTGGCTTTTTAACAATACTTCATGTCCGAAAAGGAGTAGGAAGAAGCCGAGCTTATATTGTCCTACCCCAATAGAAGTGGGTGATACTTTCACTGGAAGATAAGTCAACAAATTAAATGAAAGTCCATATTTGACCTCCTATCAGTGCTCAGTAGTAACTATATTAATTTCTCTAATCATTTACATGTTATAAAACATTAAAATATAGCCCAGTATAAGTGAAGGCAAATGTTTAATATGAAAAAAAAAAAAAAAAATCAAAACTGGTCAAACTTTAGACATTGTCACAAGGAAGCTCCATATAAATGTGAAATGAATCCAACCAGTAGTTTTGTAGAAGATGTTTGAAGAAAATGCTAACAAAGACAAAGATGACACCGTATACAGTGCCTTCACGATAACTCATGGCCAATCAGCCGGTGAGATAAAAACCATCTGAGAAAAGTACTGTTGCAAGGCTGTTGATTTTTCTATAAATGTACATAGTTTTCTTACCACTGGAACTTGTTTGGTGCCACTTGAAGCACTTTGGAAGAAAATTTTGATTCTACCAATAGTGACTACAAAACACTACAATACCCACGTGCCTTAGCTGTTGTTGCCATGGAGAAAAGGTCTCATACTAAGGTCTCCAACTCCTATCTAAACAGGAGAATGTGAAGCTAAAACGACTAAAAATATCTCTGGAGTTGTGACAAAATATGGGTTTTTCTGACGCTGGAGCTGAAGCTGATGTTTGGTGTCATTTTGTGTGCGAGACTGAGAAAGCATAAACATGCAACATATGTGTGTCTGCACATGTGTATATGTGTGTGTGTGTCTGCATGTGTGTGTGTGTGTGTGCGTGTGTGACAGATGCTCGGAGGAGGATCTTACCCGGCTGAGCGAAACTCGCCTTTCATTCTCTCTCTCTCCCCGCCCCCACTGTGCGTTAGTGTGTGTCTTTGTGTGTTAACGTGTATGTGTGTGTGTGCTGCAGCGTCTCAGCGGTTGGTTGGAGGTTGCATGTTTTCTGCCGTTCAGTCAGAGAGGTTCAGAGTGTCGCTGGGATATAATCGCCGTGGTGACGGACGGTCCGTTGGACGGACGGTCAGGACGCAGCTGAAAGTGTGTCTGTGTGTGTCAGTACCTGTGTTTTGTGTTTTTGTCGTCACCACAGAAGAAGAAGACAGTTTGTCCTTGTTTTTTCTTTTTTTTCTTCTTCTGCTGCTGCTGCAGCAGGAGAGAGAGCGGGTGAGCGAGGTTCAGCTGCATTACTGCTGCGTCTGTTTAGATTCAACAACACCAGTGAGTGAGTGTGTGTTTGTGTGTGTGTTTGTGTTTATTTATCTGTATGTGTGTTAGTACCATGGGGTTAAAAATATCTGTTGTGATTGAATATTGGTTTGTTATTGGCATTGGTTAGTCTTCGATATGTACATTCAGATTGGATGTTGGACGTTTTTATTATTTTGTTGTTTCTTATTTTTGGCAATTATTGCTGTTTGAGTCATTTAGCTGATAATTAATACCTTAATCAATCAATAATCATAGCTGGTCTTTGATTTTTCTGCCACTCAGCTGACTGATGAACTTTCATTTTTGATCAACATCTGGCAGTTAAATAGTTTTCTTTTTGCGTTTGTGCCAAAGCAAAAAGAGGAGTTAAATGGAATAATCATTTTTTTATTGATTACTTTGTATCCAATCAATTAATCGATACATTGTCTCTAAACTGTCAAACAGAGCTGCCTTCATGTTTTGTTGCATGTGGCTGTTGTTCCAAAACCCTCGAAAATTCAGTTTACAATGTTAATCCTGAAACGATTCAGATTAATGGGGTATTGATTAGTTTAGTGTTAACTAGACAAATGAAGATGCCTTGTTGATGTTTATTTTTTGCAGTGTTTCATTGATTATCTCCCCTGTTTATACTGTATGTGGCCTTGAATCCACCATTTTACATGAGGGTTCAGGTCTGAAAACATTGAAAGTTACTCATCACTTGTCATCTGTTCTGATTACAGTTCTTTATTCAGCATCTAAAACATTTTAAAGCATACATTTCTTAATTCTGTTGTTCATATTCGTTTTTTTAATTGTTGTGTTTGTGTAGATTTGTATCATTTCTTTTAGTTTTTGTAAATTTTTGTAATTTGTTTTTTAATTTGAGGTGATTTCAGCACCAGTTCATTTTACGTTTGTGTTTGTAGATTACTACCATTTATTTGTTTTTTAGTTTATACAAATTTTGTTTATTTTCCAGTTTTATTTCTTTTTTTTTTCTTTTTTTCGAACTTTATGCCTTAAATCTGCTGAGATTTGGTATTTTTTTGATAATCCCCTGTCCATACTGACCCTCGTGTTTCATGGTGTTGTCCTGGTTTTACTGTAAACAGGATTTATTTCTCTGCAGATGGAGCTGATTTGAGTTGGGTTTTTTTTTGCAGTGGTTGTTATCCGATCTGTCTGAACAGCTGCTGTCTGTCTGTCTGCTTGTGTACGGGCAGCAGAGAGGGTCAAACTAAAGACGGGTGGCAGCTGGACTCCAAAAACGGGCCAGATGTAAAATAGCAGGGAGACGAGAGGAAAATGGAGGCGCTTTGACAGTCAAAACAGAAGGCTATAGGATAAAAATAAAATGAGCCGAAAGCTAGATTTGGTATTGATTTGTCACAATTTTGACATTTAAATATTTATAAATTTTGTCTTGCTGCATTGTTCATTATTCAGTCAGCTGATGGTGGTGGTCTGTCTCCATTTTGGTCACATTTGATCTCAAGTTTGGTGTAAATGTGTGAGTTCCTGTGGATTGACGGAGCCATCTGCTGTGTGGATTTATAGGATTAAAATGTTAAAAATATACCAGATATGTCTTTATGTGTGTGGTCAAGTTTGTACTATCAGTTACTATCCTATGGGGGAGGAGCTTATTGAGACGTCTCTTCTCGCTCCTTCTGTTGTATCTCATGGGACCTCATTTTGGGGAAAAAAAATGAATGGAAGTGAATAGATAATAATTTTAGATCACATTGGAAATATGCCATCAATACACATACAATGATTATCAATTTGGAGAACATTTTTACAAGGCTAGAACGTTGTAGTTTGTCATGATGATCATAAAGATGGTAAACCGTTAAGGGTGGTTTTACTGCCACCTTGTTTAGTCCAGATTCTGTTCAGTTTATCACAAACTAAATGTGAAAATGTTACTTCTAGACAAAAACGTGGACCAAACAGCTGGTCTTTGCTCCAGCTGAAAGAGGTGGTCTCAGTCTGGATAAAACTGAAGTATGTTTTGTGAAAACCCGGGATTTGTACTTACATGGACCAGTTAGACCAGATGAAAGAAGTTAAAAACAAAGCAAATGAACCGCATGTCAGATGTAGACTGACTGTAAAAAAACAAAAAAACAATACTGCACACATAAAAGACGACAATTTGACGTCTGATATCAATAATTCAGTGTGAAAGCAAAATGAACCAGACTAAGTCTATAGAATGGGGGGAAAAAAACAGAAATCTCAGCAGACTGTGGAGGGAGAAAGGGAAGCTTTAATGATGTCATACCCACAACATTTGGTGTGTAGGCTTTATAATCATGTATTTTAGCAAAATTGGATAAATAATGACATGATTCCTTCACGCAAACAAAAAAAAATGCCTCCTGACACTGACAACAGTTCACATTTTATCCAAAGTAAGTGTCAGTATGGTGGTCAAACAGAAGGGGAGGGACTTAGGCCCTTCAGATCGCCCCTTCTGCTCATGCCCCATGAGACCTTATTTGGATAAAAAAAAAAAAAAAATTGGATTGCAGTTAATGGGACAAGTAATTTTTGATTCCCATTTTGATGTTTGTCAGTTCTCAGTCAGGGTCAAAAAACAAGAGAGGCAGTCCATTGAGCCGTTTCAAGTCAAACTAGTTGTTACATTACAATTTTTACTACAAACTGTGATTTTCTCTATTTGTAAAATGTATTTTTTTAAATGGTCTGAACTTATATAGCGCATTTTCTACACCCTCATGGTGCCCAAAGCGCTTTACAATTCCTCACATTCACCCATTCACATACCAGCAGGCAGCTGCTGCCATGCAAGGCGCTGCCTGGCCCTACTGGGAGCAATTCAGGGTTCAGTGTCTTGCCCAAGGACACGTGGACAGTTGGAGCCAGGATTCGAACCACCAACCCTTTGGTCATTGGACGATCCGCTCTACCAACTGAGCCACAGCCACCCTAAATGGACAAACATAATTTTTTTTAAACAAAAGTGCAATTCAAAGAGGATCCAAAAATGTGTTCTTCGTCAGTGACCTTCAATATGTTTGCAAAGTTAGGTCCCATGGTGTGCACCAGAAGGGGTGGGGCTTTGGCTGTGTTTGACCCACTGCTCTTGTTATAACCTTACATTCTGTTTGTTTGTGTGTGTGTGTGTGTGTGTGTGTCAGCTGTGTGTGTTTGACAGCTGTGTGAGTGTTCGATGCTGTGTCCGGCCTCCTGCCTGCCACTCCTCAGGGAGTTGGCTCAGTGGCGTTGCCTGCTGGGCTTCCCTCGCCACCATGGAGTCGCTTCTGCTAGCACTGCAGGGCTAAGCGCTAACACTGGACAGCAGCAGCAGCAGGGGTCAGAGGTCAGGGGTGGGTCTGGGGGCAAAGCTGCTAGACCGGTTGGCCGCATCAAGCCGCTGCCGGGCAGCCAGGTGAGTCCCAGGTCGTAAAAATATATAAAAAAATAATATAATATGAAGCAAACACATTCAGTTGCAGAGTTTGAAGTTGTGTTAGGGAGAGATGAAGCAAAAACTGAAAACATAATCTTTCAGTAACCATGGCGATAGGGCAGCAAATGTTCTCTAACCTCATTATTTGGTTTGATTACAATTCACCTGTGAACGATACATGATGCATCTTTATGGTTGCATCCTCAACTTTGTACTAATACTGCACAGTTACTTATCCATCAGCCATCAGTTAATGCAAACAAACAGGTAAATCTGAAGGTTTTTTTAACAAATCAGACTGCAATATTCTGCAATATAAACAGCTGCATGTTGGTGTCTGTGTGAGCCACATCGGTCTGTAACCATGACAAAGCAAAACCCAAATCCATTTACAGACAGTACATCAGAAGTCCAGCTGGAATCAATAAAAATACAGTTTGTTTACACATAGCATTTCTAAGGTCTTCCTGAAATAAACATTACAAACTGCTTTCTGTTACTCGGTTTCCTCTTTAATGATACAGAATCTGTCTGCCATCATAGTCCACTTTGCCAGAGTCTCACAATGAACCAAACATATTCTGGTGAGCAGAGTCTGATTTAGCCATGTTGCTAATGATGTGAATTATTTTCAGAACAAAGTTAAAGCGCGCTGCTATTGTTAAGATGCACAGCAAAGAAAAAGAAAATAACCACACAAACTCAATTTTACAATATACACACATGCCTGTGCACAAAAAACGCAACCAAACCAGTCCCAGAACCAGCAGCCTGTGAAACCAGGAGTAACTGAAAAACCAACTCGGCTAGATACGATGAGTACAAATTTTAACAGCAATACCTTATGAAACCAACAGGTGGTCTGTAAGTGTCTTTGTGTTTATTATTTATGTTTGAACTTTCTTTCAGCGACATAATTCTGCACTGGACGTCCAGCTTAAAAGACGAAAAAGAAGTTTAGAACAGAGCTTGGCAGAGCAAAATGTTGCCATTGACAGAACATAATACATACAGGGTTCCCACAGGGTCTTGAAAGTCTTGAAATTACAAATTTTTATTTAATACGTCAGTATAAGTAGGGCGGTCATGGCTCAGGAGGTAGACCGGGTCTTCCAATAACCAAACGGTTGGCAGTTTGAATCCCGCTCTGTCCTAGTCATGTGCTGTTGTGTCCTTGGGCAAGACACTTCACCCTCCAGGTCTCCAGTGCTGCTACTCACACTGGTGTATGAATGCGTATGAATATATGAGTCTAATCCATTATTACCTTAACCCTTTCATGCATGAATTAAAAGAATCTTAATCAAGATTTTTTTTATTTCCTGAGTGTTTTTATCCCTATTTAAGCATGAAAAAAACAACGCGATTGAGTTCCAAAAATGTTCACTCAGCTGGACACCATAAGTTTAATTTTTGAAGCAAAGAAACATGTATTTACTGATATTCTGTGTGAAAACTGAAATAAAAAATTTTTAATGGTGCTAATCTGATGTTTTCTCACATTTTAATATACTCTAATACTAGTCATTACTTACTTCATGGAGATAATATGCAAAAAAAAACCCTAACTTTTTGTTTAAAATAAAAAAAAAAAATGTTAATTACAGTGTAATAACAATAACAAGCAGTTGATTTATACTCAACCATGTTAGTGCAGATCAGGTTTATGAAGAACAGCAAAGTTACAGTAATGGTATGAATTACAGTGTATGGGATGGTGCATAAGCGTCCACTGTGTTGTCTGATATGGAACTAAAACAACAAAATCCATAAATATATAACAGAACAGCTTTAAATAGCTGTCCACTGTTGTGACCACTATGCATGAAAGGGTTAAAGTCTTTAAAAGGTATTAAATTTGATATGGTTTTTTGCTACCATAAAGTTGTGGGCTGTATTGTGTCTAATGTGTCAATTAAATGTCAAAGCTGCAAAGAAAGTAACGTAGCCTACTCAGTTCTACCCGTTTCAACCTGACAATTTATATTGAAATCAGGAACCAATTATCGTTAACTTTGCAGCCCCCGTTGAGAAATGACAAATTTTTGCCAGAATGGCCATGAAATAGAACCGAATTTAATGCTCATTTCACAGCCTAAGTAGTCTTAAAAAGGTCTTAAAAAGCCATAAATTCAACTTGTAGAAACCTGTAGGAACCCTATATGTATATGTGATGTAGAAGAACTTTAAAACAGTGCTGCAGGTCGAAGTAAAACTTAATTACCATGGTAACAGAGGTGCTGTGTCTGTCTTTTGCTGTGCCTGTGCAAAAATCTAAATACCTCCATTGTAAAATGTAATAATTTCACCATGTTGATCATAATGTCCTAAGTTAACCCACAAGTCAGTTTTGAGAAGGTAAAATAGCGATGTAATTGTACAACTTTATTGTCTTGTCAGTGGCTGAAAAATCAATAATGATGATAATGCACCTGCATACTCTGTTATTGATTTTATGTACTGATGCAGAAGTCCTCATCACAATGCATCTGAGGATCTAGAAATTTCCACACCTCTACACAAAAACAGCTTTCAACTCCAACAGTATAGCATTTAGAACTGTCTACGTCTGTGATAGGTTACTTCTGCACGGCAACAGCAACTGATTGGTTGGAAATAATCTAATGATCCTGAAAGCAAATAGATTTGACTGTAACTGAATAATCAGGTGTAATCCAAGTCCATGTTGAATATCTTGTGACCTGTAGTGACCTTTGAAAAGCTACTCCCACTGTCAGTTATGTCATTGCCAATGACTCCATCACTTTAAAGAGTTGAATTAATCTCATTACATCATTGATCCAAACCAGCTGACTCGACTGATTAGATCCCAATAAAACACTCTCCACTCCTGATGGGTATTTATTGATCGAGGTGAGTTAAGGTTCTGCAGTGTTTTTCTGCACAGACACTTGAATGTTTACTATTTTATTCTGGTTAAAGGTTGGAATTTATAATGGAGTGCCAGGTTTACCAGGAATTGTCACTAGGTGCTTCTCCATTGGATTTATGTGCAAAGCTTTACCGATATTTACTAAATGTTGAAAAAACAAATGCGTAATGTTGGTTTTTCCATTAAATCACAAATGTGATGATTTGTTTATTATTGCAAGATGACACCACAAGGCATTCCATAAACATGGCAACAAAGGTAAATATTGTGTTGATTTACAGATACATTCATTATTATTATGTTACCCCTTTGTCCCAAACTAAATTAAAAAAGGATTTGGTTTCCTGGTGTGTCCACACATACCATGTCATGTTTCTTTTAAAAATCATCTTCTTCGCTTGTTGTAATGTTCGCCAACATCTGTTTTTGTTTTTTTGTTGTTTTTTTTTAATTCACATGACTCTAGTTGTGGAAAAAGGTCTTTCCATTGCAGTTTTGCATGATACAGGCCACCAATTGCGCTACGCCCGAAAAACCACCTCTTGCCAGCGCATAAACTTTTAATCAAAAAACGAGTTTTGGTGAAATTGTTGTTTTTTCCATTCAGTAGATTTTTATGCACGTTATATTCGTGCAATTTGAGGGTCAATGGAAAAGCGGCAAATGTTTTTTAACGATGTATTTACCCAGAGGGACAGGTTTCACTGGATCATGTCTAATCGTTTGTCTAATGTTTTTCTCACTGCATGATGTTTCATATCAGCATCATCATCATGATGCACTACATAAGAGAAATTAACTGAAATATGCTACAGCTGTATATGGGACAGAGCGTTATTACAAAAAAAAATTATTTCTTCTTTTGTCATTGCCATGCCCGGCTTTATGAACTCAAGACAAAGCCTGATTCAGAAATAGTTTTATGTTAAACAACTGTATTTATATCAACAGTAGCATTTATTTTATTAAGCAAGAAAAATCTCCAGAGGAAGCACTGCTCTCACTTTCATTAAATGGCATTTTTCATGATTCTCATACAGCAATACTCTGTTTATTAGATTAATTGTATGCTGCCTCGTCCTATTTCGCCGTATGCCTGGTGTGCTACTGTTAGCCTCTGTTTCTAAGAGTCTCTCATTATTGACTGTGATAACTGTTATATTGAAGCTGCTTCCTCATCCGTCTCTCTTAGCGCTGCGCTTATGTTACAAACCACGCAGGCTAATAATAATAATGATAAATGGTCTAGTGGTAATGCCTGGATACAGTGAATTAAACGGGAAATTCAATAAAGTGAAATGTATTTCATTATAATCACATTAAGTAGAACTTGATAAGCTTTGGCAGCACATTAGGTCACTTTAGGTATAATAACATCTAATTTAATTTGGGTGAGGAAAAGGGTAATATATATGTATTAAACATCCACAACATTGGTAAACTTTACTGTATTTTCTCTGTGGATGGTGCAGATAAAGCTCACCTAAAAATCTATTTTTTCCCCTTTTGTTGTGTTTGTGCAGCGATGCTACTAATGCACACCTGACGACACATCCTCCACATCTTCACCTCATTGTACCATAAAACCAGTCTCTGCAAACACCAGTAAAAATGAACTAAAAGCCAATCTGAAGCTCATTCCTCATCTTGAGACCAACACCATCATTTAAGGTTAATGATGTGATAAAACAACAAATCAGACATTACCCAATAGAACTAAAAATGGATAAGGATGCAGTTATGTTTTGTACAGTTCATTACACACTTATCTAATGGCCTTAAATTAATTAACACAAGATAATGACTTAATACTTTGGAGGCTCTGCTACAGCACCGGGTGTTAAAGGGACATTAATATGTTGCCGTATTGAGAAGCTTTAGAAAAACAACTTATTTCCACATATGATGAACACAGTAGCCTATGTATTGATCTTAATTTTCAAAGTGTTACTTATTTTATTTTTGTAAACTCAGAATTTGAAACTTGTCTAGGATTCCAGTGGATTAAAAAAACATTTCTTATATAGATATGCCAGGAATTCCATCTGTCTGTCTGAGATTTTGTCCAGCTGATTTCTCTGAGGCTATTCACCTGATTCTTTTCAGATTCTTTACCAACAGGAGAGGTGCAGTGCAGAGTTTGATTACTAATTAAAATTTTGCTTTTTTTTTTTTTTTTTTTTTTTTTTTAAATAAGATTGAAAGTTAAGACTTGGCTAGAATAAGGTTTGTTTTGATTGTAGTCTTGAAAGTCTTGAATTTACAAATCTGCATTTAATACTTTAAAATAGTCTTTAAAAAGTACTACATTTAATACAGTAGGTCTTAAAGGTAGGATAGGAGATCCTGGAAAAACGGTTTTAGCAAGCTATATTTTGAAAATACACAATTTAGAAGTCCAAACCCCTTTCTTCAGACTTCTCCACCGAAGCCACACCTCCAGAGTACTGGATTGTACTCGTAGGGGGGAGGGACAAGTGGCAGTTGAGTTTGATGGACATATCACCATTTTGATGGGCCGGTTAAAGTGATTGGATGGTGTTTTTTCAGTCCTGTTCGCCCCACAGATGACTAAAATGTTTGATTTTTGTGTTAGAGCATTTAATTAATTGGTTGCAGTCGGGGTGTGAAGGGAATTTAACCAATATAGTAAAAAATGCTCCAGGAAAACATTTTCTACCCTCCCTTTAAGTTATATTGTCATATATTGCCATAAATGTGTTTAAATGTGTCTGTTAAATGTCCAAACTCCAAAGAAACTAACATTAGTCGACTCAGTTCCACCTGTTCCAACCTGATAATTTATACTGAAATAAGGAACCAATTATCGCTAACTTTCCAGACCCCAGTGAAAAATGATGTGGAATGGTGGGAATCAAGGCGTTGGTGTATACATTTTCCTAAATTCTAAGCGTCAAAAATTTTTGCCAGTATGGCTATGAAATACAGTAAATTCTGTTCTAAGTAGTTTTAAAAGGTCTTAAAAAGTCTTAAATTTAACTTCTGGAAACCTGTAGGAACCCTGCATTTAGTTCACAATTATCTTTAATTTCTGTGCAACTGGGTGGGGTAGTAGTAAACTCAGCTTAATTTTTCACTTGTTTTCTCTGTAATGATTGAAAAACTCCGACCACAAAAATTCAGAAAGGTGGGTTTCACAGTAGCACATTTCTGTGAAATACAGTGTTTTCATAACATTTAAATTTTATTATTTGTTGTGAGGTTTTTCCCTTCATCCTCACACTAAAATCAGTTGTAAATCCATATTTTTAAAGCTGAATTACAACATTTTCTGGTCCTCAGATCCCATTAATAGGTTCACATCTTCATCGTACTTTCATTACATCTTCAAAATCAAGTTTTGGGGATATAATTGTTTTATCCTTTGTGTGAACATGATAACTAGGACAGATTTGGTTGGATTTCTTCCTCCTTGATAACCAACATAGGGGACCCCTAGTGGAAGAACCCTATCGATTTCAGCTTCTCTGTGAGTATTATAAGTCATCCAAATGGGGGCGCTTTTGTTGAAAATGACTTTTTTGGACACAACTCAAGCAATAATAGGCCAATTGAGCAAAAATTTGGTTCATATTGATCGTCTTACAAATGTCCATGTTCTTGCTACCATCCAGAGTTCATATGGTGTCATTTTCATTCACTAGGTGGAGTTTTGTGGCGAAACATTGGTTCTGTGACCATTATTCTGCCACTATCTGGTTGATTTAGCTCAAATTGAGTTCATATTGATTTTCTAACAATTATCGTGGATAGATTTATATATAGAAGAGGATTTGGGGGGTTTTCGGGGATATACCCTCGCTGTTGGCCCCCCGACAGCATAAGCCTCGTTGTTGATGAGTTTACCTCCCTGAGTCTGTGCTTTACAACAGAGGACAATACCTTGATAAAGACAGTGGACTGAAGTACATGAGTTGTAATGTAGACTCGACTGTGTCTACTCTACAGGAGCTTCCTGTTTTCCTGCTTAAATATTTATCTGTGTATAAAGGGCAGCAGCTCAGATTCACCAGGACAACACATCTGCTTGTTCTGTTTTACTGTGACACCATCAGAAACTGAAGATGCTAGTTTAGCCTTTTGAGTCAGAACATCCAGCCTGTTCATCACCGAGACATAACTGATTGCAACTTACACTTTTGAAAGATATTTGGATGTATCTTATTTATTTGAATAAATGTCTTCAAAAGAAAAGAAAAAGAACTGATATCATACAGAATGTGATACTTCAGTCTCTCAATAATACAGTCATTGTAGCAAATAGAAGCTGATAAGATTTCACAGAATTCCAGCATTATGGGAACTGTAGTTCTAAAACTGAAGACAAATAAGAAAACCTGTAGTGAATCAGTCTATTCTGCTCATTTATATTCACAAATCTGTCCGTACGTCTTGGTGATTCAGCCAAAAATATTATGATCAAAACATTTTTATATCAGTCAGTGCAGACAATTATGGTGATTGTCAAATTATTTCTTTCAAGTTCAAAGGCTGACTTTTGATCTTGAATACCAATGGAAATTAATTAAGACACAACTTGACAAGCATGAAGTAGAAGATGAATCCAATGTAAATGATGCAATAGACAGAAACATCCCAAAAGATGCACTGAGATGAAAAAAAAATGCAGTGAGACAAAAATGAAGAGACTCAATGAGATAAAAACAGCATGAGACACAACATAAAAACAACCTAAAGATGCAACGAGACAAAAGTAAATAAAAGATGAAACAGACAGAAAATAGAAAAGCACTTGGAGAGCGCAGACCTCTGCCAAGACAACCCCCCCCACCATCACCACCAAATCATTTGTTCCTTGTGCCAGTATCAACATTTCCTGAAATTTTCATCCAAATCCATCCATAACTTTTTGAGTTATCTTGCACACGGACAGACAGACAAATCAACGCCGGCAAAAACATAACCTACTTGGCGGAGGTAATAATGTAAAAGACACAACGAGACAAAAATGAACTAGAAGACCTAAAAGACACAACAAGGTGAAAACAGTCTCACATTTTGGGATTATTTTGTTCAGACATTTACATTAAATAAAGAAATGGCTTTTACTTAATTTCTCTCAACATTGACTTAGGTTTTTTTTATCCATGACTATGATTTTAAATGTTTTACCTTTAAGTTTCTAAAATATTTTTCATGCTCAAATCATCATGAACAGGACATCTTACAGCTGTAGACATGATGTGTCCCAATATTTTTGTTCATGTAATTTATAAACATTAAGAACATTTAAAATCATAGTCAAGAATGAAAAAAATCAGTGTTGAGAGAACTTAAGTCAAAACCATTTCTGAGGCATTTTGGAAGCAAAGATAACAATTTAAACCAAATTAAACCAATGCACTGATATTTATCCCAATATAAAACTATATTACGACATTAGTCATTATTGTTTTGTATCCCAGTCCCCTGTTAGAAAAGAAACACCTGAATTCAACGTGTCCACACACTTTTCTCCATGTAGTGTATAAATTGATAAATATAGCGATAAATATCAAAATGCAGAAAATAGAGGTCGACCGATATGGGTTTTTCTAAGGCTGATGCCGATTTTTAAAATTTGGTCAGCCCATGGCGATATCTGCAGCTGATATTTGAGACCAATATTTAAGGCCGATTTAAAAAAAAAAAAAAAAATTTAAGCACATTGACTGTAAAATTCAATTGAAACACTTAGATAGTTAAGGTTTTTATGCAGCATTATAAATGAAATTATTAATACATGTACACATAGTACTCTTTTAAAGGGGTTATATTTTGCTAAATCCACTTTTATTAGTCTTTGGTTCATTTATTTGTGTATTTGGACCCTAATAGTTCAAAAAGTTTGAATTTGAACCCTCCAGGTGCTGCAAAGCTATCTTTATATTCATTCCGGCAATGGCAGTGGATTTCTACAACCCATTTTAATTCCTTCTTAATTTGTTACATTTTATAACTAGTTATGTTACGACATTTGCACATATAAGGTCAAGACTTCTGACGAACATTTCTTTGAGTACGACATAATTGTTTATCAACAACAGCAGTTGTAGTCCATACTGAAAATATGTCCAAACTTCAAGCCATTTACCTAAAATGTTCAGTTGTTGGTTGTATTAAGGAACACAAGTGGCTGAACGGGACAAAAAGCACGGTCAACAACCTGGAGGGGGTGGGGCATGAAGTGGCTTATGTGCATTTAAAGGGCCAGCGCTCAAAACCACCTTTCTGGTGTCATTACTCAGAAATAGGGTTGAAGATGGACCTGTGGAGTTGAATTAATGAAGAATTCAGACCCAAGCAGAGCATTTACAGTTTATGTAGACCACAGGGAAATGTTTTAAAATGCATAATTCCATTTAAAAAAGCAAAATATCGCTCCGATAACATTTAGTGAACTTCAAGTGCTGCCCACACAGATGCCTGATCAAATATCTTATAACATTTTTACTACTGATCAAATATCGGCTTTCAAAAACAATCAAGGCAGATGGGTGATATTAAAAAAAATAAATATATCGGCCCGATATATCGGTCTACCTCTAGCAAGAAATATGATGACTGATTTTATCACCCGACCTTATCTGACTGTGAACATTTGCAACTGAAGAGACAAAAATACACCCACTCATAAACTGGTGTCAGTTACAGTATCAGTGTGTAGGATGGTGAAGCTACTGGAGGACGTTTGTGTTTGTCTCTTTGTCTGTCCTCTTCAATCCCCCCTCGTCTCTCTCTCTCCTCATGTTTATGGATGTGGTTTCTCTGTGTTGGATGTTCAAACAGCATCAGTAATGACACTGCCGCTCTATCTCCACTGCTTTCATGCTTCATTTACCATCCTCATCATCTCCTCCTCCTCCTCACTTACAGCCTCCTGTTTTATCTATAGGAGCACTATGATCGAAACGAGAACAAACCTGCAGCTCTGTCAGGACTTATTTATCACGTTTTATTCTTTATTTTATTCCCAATAAATTCAGCTCTGGTATGAGGAGGAAAACAAAAGGCGAGAACATTACTCACAATCGCACATTTGCATTTACCTTTAACAGCAGCTGACAGATGGTATACTGCCATAGTATACCGACAGCATATAAGAAGCCCCCATTTAAAACATCTCAAGTGCGAGGAAATATTTTATTACAAAAATAAAAAGAAAATAAATCCAAAACTCATCAGTGTAATATGTCTGTGTTTTATGAAGAACTGCTACACAGAATGAGGTTTTAGATTTTACTGTATGTACATTTTTTGTTTAGGTTTCAGGTAAAATTCATGATTTAAATTGTTCATGTAAAATATAAAAATGCTACGTATTTAATTAAGAACTGACAGTGCAGCCAAAAATGTTGCCAGAATAGGAAAAGAAATAAAATAAATATGTCACTTGTAACTGATTATTGACTTGATAAATGTCAAACTGTGAGTTAATTCCAGAGAAGTTTATTTGTGGTTAAAAAGTCATTTGTAAAAGACACAATGAGGACAAAATGACTTGTAAGACATAAAATGACAAATTCAGTAAAAGGAGAAAATGTATTAAAAACATTTAAAAGACGTATGAAGACAAACTTGTAGTCCTCATGATTTAGCGGATATAGTAAGACTTGGATTAAATTGCAATTCCACTCTGTTGTAAATATGTAGAGTCGTTGAAGTTGTATCACTTTTTGTTATAATTGTTTTATATTATTTGTCTTTACTATCTTTATGCATGCACATTTTTTGTTGCACTTTATTCTGTTGCTGCTTTGACCATTGAATTTCCCTGTTGTGGAATCAATAAAGTCTCTAATCTAATCTAAATGATGTGGAACCCACAAGGACATTAAATGAAGCTGATCCAGGTCCATTATTCAGAATATTTATTGGCTTCATTTTTTCAAAACATGACGTTGCTGAACCCAGACCTGACCGACTGAACCCACCCCAGATCATAACACTGCCCCCACTGACTTGTACTATAGGCACTAGGCATGATGGGTAATCACTTCATTCACTACCCATCACTGTGGAACCGGATCTATTTGGACTCATCAGACCACATGACCTTTTTCCATTGAAACACAGTCCAATCTTTATGCTCTCTATTATTAATATTAATCACTGCAGTAATTATCCAATAGAAGGATCTGAACTATTTGCTTATTATTATTATTATTATTATTTATTTGTTTTTTTTGTTTGTTTTTTTTATCAGTTTGTACATATTAATGTAATTGTAATTATCAAAAAAGGACGGAAAATCCTACCACAGTAACCAGTATCATTACCATTTTCGCACCCAGCCCAGAATAAAAATATAAAGTTTAAACAAAGATGTTATTGTGGAATCATAGATGAAATCCAAAAAGCATTGACATCTGAATTTTGAACATTTTATTTTAGTGATTTAACATGATATATATGTTCTACTAACTACAGTGGAAACAGTGTCAATATGACTTTGTGTAGCTCTCACGATGTCTGTAGAAAATATGAAGGACAAGTGATGTGCAGATAAAATAATATTAAAAGCAGAAAAAACTTTGAACACGACAGTAATTTTTTTAAATTTTATTTTATTTATTTGCACATCATATACAGCAAGAGAAAAAATTTTTAAAGCAATTTTCATGCAAGGACCACCATTGTTCAGGAGAGGATAGAAGCCAAAAAAGGCTTCTTTAAATACCTCCCCAGAAATAAACAATACACGGGAAAAAAGGAGAAAAAAAGAAGAATTAAAAATACAATATAACTGAATTAATTATCTAAAGTAAAAACAATAGAAATACAAATCAAATGATATACAGCCTTACATTTTTTTGTAAATCAGAGTCCTTTTCAAATGCTTTTTAAATAATGATAAAGAAGATGTTGATTGAAGTTCAGGTCTTAGATTATTCCGAAGATGTGGCCCACGATATTTTAGAGAATACAAGAATGTAAGAATTTATTTAGGACTTTAGCCATTTGTAAATTTAAAATGTCCAAATTTTGAAACTTTTCCGACATAAACTGAATATTTTTTTAAAATTAAAGAATCGTCATACATCCCTGAATTTCTACTTGTTTTATTTTTAGACTTCTTCCAGTTGTATTTAGTTATTGTTAAACTCTTCTGACACTTACCTCAGTATTTGTGTTTGGGTTGTTTCCTGTGTTGCAGTACTCGTCGGCCGGCTGTCTGCTGTCTCTCCACCACAGCGAAAAACCCGACCATGAGGAGGTGTGTGAGTTCAGACCGTACACGTGTCCGTGTCCTGGAGCCACATGTAAATGGCACGGCTCCCTGGAGGCCGTCATGCCTCACCTGATGCACGCCCACAAATCCATCACCACATTACAGGTAACACATAGACAGCCTCTGTTAGCTGGTAATCATAAGAGCACCTTTTATCCTTATTAACCCTTTCATGAATAGTGGTCATTACAGTGGACAGTTATTCTACAGCTGTTCTCTTTTATATTAATGGGTTTTGTTGTTTCAGTTCCATATCGGCCAACACAGTGGACGCTTATGCATCATCCCATACACTGACATTCAGACCATTACTGTCACTGATGTAACTGATACTGTAACCACATAAACCTGATCTGCACTAACATGTTTGAGTGTAAACCACTTGTTATTTGTTAGACAAAGTTTTTTTTTTTTGCATATTGTCTCCATGAAGTGAGTAATAACTAGCATTAGAATATGTTAAACTGTGAGAAAGCATCAGATTAGCAGCATTAAAAATCTTTTTATTTCATTGTTCTCATATCACTTTGTTACAAAAGAGGATTAGGGCCACTGGAAAAAAAAATTAAGGTCCAATATATATTTTTTAATTGTTATTCTGAGAAAAAAGTCAGAATTCTGACTTTAATCTCAGAATTCTGACTTTTTTTTTTTTTGCAGAATTCTGACTTTAATCCCAGAATTCTGACTTTTTTCTCAGAATTCTGACTTTAAAACCATAATTCCGACTTTAATCTCAGAATTCTGACTTTTTTTCTCAGAATTTTGACTTTAATCTCAGAATTCTGACTTTTTTTCTCAGAATTTTGACTTTAATCTCAGAATTCTGACTTTTTTTCTCATAATAATAATAAAAAAAAATATATTGGACCTTATTTTATTTATTTATTTTTTTTCCAGTGGCTTTAATCCTCTTCTGTACTTTCTGATATTGGGTTTTAAACACACATTTCTTTACTTCAAAAATTAAATGCATGGACATTTTTGTAACTCCATGAAAAAAAATTGATTGCATTGTTTTGTTTTTTTTTCATGTGTAAGGAGGAATAAAAACACTTAAGAAAGAAATCTTTACTAAGGTTCTCATAATTCATGCATGAAAGGGTTAAAATCTATTATTCTTTATTTTCAACAACAGAGTGACGTAGATCTGAGGAGACTGGATATACTTGTGTTTTAGATCAGTGATACCATCGTTTTTGTGGCTTTAATGTGTTGGGTGCTTTGTCTTTATCCTGTTCATATTGATGCAGCTTTTTATGTTATTTGGTTTTTTTCTTTTTTATCTTTTTAGTATTGTTTTTACATATGTATTGTTTTTCTTGTCTTGTTATATGGATAAAATATTTTCCCTCATTTTTAGCTCAACAGCCATGGCCTTTTTTTTTTTTTTTTTTTAATTTTTGAAATATTAAAAATTTGCCTTTTGTTATAATGGGCCATATTTTGATGGCTTATAACATGGAAATGGTCGGATATATCAATATAATTACTATTGAGCACTGATAGGAAGTCATATATGGACTTTAATTTGGGTCCATGACCTTTTGACCTTGAAGGGTCAAACATATGATCACTAATGTCTAGATTTCAACAGTCTTTTTCTCCGAAACTACTGGTCAAATTCATTTGAAAAAAATAAAAATTTGTAGCTTCCTTGGGACAATGTCTACAAAGTTTGTTCACAGTTTTAAGAAATTTAGATTTGATAATTTTTTGATACATTTTTGAAATATTAAAAATGTGCCTTTCCTTCTAATGGTCCATATATCAATGGCTTATAACAGAAATGTTTACAGATATCAACATAGTTACTATTGAGCACTGATAAGAAGTCACATAAGGACTCTGAATTAGTTGAGTTCTCCTCCAGTGAAAGTACCACCCAGCAAGACCACAGGACTCTAACATAGAACAGAACCTGATAACCTCACAGATTCCACTGGGCATTGATTCTTGATAGAACAGCTGCAGGGTCGTTGGTCCTATTTTTTTTTTCTTTTTGGTATTGTTGTTTTTTGTCTTGTGTGGTTACCATATTTTCCCTCAGTTTTTTCTTTTTTGTCTCGTTGCATTTTGATTTTTTAAATGAACTGATGTTTGGTCAGACTTTTACATTCTTGACAAAACCATACATATGTGTGGCTCATATCTTCAGGGGGAGGACATTGTGTTCCTGGCGACAGACATTAACCTTCCCGGTGCCGTCGACTGGGTCATGATGCAGTCGTGCTTCAGTCATCACTTCATGTTAGTTTTGGAGAAGCAGGAAAAGTACGAGGGTCACCAGCAGTTCTTTGCCGTGGTCCTGCTCATCGGCACTAGAAAGCAGGCCGAGAACTTCGCCTACCGCCTGGAGCTGAACGGAAACCGGCGCCGCCTCACCTGGGAGGCGACCCCACGCTCCATCCATGACGGCGTCGCTGCTGCCATCATGAACAGCGACTGCCTCGTGTTTGACACCTCAATCGCACACCTGTTCGCCGACAATGGGAACCTGGGGATCAACGTTACCATCTCCATGTGCTGAAAAGAGGCGGGGTGGAATGTTAAACTGGTCGCCATAACGACAGGGACTCCTGTGAAGCCGGTCGATGGTGACACATCGCCGTTTGATTTCTCAAAAACGATGGACACACAGATGGCCGCTGCCTCTGATTGGTCGACAGAGGACAGAAGCACCGGGCTCTACCCTCTTGTGATGTCAGAGAGGTGGGGCGGGGCTGGCGGTCCACCTCAGCAGCTCCCAGCATGCTCTGCAGCAGCACATGGAGGAGGCGGGTTTCTGACCTCAGCGCCTTACCTTTAGCTCCGCCTCCTGCTGCAAGGTCACATGACTCTGGTCTGTTTTCAGGGAAACACAACCTTAGTCCGACTTAAAAATCCACACTGGTGAACACTCCTGTGGCATTGTGGGTAATACACATCTCCCAACATTCCTTGCCTTTATACTGTAGCAAATAGCGGTCACAAAATAAAAAAAAAGACACCTCATCTCCAAAATAAAAGTAGTTTATTAATCATCACATAATGTAGAAGCTATTTGGGGCGGCCATGGCTCAGATGGTAGCGTGGGTCATCCAGTAACCGAAGGGTTGGCGGTTCGAATCCCGCTCTGTCCATGTGCTGTTGTGTCCGTGGGCAAGACACTTCACCCCCCTTGCCTCCAGTGCTGCTACTCACACTGGTGTATGAATGTGTGTGAATGTTCGGTGGTGGTCGGAGGGGCCGTAGGCGCAAATTGGCAGCCATGCTTCCGTCAGTCTGCCCCAGGACAGCTGTGGCTACAGATGTAGTTTACCACCACCAGAGGGAGGATGTGAGAGTGAATGAATAATGGATCCACTGTGTGCGCTTTGAGTATGCGTTCATAGAAAAACGCTATATAAATCTAATCCATTATTATTACCTCCGCCAAGGAGGTTATGTTTTTGCCAGGGTTTGTTTGTTTGTCTGTCCGTTAGTGTGCAACATAACTCAAAAAGTTATGGACAGATTTTGATGAAATTTTCAGGGTTTGTTGGAAATGGGATAAGGAAGAAATTATTAAATTTTGGTGGTGACCGGGGGTGGGGGGGGCCACTGATCAGCCTTGGCGGAGGTCTGCACTCTCCGAGTGCTTCTAGTTATTATTATTACTATTATTTTTTATTAATAATAATAATAATAATAATAATAATAATAATAATACATTTTATTTGTATAGCGCTTTTCACAGAACTCAAAGACACTTTACATACAGCAGATAAAAACAGAAATCAAACACATCAGACACATTTCTGCTGGTGCAGAAAGCAGGTATATAAATATAAAACAGTTAAACATTAAAAGCAGTCTTAAGTAAGTGAGTTTTTAAAAGGGATTTGAAGGTGTTGAGGTCCGAGCAGTGTCGGATGGTAGGTGGGAGAGAGTTCCAGAGGGTTGGGGCAGCAATAGAGAAAGCTCTGTCCCCCCAGGTTCATTTTTTCATAAAGAAGCAGAACCATCAAGAGACAGTCAGACCTTCTATCGCTAACAAATGTTAGAGAGTATTTGCTTTGTTTTTTTGATATGGTGTCCAGGTTTTTTCTTTTGTGACTGCTTTGCACTTCTGTACCTTTATTCCTCCGTAGCAGCTACAAACCTCCTGCAGATACTTTACCTCTGAGCTCAAACAATGCCTGTAACTGAAACCACAAACCCCTCAGACCTCACGCTCCAGGCAGCATACAATGAAGACCAGGTGACGGTAAATGAATTTCCCACAATTCAGGGTTCAGACTCCACCGTAGTCAGTTCTGATGTCCGTTCAGGGCATCGTAGAGGCAGAGATCCTCATCATCAGGAAGGAGGTGCTAATGTCCGACTTCAGGAACAAGAATGTAAACCGATGACGACTGATGTGGTTTGTATGGAACTGGCTGAAAAAAGACAGAAAAAAAAGGACTTTTCTTGGGTTCCGTGATGAGGACAGTGTGGGTTGTCAGTAATTCAAGAGGAACTGGTGGTATAATAATGATCTCTTCTCCATGTTTACAGCTCTCTGTGTTCCCAATGGGTCAATTTTAGTCTGGTTCAAAGGGTGTTCTCCACTGTAATAATTGGTTTGCATTCTCCTTCTTCCTCTGTGTTACCATATTCAAAGTTATCCTCACTATAAAAAACATTGACATTCAGTGAGCTGTGGCCACATTGTGAAAATTTTGATGAAAACACGCCTTTTATGCAGCATTTTCTTTGGCAGGAATTCATTTGAACACCTTGGCTCACTTCTACAGGTGCAAATGTTCCTCCAAAACAAACCCCTCCTGTACTGTTTCACAAAGATACTGTTGCTGCGTCATGTGCACAGCATCGGCCAAGGTCAGATTAAAGAAATACAAAGTATACGAATAATCCACAGTGTTTGTCCATGTCTAGAACATGGACGGCACAAGTTCTCCAGCATCCACTGTCATTCTGCAGTAACGTGTTTGCCTTTTTGTCAGGACATCCTACAACTTCAATGATGTGGAGTCCACTATAGCTGTTTCCATCGTGTACTTTAAGCTTATTTTAAAGTATTCCAAAGCTGCAGTTGCACCATCACAATCTGCTTCTTTAGCTGTGACATCACTTTCTTTTTGCGGCTCCATTTTAGTTCATTTTAATGCTTTACGTGTGATGATAAAGAGCAGAGGAAGTGAAGGAAGTTGATAATTAAAGTTACAATTTTTAAATGAATGAAAAAATGACAGAGGCTGGAGGAAAAAAAAATTTAGTATTAGCGCCTTTGCAAACTGAAGTTAATTCCCTGACCTGTTTTTTGGATTCCCCTGATTTTGCATCTTCACAATTTGTGTTTTGTTTATCGTCCCTTTATCTTTTGCTGTTTACTTCAGGGGACGATAAATAAAGTTAAGGTTTATGTTAACAATCCCCCATTTAGAGGATGGACACAGTTGAAGCCATGTGCTGCCGTAAATGGACCAACAGGAGAAACTATATACTGGATACTTAAAAAACTTCAGTTATATGCTATATTCAGTTTATTTTTTATAATTTTATTCAGTCGTCATTCTACAATGTCCATCTCCTAAATGTGTACTCACAGATTGCAGTCTATTGTAGGTAAAACAGTGACTGGAGAATCACATAATCATGTTATTTTAGTGAAATAAATGAATTTATCCCCTTATCCGTGATGTCAGAGTTAACAAACAGATACACTATGTGGACACAAGTATTGAGACTCATCATGTCTACAGCTGTAAGATGTCCTGTTCATGCTGATTTGAGATTTAAACAAAAAAAAAACAAAAACATATTCCCAGTATTTACAGACAGAGCAGGAAAAATATGTTTAGAATATTTAGAAATGTAGAGGTACAACATTTAAAATTATAGTCATGGATAAAAAAAAAATAATCAGTGTTGTGGGAAATGAAGTAAAAACCATCTCTGAGACATTTTGGAAGCAAAGATAATTTAAACCAAAAGAATCAATGCAATGATATGTATCCCAATATAAAACTATATTATGATATTTGTCAGTATGTATATATGTACATACTGTTGGTTTAGACAAAGGGGTGAGAGCTAAGAAGCTATGCTTCTTCTCACTCCTTTTCGAATATGACTTTTTTTTTCTTTTTCTTTTTGTGTGTATCCTTGAAATTTCATTTCTATATTATGTTGTGCAAAGAAGTCAGTTAGTAGCAATCAGGAAGCTTGTATCATTTCCGTATTCGAAATAAATCAATTAGGAAAAAAAATGTTTCGTATCCCAGACCCCTGTTAGAAAAGAAACATCTGATTTCAATGTGTCCACATACTTTTGTCCATATAGTGTATGTTTATGTTGTGTTTCCACCTTCAGTGGAAACGCAATGTACTATAAACTAAAACCAAGGCCAGTGGAGCTGATGCCATCAGTGAAAAAGCAGCAAAAAAACCAACAAAAAACAGAATCTGACCTGAGTACAGTGTAGTTGTGACCAGTTAAATTTAAATGGATGGTAATAAAGTGGATGTAATTGTATAGTTTCTAGGAAATTAAGAAACCATCTGTTAGAATCACCTCCTCTGTTGCCCATTCATTTGAGCCCAGCCTATGCTGTTTTTACTGGGTACGTAGTAATTAGGAGACTGCAAAAGCAAACATTACCTTTTATTTTTTGTGAAAAACGTTTATTCCACAGTTGCCTGACAGTTTTATGGAAACATGGTTAATGAGATTAAACATTAGGTTAACCCATAAAGACCCAGTGCTACTTACGTGGCAGTTCCCAGATGAATTTCTCTCTATTATTAACCTTTACTAATGGAATTATCACTATTTATTTATATTAGTATCCTCTGTATTTTGCATAGTGGAGACCAAAGCCGAGTTCATGCTTTAGACTGTTCACCAGTTTAATGCACATTCAGAGTGTGTCACAGCTCATCGGGTGTTCAACACCAAATACGCAGAAAACTACGTGTGTATCGCTTCATTTGAGCTCATTCCAGATCAGGATTTTATATTACAAGAAAAAACATTGTACAAAAAAAAAAAGGAAAAAAAAGAAAGAAACAGCGTTAATGTAAAATTTCTAACAAAGCCTCTTAAATTCAGACAAAAATTGAAACATACAGCATGAAACAGAACTTGGCATAAAGTTAAAAATAAAAAAAAAAAACATGAAAAGAAATTTTAAATGGTGAAACATGTCATGTGATCACACTGCGTATAATTATTTTGTAAAATATTAAAGTATCAGAGAAAAAAAGTCATTTATAATACAATGAATCTGAGCAGCAGAGTGATATTGTAAGAAAAAAAAGTATATTTATAAATATATATCAATAATTACTAGTTGGCAGAGCCTTCCGATTGAAACTGTAAAGAAAATCTACATTTGAATGTATGAGTATGTAATTTGTTCAATTATATTTAGATTTTTTTTAGGTAAATGTCATGTAATTTAAATACGTAATATTACCATTTGTCTATTTGATGCTAAGGCCAGTGAGGGAAAAATGTTTAGGAGGATAATTTTTTTTTTAAATTTACCACATTTTTCTTCGTTTAAATCATCTTTTCACCACCATTTCTGAGCTCACTTCCACTTGTGATGAAACTGTTTTCATTTCCTAAAAATGAAACTACACACTGATGTTTTTACTTTCTTAATGTAGAGCTGGGTGATGACATGATAATAATTGTTGTGATTAAAACGTTAGGTTATAGTGGAAAATTACCCTCAGAAATCAGTGGCTTTGATTGTGTAGATATAATCGTACTTATAAAATAACAGATTTAGGATGAAAGAATGAAATCAGAGACTACAGGTGTGTTTTCATCTTGTATCTTCTACATTTTCATCTTTTTACAAATAATTTCCAACCACAAATAACCATCTGGTTTCTTCTTATTTCACTCAGAAGCAAAAACCAGCCTTTATACTTACTAGAGAAATACTGATTTGACAGTTACCCTGATAATTATTGATCAATTATCAACTGCTATGAGCGTTCTTCTAATATTTTCGTCGGTATCACCCAGCCCTACGTTGACGTTTGGGTCAGACTTTGTCCCGTTGCTGCTCAGAGACGAACCAGGTGCTGATTTTAATCTAGATGTTTAATCTGCCTAAAATCATATTTTTTCATAATTTCAACTCATTAAACTACTTTTAACCAGCTGCATGGCGTCTCGATAAAAAATGTCATTTTAATCAGCAGATGTTAATTTTGTGAGATCATATGAAATGTGTTTTACAGCTGTGTAATCCCACAGTTTTCCTGCAAATTATTATAATCTGGTTCTAAATTATGAATATATTACTTTATTTTCTGTTTCAAATCCAAGTCCAGCACCACTGTGAAATGTCTCCAATATTAAACTGATAATCAGTGTCATTTGACTTCAGTTTAAATGGAGCCATTCTTTTATGGAAATTATAATTTGTAGAAAAATATCTTTTTATTTTTTTTTGTACAAATGGGTTTTTAAAGGGTGCGTCTGTTGATTTTTCTATCCTTCTACAAATTAAGAAGTAAAGAAGACCTCACTATCGTTGGTGTTTGTCTGTACATAGGAGCTATGGACAAACTGTAAAGTGCAGAAAATCACCAGACTGATCCTTTAATTAAGTCCTTTTTCTTATTTGTGTGACGGTGATCTTCTACTCTGTTGGTGTTTCTGTCTCCTTCGATAAAAAACCTCAGATTCTACTTTGAACGATATAACAGGATGTTTTTTACTCTGTGTTCAGTCCTGTGATGTTTCTATAATAAATGGCTGAAGTTTGTTTCAGTGTCAGTTTCATGTTTGGGATGTTTGTATTTTTTCGTGGACTGTTTGTACCTTTTTAATTGTGATTTTACAGCCGCAGAGATGAGTGAACAGAGGATGCCTGCAGTCACTACACAGGGATGAAAAGTCCGCATGCCGGTCTTTCAGGTAAAATAAGGTTATTGTCTAAGGCAGGGTTATCAAACTTATTTTAGTTCAGGGGCCACATTCAGCTAAATTTGATCTGCAGTGGGCCAAACTAGTAATTTAATAACAATATTGTATAAATAATGTCAACTCCAAACTTTTTTCTGTTTTAGAGCGAAAAGAGTAAATTAACATTATGAAAAGGTTTACATCATCTGTGAATAACATGAACAAACTGAAAAAATTAAGTGTAATTTTAAAAATATGCTTCAGTTTATCGTTTACACATCTACATTCTAATGTACAGATCACAGTGGATCTACAAATACTATATATTACATACTAGATATACTTTCATTTGTAGATATAGATATAAATAGACTTTATTTCTACAAACACACAAAACATTTAACAGGCAGAATCTTGTTTAAAATCGTACTTCCTTCTCTTAAAGACATTTCAGGTTCATATTTGTTCAGGTTATTCATATTTTTTGTGAAATTATACTTTCTTTTAGTGTAGATACATGAAAATATTTACATTTACAAAGAGAAAAATTTGGAGTTATCATTATTTCTGTTATTATGATAGTATTTTATTGGTCCTGCCCACTTCAGATTGAATTGGTCTGAATGTGGAACCTGAACTCAAAGGATCGTTAATATCTTCAGTGTAATTTTTGCATTTCACAAATTCATCCCAAGGGCCGGATTGGACCCTTTGGTGGGCCGGATTTGGCCCCCGGGCCGCATGTTTGACACCTAAGGCTACAGATCTATTTAATCTTTGACACAATCTAGTGCAGGGGTGTCAAACATTTGGACCTCGGGCCTAAACTGGCCTTCAAAAGGGTCCAATCTCGCTCGTGGGATGAATTTGTGAAACGCAAGAATTACACTGGAGATATTAAAAGTCATGGTTGTTAAAATTATTTTAGTTCAGACGCCATATACCAGTGGTTCCCAACCTTTTTTGACTTGTGACCCCATTTTAACACCAGAAGTTTCTGGTGACCCCAGATATTCAATTCAAAACAGAGACTTTTTTTTTTTTTTGCTAAAATTAATTTGTTTTTGATCATGTAATTGTGTGCTATAATATGTTGCAAATAAACATTAATTTTACATGACATTTAGGTCGATATAATTTTAATTTTTACTAGTAAGTTTTGTTTTTTTTTTTTCTTTTATCAATTACTAGAAATTTCAGGCGATCCCATTTGAATTCCAGGTGATCCTACGTGGGGTCCTGACCCTAAGGTTAAAAAACACTGCATTAACTGCTCCCAGTCCCCTTTTTAAGTTGTGTGATACAGTCTGTTCTTTCTCAAACTGATCAAATCTTGCACCATAAACATCTGAAACTAGTCTTCTAGGGGTTAAACTGAAATGAGGAGGAAAGAGGGTCTTCTTTAGAGGCTCACCTGGGTGTAGATCCACCAGCAGCACCAAAGTTTGCATTGGAATAACATCGATCCTTTTACAGTGAAACCTTGCCACTTTAGTAAGTTTTGTTTTTTTTTTTTTTTGGTCTTTTTTTACATTCATTCATTCATTTTCTGAACCCGCTTTATCCTCACTAGGGTCACGGGGGTCGCTTGGAGCCTATCCCAGCTACATAGGGGCGAAGGCGGGGTACACCCTGAACAAGTCACCAGTCCATCACAGGGCTGAACATATAGAGACAATCACTCTCACATTCACACCTATGGGCAATTTAGATTAACCAATTAACCTATCAGTGCATGTTTTTGGATGGTGGGAGGAAGCCGGAGTACCCGGAGAGAACCCACGCAGACACGGGGAGAACATGCAAACTCCACACAGAAAGGTCCCACCCCCCGTCGACTAGTGTTGGAATCGAACCCAGGACCTTCTTGCTGTGAGGCACGAGTGCTAACCACTGCACCGCCGTGTGGCCGTGTTTTTTACATGTTAAGTTAAAAATGTGACTGGAAAATATCTGCAGTAAGGCTTCATGAATTGGTGAAAATGTTATATTGTAAATTAGGGATGTAATGATATGAAAATTTCATATCACGGTTATCATTATCATCGCGGTATTATTGAAATTGTGCTCAAAATGTTCAAAAAGTACTTATAAACACTGAAATAATTTAACCAAGTCGTATTTTGAAAAAAAAAAAAAGAATAAAATAATAGGCACAATGCACTTTCTGTTGCAGAAACATTCAAATATTAACCCTTAGCGGTCTGAGCCTATTTTGTCTGTTTTTCAGTCCTTTTGATCTTGCCTTTATATACTATATAAACAAATGTTTATTATACCCATGTTTGGTATCTTTTATTTCAGCACAAGGTAATCTCTCATATGTCTATTATTTTTTCACTTTAACCTACTATATCAACATAAAAGGACAGAAAACACAAAAAAATATATAAAATCCGATTTGAAAAATGTATATAATTTATTGCATAAATAACACAAAGATACTTAACGAACCTTTTCAAAGACTTTAAAAGTGAATATTGGTTCCAAATATTAGGTATATAAAATCAAAATTGTAATAAATTAAAACTATACTCAAATATTTGACATAAAATCATATCTTTACATAGGTTTTTTTTCCCCTAAAAGTGTGGTAATCAAACACGGTTATCATAATTAGAATTTAAACGGTAATACTAACCATCTGCAATTTTACCGCGGTTTATCGTTACACCGGTAATCGTTATATCCTTATTGTAAATACTGTTGACAAGATTGAAAATGCACTAAGTCTTTTTCAAATATGCTTTTAAATATACCTGCAAGAAAAAAAAAAAAAAAAAAATTAAATACAACAAAATTTTGCAACTTTCATTTCATTTTGCATATTTTACACATCACCTCCCCAAAACTGGATATTTACAACAAAGATTGTGTATTTTTCCCACTGATTACCCCAAAGCCTCCTTTACCTGACTTTTAAATTGCAGCCATTTGCTGTTATATACTTGCACAGGATCACTGTAATTGTGTAACAACATAAACTGGTCTGAAAACATTTTATTACAAAATTCTTAAAGACAATACAAACATTTCACAAGAATAATACAATTATTCTGCATCACATTACAGGTAACTGAAGAAAAGTATCTGCTAATCTTATAATAAAAAGTTTCCAGTTTCTAATGGAGTGTTTATTAACTACCTCCGATCTGCTGTTACGGAAAATTCATAGAAAAATGAGCACAAACACTAAAACTGTGACATGAATTTTCTTCTGAAGCATCATGTGTTAGAAATGTGTGCCTGTTTTTAGGTTTTTTACTGAATCGTTGCACATTTTTAAGACATATTTTGTTTATTTCAGAAGGAAATTCACTTGTTTGAAAATACCTAAAGGCGGATAAATCCACCAATCACAGAGCAGATTTTCCACAAAATGAAAACAGAGCAAAAAAAATCGTGTTTTCTGTCAGAACACTTGAACCATAATATACATACAAATTTTTGCCTGGTGATACTGAAAATATCAAGTACTGCAGCTTTAACTGCCACTATTAACTCAGAATGATTTAATGGTACATGTGTGATATTCAGATAAACTCAAAAAAACACAAAACACAGATCAGAACTGAACAAACTGGACCAAACGTTGTCAGCAGGTTTCTACAGACTGTCAGTGTTTACGGTACCGGTCTCTGTCCATGTCTCTTCTTCTGTCGTCTCTGTCTGAGTCTCTTATTCTTTCGTCTCTTTCTACGTCTCTTCTATCATTTCTTCTTCTATCATCTCTGTCTATGTCTCGTCTTCTATCGTCTCTTTCTACATCTCGTCTTCTATCGTCTCTTTCTGCGTCTCTTCGTCTTTCATCTCTTTCAGTGTCTCTTCGTCTTTCGTCTCTTTCTGTGTCTCTTCGTCTTTCGTCTCTTTCTACATCTCGTCTTCTATCGTCTCTTTGTCTTTCGTCTCTTTCTGCGTCTCTTTGTCTTTCGTCTCTTTCTGCGTCTCTTCGTCTTTCGTCTCTTTCTGCGTCTCTTCGTTTTTCGTCTCTTTCTGCGTCTCTTCGTCTTTCGTCTCTTTCTGCGTCTCTTCGTCTCTCGTCTCTTTCTGTGTCTCGTCTTCTATCGTCTCTTTCTACGTCTCTTTCTGCGTCTCTGCGTCTCTCGTCTCCGTCTGTCTGTCTCTGTCTGTCTCTCTCGTCTTCCCTCGTCCTCTGTCCGTTCTGTTCTCTTCCCTTTGGCGCCCCCCTCTGGTTGTACTTGTCATAGCCGGCATCTTCTTTTTCCTCTTTAACCCTGACAGCAGCAGGAGGAGGAAGAGGAGGAGAAGGTGATGAAGAGGAGGAGTGCGCCGCCCGGCTGCTTCTTTCCTTTTCTTTCTCTTTCTCCTTCTTCTTCTCTTTCTTCTTTTTCTTCTTCTTCTCTTTCTTATCTGAGATGAGAGACGAACATTCACATTCAGATGAACAGAAGCTTTGAATAAACAGAGCATAAAAAAGGAACAGAATTCAATATTCTCAAAATCAAGCTTTAAAAGTTATGAATTCCAGTTACAAAGTATTGAATTTCAGCTGACAAATGCTGATTTGAACTTACAACATGTTGATTTTCATCAATAAAATTTGGATTTTGGTCACAAAGTATGAAGATTTGTTTATAAAGTGTCAAATTCCATTTACAAAGTGTTGATTTTTACTTCAAAGGTATTGATCATTGTTTCAGACTAATTCCATCGATAAAGTATCAAATTTCTTCTATAATGTATCAAATTTCACCAACAAAGTATCAAATTTTGTTACAAAGTGATGAGTTTAATTCACAAAGTACTGAATTTCCATAATATTGTAATTAAATGTAATTCTATGTGGTGCCATTCAAAGTGTACCTGTACTGGTCATGCTTACAGCATTAATTGTGCTTTGTGTATTATTTATAAGCAAGAGAGGCACACATCAAAAAAAAAAAAAAAAAAAATCGGCATAAATGCGCCACACTGGACCTTTCTATTATGTGAATTAGTGCTGGAAATGATGAAGTACCCTACAGATACCCTTTAAAGGAGTGATATTTTGCTTTTTAAATGGCATTATGCATTTTCAAACATTTCCCTGTGGTCTACATAAACTGTAAATGCTCTGCTTGGGTCTGAATTCTTCATTACTTCAACTCCACAGGTCCATCTTCAACCCTATTTCTGAGTAATGACACGAGAAAGGTCGTTTTGAGCGCTGGCCCTTTAAATGCAAATGAGCCATTTCACGCCCCACCCCCTCCAGGTGTTGTGTTCGTGAATACAACCAACAACTGAACATTTTAGGTAATTGGCTCGAGGTTTGGACATATTTTCAGTTTTTACTACAACCGCTGTTGCTAACAAACAATTATGTCTTAATTGGAGAAATGTTTGTCAAAAGTCTTGACCTTATATGTGCAAATGTCGTGACGTTACTAGTTATAGACGTAACAAATTAAGCAGGAATTCAAAGGGGCTGTATAAATCCACTCGATTTTTGCCAAAATGAATATAAAGACAGCTTTGCAGCACCTGGAGGGTTCAAATTCAAATTGTATGAACTATTAGGGTCCAAATACACAAAGAAATGGACCACAGACTAATAAAAGTGGGTTTAGCAAAATATAACCCCTTTAACTTGGAGCATCCCAATAAACGACCAACAGGAAGTGACCTCACCTTTTTTGACCTTCTTCAGAGGGATGACGTACTGATCGTCTTCATCGGAGGAGGAGGATGACAACTCCGGGGCTTTCGGAGCGCAGCCTTCCTCTCTCAGTTGTTTGGTGATGTCGTCCATGTCCTCCGAGTCTTTGGGCGGTCGATAATCTTTAACGTGATCCACCCGGATGGTCCGACCTTTAATCTGAACGCAAACTCAGTCAGCTGTGATCGCCGTCGATAACATTAAAGGTCTGTACATTCCCCAGATGTGATGTCATCTCAGAATGTGATTGGTCAGTCTGATATCAGGAACCGTATTAATGATCAGAATTCAAGGTTTTAAATACTGTTTCAACTGGGTATGAAGTTAATGTAAATGTAAATTGACTGAATTAATCGATTTGTTGTCAGCTTCTAAATTAAGCAACAACTATTCCAATAATACACAAAGTGAACAAGAGTCAAAATTCTTTGATTCCGGCTTCCGGCTTCCAAATTTTTATATTTTCTAGTTTCTTTTCTCCTTTAAGACAAACTGAAGATCTTTAAGTTGTCAGCCATAATCTTTGGAAAAAACATAAAATTTTTCTGCATTTTCTGCCATTTTCTTGACCAAACAATTAATATTTTCATTGAGAAAATAATGAACAATTAACCTGCAATTGTTGTGGCTCCACTTACACAAACTTTAGCCTGTTTTACATGTTTTTTTTACATCAGAAAGTTGCAGAAAGACTCCAGTACACTACTTTAACTAGCATTGGCATTCTAACGCACTTTCATCTGTCAATATCCACACATGCAATTTGAACACTGAAAGTAATTACATGCATATTTTAATCGATAGAGTACTAAAATGAACTCATTCTCATCACATAAAAGTTGAGTATCGTGTGTTGGTCTGACCTTGATGCCGTTGAAGTTGTCGACTGCCAGGATGGTGCTCCTCTGGTCCTCGTAGCAGATGAAGCAGAAACCTTTCGACTTCCCCGTCTTCTTGTCTCGGACCAGGTTGATGTTGACGATCTCTCCGTACCTGACAGGAATTGAACTTACATTTCATTTTGTGATCAGAGAATAAAGGCAGCTGTGAGACATTTAAGGTGTCTGACGTGTCTGAAATACGCACTGAGAGAAGACACAGATGATGTCACCCTCCGTCAGCTCATACGGAAACCCACCTGTAGGAAATGCACAAAGTGACTAGTTAGAGGCCACACAGGAGGATTATGGGAGTTGTGTGTTGTGTTTACGTACCAACAAATACCCAGGCGCTGTCTTTATACTCTGTGTGCCATGACACTGTCTCATTGACCCCAAGGTTGGCCTCGCGCTCGTTGAGCTCATTGATCAGCCTCACCTTCGTCAACGGACTGAGATCAGAGAAAAAAGAGACATTTAAAAAGAAGAAGAAAAAGAATGGACCAGTTAATGAACAGAACACTAAAAATAAATTAAAGCTACAATGAAGAAAATAATGCATACAATTTAAAACTATTATTTTTATTTGCATTAACAATTTTTAAAATACAGAAAATTTCATTTTTAACCAAATTTGCAATGTTTAAATTATTTATTTATTAGGTTAAATATTTTTTTAAACAGTAGTTTTAAAAAGTAAACAAACTGAAATGTAATCACAAGGAAAAAACACAAAGATGTATTATTTTTATTTATACAAAAGCTTTTTTTTTTAATGTATTTCATTTGGGATCCCTTCTTAAATAAATGAATAAACATTTATTATTTGAAAAAAAAAAAAAAAAATTATATATATATATATATATATATATATATATATATATATATATATACACAATTAAATAAATAAAAGTTGCAACAAAAATAGTCCATTTTATTTAAAAAATAAATAAATAAATAAAAGTATACAAAAACTACTTCGTTCTTGATAATTGAGTAATTTGGTACATACAAGTTGAAAATAAATACAGAAATATAGTAAAAAATATTTTGATACAAATGAATAAATTACATAAACCTAGTAGTAAATAGTAATGTCACTATTTATAGCATACTTGAAAGTAATCTGGTAATTATAGACACAGTGAAAGTGTAGTTACATCTTTTGTTTTTCTTTTTTCCTCCTTAGACATTCATGCTTATGTGTTTACATAACACTGATTTAATGCCCTACATTTAACAGAGAACATCATCACCACACTGTTGTTATATAGTTATTACGTTATTCTAAGCGTTCAGTGTTTTTAGATTTTTCTTGCAGCGTCAGGATCTCAATAATTATAATCTTTTAACTTTTATACTAATTTTATGGACACATTTAATAGAGACGAAGCAAGCAGTTTGATCGAAACTAGAAAATAATTTTATAAACTGACGGGTTACTGTATTCAACATGTATTTCAACAGATTAATAATTTCAGTTATATTTGATAATCCTTATTAAATGTTTATCAAAGAGACAATGGATTCAATAAATCGTCTGATTTTTTTAGACGGTTTCGTTTAAAAAAGGGTACAACTGAACTACGGTGGCTGTTAGCCGGTGGGCTGCAGGTCAGCGCATAGCAGAGGACAGGAATAAATGATATGACGATATAAAAAGCTCTGAATCTGGACAAAAGCACAAATAAATGCTAAATAAATGAACTGTTTACTTACTTCATGGTGAACTGACGTTGATTAAACTGAAGATGGAAACGGACAGCTCCACTCAGAGACTTCCGTTTGACCTCTTACTAGTACTGCCTCCTGGTGGTGGGATGACTGAACTGCACCAAAATAAAATGTCAAAACTACTTTAGAAAGCTTAATTCTGTTGTTTTAAAACTCAGACCCTAATAATAAAATATACGGACTAAATTCAAATACGTCCCGATGATACATTTGCCATCATTTTGTATTTTAACACGCTGCAGTTTCTCCGCCGGTACAGGAAGTGGCGCTGTGACTCCACTAGTTTGTAAACAATATCCTGCTAAATAGTCAATAGCCAAACAGCTAACTTACTTTTGCGTCCCATTTCTTTAAGGCTTTAATTTTTTTGAACAACAGTTTTAATTGTACAAAGGACAGATAAGTTATAATGACATCCCGATTAGCTGTCTTTTAAATTCAAAGTATATAAGTATTGTTTTACCGCTGAATGCTGATGTCCAGTCATGAATCAGCTAAGCTAACATTAGCTTCAGTAAAAGAACCATAAGTGATATTTATGGCTTAATTAGCAATAATTGAACTAAACAAACGTTTCAGGTTGCAGTGGAATCAGTCTGCAGGTAAGTCAAACTCTTACAAATGGGTCACAGAATTTAACTAGGGATTCATACAATATATTTACAACTCTAATACCAACTCAGATTCGAATTATATATTTTTAACTTGGTTTGAATGATTTTTCCGTCAGTTTTCATCGTTCAATTACGTCTTTTGAATTTTCCAAGTCAGTTTGGGCTTGAGTTATGTACGGTATAGTCTTAATTAGTTTTACTGGATTATGAAGTGTGTGATTTCAAGATGTTTAGAGCCCTTATCTTGAACTGATATGTATATGCACAAGTGTATGTAAACAGACGATAAACTGCATTACTGTTTGCTCTTAGAGGTTAATTGTGTGTGAAATAATGTATGTCAACACATTAATCGACCAGTTAAAGAAGTCAGGTTTAAGACCACAGACTGCTTAAAACTGGCAAAAAGGAAATGGAGTCCATGAAGTGTAAGGACTGAATATATTGGGAGACTGATGCTCAGACACAAGAGAAATACTATTGAGCTTTTTCTGTGCGGATAAAAAAAAATGTAATCAATTAAATTAACGGAGTAAGAAGTGGTTTGTCTTTGCAGGAAGCATAAGATCATCGGCCAGTAGGTGGAGCTAATGACCTACAAATGTTTCTGACCGTATAGTGGCTATTATTGCTCATATCCTCTAGCACAGGGGTGTCAAACTCATTTTAGTTCAGGGGCCACACTCAACTAATTCTGATCTGAAATGGGCCGAGCTAGTAACATAATAACATCATAATATATAAATAATATCAACTTCAAGCTTCTCTGTATGTTTAAGAGTGAAAAAAATAAAATTACATTGTGAAAAGGTTTACATCTACAAACTATCCTTTCAGACAATGTAAATAACATGAACAAACTGAAAAAATAAGTGTAATTTTAACAATATTCTGCCTCAGTTTATCATTTACACATGTTCATTATAACATACAGATCACAGTTGATCTACAAACACACAAAACATTTACTAACAGGCAGAATATTCTTAGAATTGCACTTACTTCTCTTAAGACATTTCAGGTTGTTCATATTTGTTCATGTTACTCACATTTTTTGCGAAATTATACTTTGTTTTAGTGTAAATACACGAAAATATTTACATTTACCAAGAGAAAAATTTGGAGTTGTCATTATTTATAAGTTATTATGATAGTATTTTACTGGTCCTGCCCACTTGAGATTGAATTGGTCTGAATGTGGAACCTGAACTGAAAGGATTGTTAATATCGTTGTGTAATTTTTGCATTTGACAAATTCCTCCCAAGGGCTGGACTGGACCCTTTGGTGGGCCAGATTTGGCCCCTGGGCCACATGTTTGACACCTGTGTTTTTTACAAGGTCACATCAGTTTAATAGAAGTTCTCAGATGAATCTTTACAGACATAAACCAGGGAAATTAAGGCTCAGTTATTTTGAAATGGCTGATATTTAACAAAAAGTTTAATCATGTAAATGTGTTCCTGTCCATCAGGATGATCTCTCAGATCTTCATCTTGTCCTCAAAGGGAGACCACCTCATCTACAAAGACTGTATCCTCACTGTAATCAATATTACTGTTATTGATCATGTTCTCTGTTGATCCAGTGATGTTAACTCTTAACCCAACTCTCAGTCCGTGGAGAGGCGGGAAGTGATGTTGTCAGCATATTTTATGAGAAGGTGATGACACTGACTGGAGACCAGCCTCCAGTTGTCATGGTAACGTCACATCCTTTCTTAACTAGTCACATTATGCACATGAACATGTTAATCTGACATATTTAAATCCCCTCAGAGCCACAAAGACCTTCAATTCATCCATGTCAGACAGGGAGGACTCTATTGGGTTGCCACGACAACTGCTGACTCCTCCCCTTTCACGATTATTGAGTTCCTTAACAGGTACAGTGTGTGTGTGTGTGTCACCGTGTCACCATGGAAACAGCTCTTGGCACATCCAATGATATATTTAAATACATTAATTAGTCACATGACCAGCTGTTACCTTACATATATGAACAAAATTATAAGAAATTGAATAGCAGGTTGACGTGGAAAAGATCAATTTTTAGGTCTGATATTAGACCATAATATCTGCTGGAAACCTCAAGGAAAAAAGGTGTTGGCCAAGTTGGTGAGGATTGTTGCTTTTTTTGGGGAGCACAAGGGACATTTCAAATCGTAAAGCATTACACAGTTTGTATAGTTCAGTTGTTTTACCATATATGAAGATAACAGTAAGAGGAAGTTAAAAACATAAGATATGACGAACATACAAACATTGAATTTAAGACCGCTCAAATAATGTACAAAGCAAGAAAAAAAAAAAACTTCTGTCAGTGGTCATATATAAAACTCAATCTCAGACAAAAGAAGGGGGGGTATAAAATAGATGTTTTTGAGATGTACAAGAATGAAGACATCAGGTTTCAATCAATACTTTAATGCTTGTGGATGATTACCTTATTACATAATATTAAAGAGGCTTTAACACACTGATAATCATAAATATTATAAGTATTAAAGGGGGCCTTTTGCCCCCATTCTGTATCTAATTCAACCACCTAAATAACTTTGAAGACTGGTACAAATTTAACAGACTGAGAGGAGTTTGGTTAGGGGTTGAATACCAAGGTGTGGAAATGTGAGACAGGAGTATGTCAGGAATAAATAACAAAAAGAAAATTAAAAAAAGAAAATAACATCAGTTTCAGCAGTTGCCCACATTGTTGTTTGAAATATCAGTGTTAGTACTGGCCAAGAATTTTGCATCAACGCATCCCGAAAAACTATGTCAGCATCAAAAATCAGACTGAAACACTGAATTAAAATGTAATAACAAATGGGCATCTTAAAACTGTAAGAGCTCTGGTTGTAACTCAGGTGGTGTGTGTCTTCAGGTTAGCAGCTCTAGTCAAAGATTACTGCGGCAGTCTGTCAGAGAAGATGGTGCAGATGAACTTTGCCCTCATCTATGAGCTGCTGGATGAAGTGGTGGTGAGTTCACTGACCTTATCAGCTGAACTCATACTGTATGAAGACAGACAGGATATGACCCCTCTGTCTTTGTCTCTTTTTCTGTATGTCAGGACTATGGTTACATCCAGACCACGTCCTCTGATGTCCTGAAGAACTTCATCCAGACTGAAGCTGTCTCCTCCAGACCCTTCAGCCTGTTTGACATCAGCAATGTTGGACTGGTACGGATCACATTATCCCACTATTGCACTATCACAGTACTAGAGCAAGGTTGTCCCTAAAATAACACTGACTGTGGAACAGAACATGAATGCACAAACAGAAAAACTCTACTGGTGTTTCTCACCTATTCTGGAAAAGATTCCAGATTAACCTGAAGAGAAAGAAGCTTTTTTTTAACACTGGTTATTACCTGTTATTCGCTAAACCATGTGTTGATTTAATGAATAAGAAGATTTGTTTTTGTGTTTCTTTATTATGTATTTGAAAATATGATGTTATTTGACCCAAAACCTTGCATTTATTCAAGCTTCTGTCAAAAATAGTGAAGGGAATTGGGTTGTTTTTCTGCAAGAATTTTTCAGTTAAAAATATTAGGGCTGTCAAATTAACACGTTAACGCAGATTAATCTATCATGATTAATTTGATTAAAAATTTTAAGGCAATTAACCCATCTGCAGCGTAGAATGGATCTGAACGTCTCTGCCAACAAATTTGGGTCAGTTTGTCCAAGTAGAGTTCGTGTAATGCATGAAGAAATGGTCAGTTGATCCAGTAGCGACAAGCAGCAGAACCAACCCATTAAGATGGAAGACACTAAACAGCACGTTGGCCCTCTGGATGGAAATATGAGGACAAAAAGACCAAGACGGAACAGTTGTTTACAGTTGTTTTGTTGAACCTGTTGAAGGTGTTTGATAAACACATTAAGTGCATATATATATATTCCCTTCTTTCTTGAGTCTGTTTGTTCATGCAAAATGAAGCGTGATTAATATAGATTAAAAATAAATGATATTTAATCATGATTAATCGAAATTAATCCACAGCAACCCTGTGATTAATCTGATTAAAAATTAGAATTGTTTGACAGCACTAAAAAATATTTTTCACATAATTTCTGAAAAGCTACGGCAGATAATAAATAATAAGGGGTTGAATTATGGACCTTAGTCAAACCCTGAAATGTGTTTTTAGTGGAATAATACTAACAAAAAGCCATCACTGCACATAAACTCCACAAACTCTGAAACCCTGATGCAGTATCACCGTGTAAATGTTCACAGCAAATGGGAACTTCACGAAAGGTTTGTCAGGTGACATGGTTTTTCTTTATCAAACAGAAGGAAACAAAAGAAACAGTCAGATAATGAACAGGGCTGTTTTGTGACTTAAATGTTTTTCCCAGCACATTTTACGAACCTAAAGGGGAATTATTAGACAAATAACCTGCACACTAACAGAGAAATAATTATCTCTAGCCCTCCACAGTGGATTTAACTCTGTTTCTGTTTGTGGTTGTGCTGCAGTTCGGAGCAGAGACTCAACAGAGTATAGTAGCCCCGAGTTCTGCAGCCACGAGACCAATCCAGTCCAGCAGAGAACAGGTAGGTTCTATATTCTGTTCTGTTCTGAGGAGAGGAGTATCTTTATACTGAAACATAATCAAAGCATTTACTGCCATTAATTCAGATGTTTTCAGATCAGAACAAAACACAGGATTTGGAAACTTTAATTCTGACTAGAGATGATGCATGGCTGAGTGTCAGAAAGTATGTCACACATCTGAATCAGAAAACGCAGCATTGAGAATAAGGACTAATTAAAACGTAGCAGATCTGACAACACGCTGCAGATTGAGTCGATGTTTGTAGGACTCATATGTTCCAGTAAATAGCCAGATCCCTGCCGCTTCACTTCCCTTGAGCTCAAACTTTCCACATGTGTGTTTTTCCAGGGAGGAAAGAGTGAGATATTTGTGGACGTGATTGAGAGAATGACGATCGTCATCGGCTCCAACGTGAGTAACATGAGCCTGATAACACACACACTGTGTGACAATGGGATGTCCACACGGCCTTAACGTGTCACACGTGCTTATGAACAAGTTACATGTGATGTATGAACATGGATATTTGTGTTTATGGACATGTTTGTATGTACTTCTAGACATGTTACAGGTTCCTCTGATCCTGTTAGTTTTGTTTCTTCCCCTTTTTTTTCAGGGCATGTTAATGAAAGCAGATGTTGAAGGGGAGATCACAGTGAAGTGCTACATGCCAAATTGCACAGGTAAGTTTAAATGAGTCCTATGGTTCAAATCCTGAAACATAATCAGAACGTTTAATGGTGAAGTGAAATGTTCTCACATACTTCGAAAAACTCTTAGGCAGCCTTTAGCTTTGTTGTTTGTGCAAGACTACCACACATTTGCATTTCTCAGTCTGTAATAATATATGGACAAATAGAAAATATTTCTATAAATACTTAATTTTCTTTTTATATTTTGTGTTTCACTTTCCTGTGTTTTATTTTTGTATTTGCTGCTGTCAACTGGGAAATTTCCCCATGGTGGGATCAATAAAGTCTATCTTATCTTATCTTATCTTATCTTATCTTATCTTATCTTAAATATTGTTTCAGCTCCTGGTTCTGTTTACAGCAGTACATCTCTTATACTTAGGTACAGTTTTTACAACAGTGGAATAGCCCTAATTAACTCTTTAAGTGCCAGACAGTTAAGGGGCTAATAAGCCTTAAAAGTGCCACAGAATTTGGACGTTTTTCAGTATTTCGCGTCATTTTTATAATATTTGAAGAATCCTGCAGGAAACCGCTCGGTAACATCCGACCGATTGCTGATTAGATCCAAAACGCACCGGACGCAGCCGATTCATTATTGATCATAATTTGCATAATTTATAATAATAATAATAATCTTTATTTATATAGCACTTTTCATACATTAAAAACTGTAGCACAAAGTGCTTTACATATCAGTTTAAAAATCAGTACCGCCCCACACCCACCCACTCACCCGCACACACACACACACACACACACACACATATACATGCAAACCCACAAGCTCACACATACTTAAGAAGACTGACTGAGCACGGGTAGACCAGAACAAAAATGTACAAGTAAAAGTAAAACATCAATTTAGGAGGCGCTGTCTCAGGGAGCCGTCCGCACCAGGATGCAGCCGCCGACCCCGGCGACCAGGCACCAGCAACACAGCCCCACATCCCAACTAGTGGGAGAGGGCCAACTGGGACCCCCACCCACCAGAAAGGAGCGGACCCCAGTGAGAGAAGGCGCCACAGCCCCCGGAGTCCACAGCCGCCCCCCGGCATGGAGGGCTCCCTCTGATGAAACACCGGAGAATAAGAAACATTAAAGAGATATAACAATATTATTCGGTCGCGTGACCTCAAATTCCCGTCTGCTTGGTCTCAAAAGGGGGACACAGAAAGAACGTCATCGAAATGTGAGAAAGAAATGGGGGTGGATGGTTTGTTTGTACACAAATATGGCGTGTTCTCCAAAGCCAATCTGATTGGCCCGTGGCACTTTACAGGTTGTTTTCATAAAGCCGATTTAATTGGCCCATGGCACTGAAAGTGTTAATGAACAGACTTGAGTTTGGACATGACTAGTTGCTTTTCTTTTGACAACGGGCCACCAGTATTACTTTTTATATGCTGTATTTATTATTTTTGTACACATGTATATTTTTGCACATTTTGTAGATTCTATTCTGTGTATATTTTGTTCTGTTTTTTATTGCTGGGAGTGTTTTTACTGTTGCGTGCTTTCTCTTTTCACAGTGCTCCAGTTTCGTTATACTGTGTACATAGTATGTTGGTACATTGACAATAAAAATTTATCTCATCTCATTGTATCTTATCTTATCTGATCTGATCTGATCTTATCTTAACTTGTCTTGTCTTGTCTTGTCTTGTCTTATCTTACCACAAAACAACAAAACAAAAATGCATTTCAGAAAAAAAATATGAATATTGTAGAAGCTGTATGGGATCATTTGGACAGAGATAAAATTTAAAAAAACATGAAATCCTCTGGTACATTCTGAATGTGTGTAATATAACACAAGCTCATTTAAGAAAACATCTCAACAGTCGACCCAAGAGAGTTGAAGATTTATTGAAACCAAATAGAGGTCATACTGAATACTAACTTTACCTGCAGAAGCTGTTTAGTTCTGATTTGTGTGTTTGTTTCAGTACTCTGCTCATCATTCCTGCATATTTCTTGTTAGAAATAAAGATACACGCCCATTCCAACCCTGTAAATGCATCAAAGCTAGGATGTTTGCATAGTACTGTATATTCAAACATGCTCTAATTTGTCGTCCTGTTTCACAGAGATGCGCATCGGGCTGAATGAGGAGTTTAGCATTGGCAAATCACAGCTCAGAGGTATCACACACACACACACACAGATTGAGAAGTTGATGCATGTTCAAGTCCTGCGTCATCCTGTCTGGGTTTATTTCACAATAATCACCAGCTCACTTCACATTATCCTTTAATTAATCACCAAAATGTGTTCAAACAACTGTACAAAGACATAAATACAAGGTTGACACTGATTACTGATCAAACAGATAAAATGAAGATTTATATTTTAGTTGGGAAAATGACAAATCAGCAACTTGAAATTTAAAACAAATAAATAAACCTGTGGAAGGATGGCTTTTTAACATAGATTTGGACTCCTACGTTTCAGTATTTGGACACAGTTGTGTGTTTTAATCCTCTGTCTCTGAACTGATGGAAATAACAGAAACTTGTAGCTGTCCGTCAGGTAATAACAGTCACATGATCACACAGTCAGAGGTCAAAGAACAGAATAAACGGCATTAAAAGCAGGATTAGTTATAACCTTGTGTGTTTAATGTGTTTTGAGGCCGGTGGGATTTGAATTGTGTGTGATTTTGCTGTCACATGGTGTCTGCAGATCAACATTAAACCAGGCTGACACATCATGTGTTTGTCCTGCAGACAGACTGACATGTCCTTATTTATTCTTAGTTGTGACAGACTGGTGATTCATCTGGCAACGTCAAAACTGAATGGAAATCTGTTTTTCCGGTATTTAGTGTGATTTAGACTGAAGGAGTTTGTTTAAAAGGACGAGATGTGGGGTCATTAATCACTCCTGTCACTTCAAGTTGAAACACTCAAACTAATGTTTACTTTCATTATCAGTTAATCTTGTGCTCTTGTGTTCCAATCTGTGAAATGTTAGAAACTGGTCAGATCTAAGTCAAATTACCTTTGTAGGTATAAGCAAGTACATACATTAACATACAGTATATGGACAAAAGTATGTGGACACGTTGAATTCAGGTGTTTCTTTTCTAACAGGGGTCTAGGATACAAAACAAGAATGACAAATGTCATAATATAGTTTTATATTGGGATAAATATCATTGTATTGCAATGGTTAGTTTTGTTTAAGTTTTATTTTTCCTTCCAAAATGCCACAGAGATGGTTTTTACTTAATTTCTGTTTCATCAACATTATTATAATTTTTTTTTTTTATCCATGCCTATGATTTTAAATGTTCTACCTCTGAATTTCTAGAGTATTTTTCGTGCTCTGACTGTAAATGATAATTTTCTACCACAACTAACCATCTTCTGTCCTCACATGTCACTTAGGAAGAACAATCTCCCATTGAACTTTAAGGGAATTTTGATGTTTTAAACTATATGATCAAAGTTTTTTGGGACACATCATGGCTACAGCTGTAAGATGTCCTGTTCATGCTGATTTGAGATCAAAAACGTCAATATTTCCGTGAAGTTTAATGGGAGATTTTTCTTCCTAAGTGAGATGAGAAGAAGGTAGATGGTTAGTTGTGGTAGAAAATTATTGTTTACAGTCACAGCATGAAAAATATTGTAGAAATTCAGAGGTATAACATTTAAAATCATAGGCATGGATAAAAACAAAACGTTGAGAGAAATTAAGTAAAAACCATCTCTGAGGCATTTTGGAAGCAAAGATAATTATTTAAACCAAATTAAACCAATGCAATGATATTTATCCCAATATAAAACTATATTATGACATTTGTCATTATTGTTTTGTATCACAGACCCCTGTTAGAAAAGAAACACCTGAATTCAACATGTCCACATACTTTTGTCCATATGGTGTAGCACTAGTTACAGAGTTCAGTGCCAAAAGAGAGCAAGGATTTAAAGTTAAGAATATGTGATAAATACAAGTGGCATTAACAGGTAAAGGAAAAAATTACAAAAACACATCAAAGGATTTTTATTTGCAGTGATATCGTCAGTGGTATTTTTTGGGTGGTATTTTTGTCCTCAGGTTACGGCGCTGCAGTCCGGGTGGATGAGTGCAGTTTCCACCAGGCAGTTCGACTGGACGAGTTCGACAGTCACAGAATCCTCCGACTCTGCCCGAGTCAGGGCGAGGTGAGATTCTCCCATCAGCCACCACTGTTTAAACTGTTGTACACTGCTGCTCCTCTGCAGGCAGAACAGTACAAGCTAATAAAAGAGTAGTGTTGTTGTCAGAGATACTATACAAATAAACTGCTCCTGCTCCGGGATTCTGTCACTTTTATTTTGCAGCTCTGTTTGTTCCTTTATCCTTCCTGTTCTTGTTTCAGCAAACGGTGATGCAGTATCAGCTAAGTGATGATCTGCCCTCGGCGCCGCCTTTCCGACTGTTTCCCACCATCGAGAGAGACAGCGGTGGAAGGTAACAAACATCCACCTACCCTTAGTCTGAAGAGATTTACAGTATTAAAGAAAATAATAACTAAAATACAGGCAAAATGTGAATCAGTAAAATTATTAAAAAGTCTAGTCTAGTGTCTGGTGATGACAGTTTAGAAATGATCCATTATATGATGAAAACGATGACAGTAGTGTATTTGAGGAAGCTCTAGAGTCCACTTTGGTGGTTGAAGGAGTCCTGATGGGTAACTGATGTGTCAGTTATTTTTAGTATTATTTTTGTTTTTTAACGCTGTAATCTTATAACTTTATTCATTTATATGCATATTTTTTTATTTATTTATAACCTTTATTTAACTCATGAAGACTCAGTGCTATTTTTGTGGCAGTTTCCAAAATGATTTTTCTCTCCATTTAACCTTTCTTGAGTGATTTATCACCATTTATTATAACGTTATTCCCTGTATTTTCCATTTTTCACTGTAAATCACGCATTGTCCTATATTTAATTTCCTATATTTAATTTAGATGTTCATGAAAACTCAGAGTAAATTCAATGGTTATTAAATCAAAACAGAGAAAACTGAAGAAAAAGTCACTTTTTTTTAGCAAAAATATCAATAACTTAACTTAAAAGCAAGTGTCTCTATCCGCTGTCATTGATCCAACTCCATGGGTTTTACTGGTGAATCAGTGTTGTAGAAGATGACGGTTTTTCCATGGCAACTATGGAGCCTCTAAACGTCCAAATGGGACATATCTGATGACCATGAAAAGACGACAAACTGTATTTTACATCAATTATTTACATGTATTGATCGGTTTAGTTGATCAACAGTTGTTAAACATTTTAGATCAGTAGATGCTGTTGGTCGGATGTGGAGGTTTGGGTCTTCATGGGTTAACCAGGAAAAAAGATCATTGAGATTAAAAATCTCTTTTTCAAAAGAGTCCTGGCCAAGACAGCAGCAGCAGAAGTTACACAAAATAGAAATCACAGCCGTACATCCAAACTAAAAATATATGTAAAACACAATAAAAGTCAGTTCTAAAACCATACATAAAACTCTAAAAGAAGAACATCCATATATAATTGTGTGTTGTATTTGCTGCTGCCTATCTTGGCCAGGACTTCCTTGTATAAGAGGTTCTTAATCTCAATGGAATGTTTTTTTCCTCAGGTTATGTAAAGGTTAATAAATAAATAAAAACTATAACAAAATGTAACTGGAGCTACAGTTTCAGTGTGTATAAATGTTAAACAGGCTCTTGTAAAAACAGCTGTAGTCTGAAACTACAAAAAAGCAAATGAAAGGGGGTCCACTTTATGTTTACACACAGGTGACACAGTAAAGGACAAACCAACATAAAGTGTGTTGATCGTGGGGTCATTGTCATCCTGGAACAGACCGCCCCCTTTAGGTTTTTCTTTTACATTGTCAACATCTGTATAAATAGCATGTAATCGTGGAATTAAGAACGAGTGGAAAATACAAAGAGCAGCAGTCGTGAAGGTTGATCTGTGTGCTGACAGTGGGGTTTGTGTTCTGTCTGTTCAGGCTGCTGATGTACCTGAAGCTCCGTTGTGATCTGCCACCAAAGAGGTAACACACAAACTATGCTTAAATCCACATCAAAAACAAAACAAAACAAACAAGAAACAACAACACAGTGACCTGAAAAAAGGGCTGACCAAAGAACATGATTATATCAGATCATTTTCACAGTAAATGTCAAAATCTTTTCTGAAATTCAAGACAGACATATCAGATATTATTCATCTGTATCCTTGATTACTAATACTCATGATTGGCCCTGAAAAATCATACCAATCAATCATTAACACGTAGGGATTTTGGTGGAAATTGGGCAAAATGATCCAGTGAAAAAGGAAAAAAATCCTGTTATAGCCGAGAATTGACCACAGATTAAATTCCATCCAATCCAGGGAAATCAGTTTATTAATTATCACTGAAAAACACAAAACTAGAAAAATAAAGTCTCTAAAGCAGGAGTGTCAAACATACAGCCCACGGGCTAAAACCAGCCCGCCAAAGGTTCCAATCCAGCCCATGGGATGAATTTGCAGAGTGCAAACATTACACTGAAGTTATTAACAGTCAAGGGTGTCAAACTCATTTTAGTTCAGGTTCCACATACACACCAATGTGAACTCAAGTAAAATAATGACTCTTGGTTTAATGTGGAAAGAACAATATTACATTACGCCTGTAAATAATGACTCCAAATCAGTCAAATTTTTCCTCTTTATTTTAGTGAAAAAAATAAATTGAATTATGAAAATATTTACTTTAACAATAAAATGGAAAATAAAATAACCTGAACAAATATGAACAACCTGAAATGTCTAAAGAAAATTAAGTACTATTTTAATGATTTTCTGCCTGTTGCTAAATGTTTTGTGTATTTGTAGATCCATTGTGATCTGTAAGTTGTGTTAATAATAAGCTGATACGTAACATTGTAGAAATTGTTCTTAATTTAGTTCCAAACACCAAATTATACTTTCTCCCACCCCTTTTCAAATGTGCAAATGAAGTCATACTTTGTTTTCATGTATATGTAGGCTACAGGTTTTTGGTTTTTGTTTGTTTGTTTTGTTTTGTTATTATCTGTTTCACTTGTAAAGACTAAGTAAGATTACTTTGTTTTTAGTGCATATTTGAAATAAACTAAACTAAATTTTTAACAATAATCAGCCTGTTATCAAATGTTTGCATAACATTGTGTGTAATGCACATGTACAAATGATAAGTTAAGGAGAAATATAGTTAAGATTGCACTTATTTTTCTTAAGACATTTCAAGTCTTCCAGGTTATTCACATCTTTTTTGTTTGGACAGTTTGTAATGTATGTAAATATCTTCATCATTTAATGTCATTTTTTGCACTAAAACAAAAAGAAAAATTTGGAGTTGTCATTATTTTTAGGTTATTATGCTATTATTTTACTGATCCGAGCCTCTTGAGATCCATCTGGGCTGAATGTGGCTCTTTAAAGTAAATGACTTTCACACTCCAGTTCTGAAGGTTTTCACATGCGGTCTGTTTTGAAGTTTCGGAACAGATCTGTAAGTCAGTGCTCCCCAAAAACATATGATCCATAGACTTCCAACTGTGTGGACAAATCACTGTATATTAAGTGTAGTAAACCAAGCCAAGTACTCAGGCCAACCATAACACAAAGAGGTATGGCCGGAATGCATTTACTGACAAGTATGCTCTGGCTGAGTGGAGGCGGCTGAGCCTGTTTAAGGATGTTGATTACTGTAGTGGATGCAGCTGGTCAGGTTCCTCCACACCTGCCTCCACTCACACAATCACCCACAGGGAGAGGGGGGGGGAAGAGGGCGTGGTCAGAGAACTGGCAAGGGCAGAGTCAGACCTTTTCCCCAATGAGACGAAAGCGATCCATTACTTTTTTGCTTTAAAAAGTTTTCTTTAAACACAGAATCAAATCAAGAAACTTGTGTCCATGCAAACCCACTGAAAATACTAAAGCACATATGCCCGGCCTGTAGGTGGCGGTGTAGCGCTACCACAGAAATACCCCAAAACAATTTAATCTATTTTATCTATTTAATCTATTATAGTATAATAATCTATTAATAATGTCAACTTCAAACTCTCCTCTTCGTTTTAGCATTTAAAAATAACATTACATTAAGAAAATATTTCCTTTACAAACTATCCAAATAAAAAAGATGTGAATATTCTGAAAAAAATTAAATTTCACAAGAGATATAATTGCAATTTTAACAATATTATGCCTCAACTTCTAATTTACACATGTGTTTTATGGATTGGATCCACAAAGGCACAAAACATTTAATAACAGGCAAAATATTTTTAAAATTGCACTTCATTTTCTTTAGACCTTCAGGTTATTCATATTTGTTCAGGTTCTTCACATTTTATTATATTGCCAAAAAGGCGTTTCAGGGATATAATGGTTTTACCCCAACTGCCGCCAGATATCCTTGATGGGAATGCATTGACCAGGACAGCTTTGGTTGGATTTCTTTTCCCTTAATAACCAACATAGGGGACCCCTAGTGGAAGAACACTATTGATTTCAGCTTCGCTATGAGTATTATGAGTCATCCTAATAGATTAAAATCAGTTTTTTGGACATAAATCAAGCAATAATAGGCGGATTGAGATAAGATTTGGTTCATATTGATCATCTTACAAATGTACATTTTCTCATGAGTTCATATGGTGTCATTTTCATTCACTAGGTTGAGTTTTGTGGGAAAAATTGATTCTCTGACCATTATTCTGTCACTATCAGGTCCATGTAGCTCAAACTGAGTTCATATCAACTGTCTAACAATTATCGTGGATAGATTTATATATATCAGAGGATTGGGGGGATTTCGGGGATATACCCTCGTTGTCGGATCCTGACAGTGTAAGCCTCGTTTTCATGCATGAATTATGAGAACCTTAATCAAGATTTTTTTCCTGAGTGTTTTTATTCCTCTTTAGGCATGAAAAAAACAGTGCGATTGAATTTTCTTATGAACCTATTTTTCATGGAGTTACAAAAATGTCCACTCAGCTGGACACCATGCGTTAAATTTTTGAAGCAAAAACACATATGTTTAAAATCCATCATCATAAAGTGATAAACTGTGTGAAAACTATGAAATAAAAACATTTTTAATGCAGCTAATTTGATGTTTTCTCACATTTTGTCATATTCTAAAACTAGTTATGGAGATAATACGCAAAAAAAAAAACTTTTGTTTGAGAAAATTAGCAGTTTGTTTACATTCAAAAATGTTAGTGCACATCAGGTTTATCAAGAACAGCAAAGTTATGGTCTGAATATCAGTGTAGATGATGCATGAGCATCCACTGTGTTGGTTGATATCCTCTTGAGATCCAGGAAAGTAAAAATCTTTAGCTTTTTTACATGAAACAGTCATCTCAATTGGAAACTGCATAATGCAACAGTTTTTTCAGATACATTTTTTAAATTATTTTCATTTATTTATTTTTTAATGGAATATCCTTTGCAATGAACAGCATTTTTTTTTTTAAATTAAAACTGTCAAACTTTAGTCCCCTACAGAGGACAAAAAATTCATTGCTGGGCCTCAGGAGGACATGGAATTAAAACAACTAAACCCATGAATACACAAGAGAACAGCTGGAGAATATCTGTTCACTATAGTGACCACTATGCATGAAAGGGTTAATTGTACCTACAGTTCACACCCCCACCTCCACTTTTGACCCATTAGTGACTCTAGAAGCCTGAGGCAGAGAAATGACATCAAAGACATGACACTGTCCTGGTCAGTGTTCCACATTTCACAGCTTTTTACCAGAGTTCTCCAATGGTAGAAGAAAAAAAGAAACACAACAACTCGAGCCACTGGTTTGCATCCAGGAAAAGACCCCCACCCACCCCCAACCGTGTGACTAATGATGTCTATTTGTGTTCACAGCGCTGCTTTAAACGTCTGTGCCACCGTCCCAGTTCCCAAAGGCTGTGTGAGGTAAGACACTCCCTTCAGTCAAATATCATGGAAATGGGTTTGCATGTCAAGCACATTTAAATCTATCCACTGTACGTAAACATGTCCAAGTGATCAGTGTGGCAGAGCACTGTGAACTTTGAAACATCAGAATCAACATTAACAAAGGAGCGTGGCGGCAGCAACAGGAAGCTCATTTGTTAAGGAAAGTGATGGAAATGGGTGGAGGTCGGACTGTGGCACATTTATAGATTGAACAGCTTTTCTGTCACTAAAAATAATACCTATTGTAAAAGTTCGGACTGTATAACAGTTCTCAGTAACCCCCCATATCACACCATGTGCATGTGCAAATACATTATAAATATGATTATAATATTTACTTTTAAATCATAGTACAGTACCATAGTATGTTGGTGCAACAACAATAAAGACTTATCTTATCTTATCTTATCTTATCTTATCTTATCTTATCTTATCACAAAACAAAAATGCATTTCAGAAAAAAATATGAATATTGTAGGAGCTATATGGGATCATCTGGACAGAGAAAAAATAAAAGACCATGAAACCCTCTGGACATTCTGAAGGTGTGTAATCTAACATGAGCTTATTTAAGATAAAATCTGACCCAAGTTGACCCAAGAGAGTTGAAGATTGACTGAAACCAAACAGAGGTCATACTGAATACTATACTACTTTATCTTATCTTATCTTATAAGATTTAAATATTTGTTTATTGTCAATTCACTAGATGCACAGGGCATACAGAGAATTGAGATACTGTTTCTCACCTTGTTAAATGCCATGAATTAAAAAAAAAAGATGTAGAAATAGAATAAATAAGTGGTATAAAGAATAAATTATAGCAGAATATAAAGTGTACATGTCAACGCAGTGGCGGCTGCTCATCTTTCAGGCAGGGGAAGTTCACTGTCGGCTTACATCAAAAAAAAATTGTCAAGTTATTTAAACATAAATTTGTCCCTCCGTTCCTTTTTAAGAAAATGGTCAGTGACCTTATCGTACCAAGTAGGCGTCTTTTCCAGGGACTGGACCAGTGTCCTCTCAATGGCCAGCAGAGCTAGGCCGCTTAGACGGCCTTGGCCCATTGTGTTGTGGGTGTAAGACTTGAGCCTTTTTAAACAAGAGAAGCTCCTTTCTACACCTGCCGATGTAGTTCCAATTGTTGCCACTGGTGACAACCGTTAACGATATTAAACTCCAACAAGAAATGATTAAATTATGTTACTGAAACAGGAAAACATTGAAATTATGTTAAATTGAAACAAGGAAGTAAAAATGAGTGTGTTTTATTTACAGTGCAAGAAATGAATGAGTAATTTCGTAGTGGTTTCTCTCTTGATTTCACAGCAGAATGTGCGACGGTGTTAAACTGAACTCTGTCAAGTGAAAGAGTAGATCTCAAAACAGCTGTCAATCAAATGGGATTCAGCCTTTCAACTGATCCTCCAATCAGCACATGGAAGCCCAGCGTCCAGCCCAGCCGAGCTCCGCCCACAGCTCCATTCACCCCCCGAGACACTGAGCGTCTGGGGGCGGGACAACATCGTGGCATTTATCCAGTTATCATCCAGTTTTGAGGCAATGAAAAAAACTGTTCCACTCAGTCCCATTGAAGTGCATGGATGCTGAGCGTCTACGGGCAAATGCACTGAGCAGAGATCGAATGAGAAAACAGCGCAACGGGAATGTATGAGAAGTGAACAACATCGAATCCGTTGATTAATGGTAAAGCTGATTCTGAACGAACTCATCTTTGAGATGAACGTGTTCTAATACATTTGTAGTCAATGAAATGTCAACACAACCGTACATATTTGACCATTTAATTTTCGGAATTTTAGGGGAAGCTGAGCTTCCACTGCAGTCTTTGAGAAATCACCTCTATGTCACCGCATTGACAGCAGTAATAGTACTGCAATACAGTAATAGTTATGAGGTGAGGAGGTGAATAATGGAACCAAACAGCAGGTTTGTCAACAACAATGTGGAGTTTTGCCCAAATATTCTTTAAAGTTCTACAAATTTTTCAGTAACAACTAACCTTTAGTGACCCCATAGAGAGCATTCTCAAACATTATGTAAGGTTTTTCAAGAATAACCTGGGAACTTTATTTAAACCTGCTGTAAATGTTCATAAAATGTCACTATAGGAACAATACATCTTCAAAGATCCTTCATGGAACAAGTTTAAAGGTTTCAACAGATGAAACTATACAGGAAACAATGGGTAAAGTTACAGTTTACCGGTCTGCAGGGATGTTTCCTCTTAAGAAACAAAAGGCAACAGTAGGTAAAAATTACTGTTAACTGTCATTTTAGGCCAGTCCTTTTGTTTAATAAGGAGGAAACACGTCACCTTGTCCATCCAGTCAGTGAGGCTTAGTGTGTTTTTAATTATCATCAGACTCAACAGCACAAAGGAATAAGATCACAGGTTACAAACACACAGACAATCCTGACTAAGATTATGGTAATTCACTGTTGTTCATCTGTCAAAGTCAAAATCCCCAGACGGATTCTTTATGTTTACCTGAACACCCCCCCCCCCCCAGCTGCCTGCTGTTGAAGTGTGTCATGTATGTGACCCCTGTTGCTTCTGTGTTCAGTCTGTCTCAGGAGCTCAGCAGTCCAGACCAGAGTGCCGAGCTGAAGCCTCAGAGCCGAGCCGTGGTCTGGAAGGTCCCCCGCTTCACCGGAGGAACCCAGCTGTCTGCTCTGTTCAAGGTCAACACACAGTCAGATACTCACCCAAAAATGAACCTGGCCCCAAACCTGACCCTGTACATCACAGGTGTCAAACATACAGCCCACAGGCCAAAACCAGCCCGCCAAAGGGTCCAATTCAGCCTCTGGGATGAATTTGTGAAATACAAAAATTACACTGATGATATTAACAGTCAGTGGCGTCAAAATCATTTTAATTCAGGTTCCACATACAATTTGGTTTCAAGTGGGTTGGACCAGTAAAATACTATCATAATAACCTATAAATAATGACAACCCCAAATTTTTGTCTTTGGTTTAGTGTAAAAATGTAAAATTACATGAATATGTTTACATTTACAAACTATCCTTTCACAAGAAATGTGAATAATCTGAAATGTCTTAAGAGAAGTGCAATTTTAACAATATTCTGTCTGTTAATACATGTTTTGTGTATTTGCAGATTCACTGTGATCTGTAAGTTATATTATACACATGTAAATAGTAAAACTGAGATACTGTTAAAAACACACTTATTTTTCTTAAGACATTTCAGGTTCATGTTTTTCAGATTTTTAAGGAAACTTTGTAGATGAGAACATTTTCATAATGTAACTTAACTTTTTTCACTGTTACTCTTTTACTGGTCCGGCCCACTTGAGATCATATTGGGCTGAAATGTTTGTTTGACAGCCCTGTATATGGTGTTTTACAGCTGGACGTCCCTGGCCTCAGTTCTGCCTCGATGCAAGAAGTCGGTCCGGTCGGTCTGAGCTTCGAGCTGCCGAAGTACACAGCCACTGGGCTACAGATCCGCTTCCTGCGCCTGTCGCCGGTCCAGCCTGGTCCGTCTCAGCGCTGGGTCCGGTACGTCACCCACTCGGACTCATACACAATCAGGATCTGACGAATCAAGTGAAGCCGCAGCAAGGACAAGGATGTACATTTAAATCAAACGTTTATTCTTAAGTCTGTATTTATTTTTATTTATGAAAGTGGACTTCTATTTGAACTGTTTATTTAAAGGACCAGGCTATGTTTTTTTTTTTTTTTTTTTTTTTTTACCCAAACCGATGAGTCCTTCCATCCATCTGCAGATTGTCAGACATGTCCTGGTTTCTGACAGTGCACTGATGCCTCCTTCAGTGCTGACCTCTGACCTTTTTCTACTTCAGTTTTGGCTCCAACTAACAGAAGAAATCAAATATCCCAGATCGAGTTGTTGGGAAACCACGAAAGCAGAAATACATTTGAAGAATTTGCGTCTTTTATTTGATTATTTTTGCTCAGTCACCTGTTTCAGTTCTCTTTTAGGACTTCTCTTTGTTTACTGTTCAATTTTTGTTTACCTTTTTATGGTTCTAACCTTTGAAAAGCGCCTTTTAATTGTGTTTGAAAAGAGAAGTGTCAAAGATAGCAATGTGACACATTATGTCAAATTTTAACAGTACATTTAAGAGTCTGTAGAGCACCGTAAAACTGATCACACTCTCCTCAGTGCCAGGATTATTAGAGTGAATGACAGACTAAAACTGAAACTGAAACTAGCACTGAAAAAATGCAGTGTAACAGGAAATGGTGGTTAATGGTGTTCAAGAATAGAACGTATCTGTGAAAGAGGATCTTTAATAAACACAGGTTTTGTAAATAATATTTGATGTCATGTATTCCTTTATCCAACCTTTTAGCTTCTAATCATCATTTTCCTATACTTGAAAAGTCAAAGTATCACTTCAACTAAACAAAAAAACCTAACAAAAGAAATATTGAACATTTAAAAACTATAGTAGTTTTAATATTTTCACACTAAACATGAAGCTGTTAGCTTAGCATAAAGACTGGAAAATAATGGAAACTGCTAGCCTGGCTCTGTCCAAACAAACCTAAGATTTTATGTTAGAAAATGTTTCCTGTGATTTAAAAAAAAAAAAAAAAGTCAAGAACAAAAATGAAAACACAACAGGAGCTAAAATCAGGTCACTTTAGTTCTACCTCAGTTTAACAGGAATTCAGTAACCATGGCGATGGCTCTCACTCCACAATACTGCATTTAGAATTCTAAGCACAACACTGATTGGCTTCTCCTCTGTGGCAACAGCACTCGATTGGTCAGAAACAAAATATGAAAGATAATCCATTTTGCAGCTCAAAATATAAACAGATAAGACTACACCAGCTGAGACTCATGGGTATTGCAGTTCTAGATTAAAGATATTGTACCAGCCAAGGAAGGAAGAAAGAAAAAAATGAGTAATTATCAGACCGAGGTGTTTTAGACTCTGATGATAACATTGTGTTGTTTACATTTGTAGTTCAGTTGGACATTTCCAAATGAACTATTGGTAAGAAAGATACAATATCTGCTTTTTTTTTTTTTTTTTTATTAAAAATTCGTTTGGTCTATTCTAGTTTTTATCACTGGGAAAAAAAGTTTAAAGAGAAGTTATTAGTTTTGTGAAACTGAAACAAAACTGAAGACACACATCAACTACATCCACTTCAATAGAGACAAGAGCTGAAAAGTTGCAAAATTCCACTTTAGATTCAGTGTGTAATACTTATGTTTGAGGGTTTGTTCTTTAATTAAGTGGATATGAATTAACCATATTCAGAAATGGTATGTGATACTAATGCATCTTAACACTTGAGGCCACCCAGAACGGAAAAAGCAAGTTGTGGTCTGTGCTGAGCAACTGTAGAAACATGATGGTGCAACATGTTGGAAACTATGGAGGTGACCTGCTCCTTCTGTAAATATAAACAAAGCTGTCTAAAGCTGGGTATACACTGTGATTCTGAAAGATGACAGAGCATCCCACTGTCTAGAGCTGTGGGCTTAAAACAATGGTCCTACATCACACTGTGACAGAGTCAAAGTTGGTTGTTGTCCCAAACACAGCCTCGAAACAACATTCTAACAGTTTCAGAAATTTGGATTGCTTCTGCGACCTCCTGTCTACTTAAAGGGCTCATATTTTGCTAAACCCACTTTTATTAGTCTTTGGTTCATTTATTTGTGTATTTGGACCTTAATAGTTGATAAAGTTTGAATGTGAACCCTCCAGCTGCTGCAAAGCTATCTTTATATTAATTTTCGCAAAAATCAAGTGGATTTCTACAACCCATTTCAATTCCTGCTTAATTTGTTACGCTTTATAACTAGTTACGTCATGACATTTGCACGTATAAGGTCAAGACTTCCGACCAACATTTCTCCGAGTACGACATAACTGTTTGTTAGCAGCAGCGGTTGTAGCAAAAACTGAAAATATGTCCAAACTTAGACCTGATTACCTAAAATGTTCAGTTGTTGGTTGAACTGGACAGAGCAGAACAGCCAACTACCTGGAGGGGGCGGGGCCTGAAGTGGGTCATGTGCATTTAAAGGGCCAGCGTTTAAAACCACCTTTCTGGTGTCATTACTCAGAAATAGGGTTGAAGATGGACCTGTGGGGTTGAATTAATGAAGAACTCAGACCTAAGCATAGCATTTACAGTTTATGTAGACCACAAGGAAATGTTTGAAAATGCATAATTCCATTTAAGAAAAGCTAAATATCACTCCTTTAACAATCAATAAGACTTCAACATGAAATCACATATTGATCAATATGTAGATTTATTACGTTAAACCGTACTAACCTCAGCCTTCTCCTCAAGTCGGAATTTTTCCATTTTCATGTAAACCAGCGTTTTTCAACCTTGGCGTCGGGACCCCTCGTGGGGTTGCCTGGAATTCAAATGGGGTCACCTGAAATTTCTAGTACTTGATTAAAAAAAAAAAAAAAAAAAACTTATTAATGAAAATATATGATGAGTTGACAGAGGCAATCACAATCCATAAAAGACACGACAAACCCTGAAGCTGAAACTGAAGCGCTGTGCTTCTGTTTATCTGTCTAATGTTCATTGTGGTCGGTTTCAGATGCTGCAGCTCTTTCATAATTCATAGTTTGAGTTCTTGTTTGTTCAGTATTAATTGTCAGCCTTGTAAATCACAGCTGGACTGACTGTACATATCCTGACCAGGGAAAATCAAATTCTCACTTTGTGCAGTAATCTACACCTGGATTTACTGCCTCCGTCCCCAATAATATACATTATATAGACAAAATGTCGTCTAAAATTAACATTTATTTACAACATAGTTTAGCAAACTATTACATGATCAAAAACAAATTAATTTTATAAAAAAAAAAAGTCTCCGTTTTGAATGTCATGGGTCGCTAGAAATTTGTGATGTTAAAATGGGGTCACGAGCCAAAAAAGGTTGAGAAACACTGCATGGCTCAAAAATAGGGTTGAAGATGGACCTGTGGAGTTGAATTAATGAAGAACTCAGACCTAAGCATAGCATTTACAGTTTATGTAGACCACAGAGAAATGTTTTAAAATGCATAATTCCATTTAAAAAAAGCTAAATATCACTCCTTTAACAATCAATAAGACTTCAACATGAAATCGCATATCGATCAATATATAGATTTACTATGTTAAACAGTACCAATCTCCAGCCTTCTCCTCCAGTCTGCATTCTCCTCAAGTCTGAATTCTTTCATTTCATATAAACAAAAGTGGGTGTAAGTCTCAACAAGTGCAACAACAAGCATGTTTCTCTGGTGAAAAGAGCAACTCGAGCTGGTCCCTGCTAAAATCCAAGCAAGAAAAGTCACTGGTCAGGTCATATAAGTGTTGAGTCACATCCTACAAACTTCTGTCCCATCTATCATACATGAAAAGTTGATTACAAGCTGCTGAAATGAACAGTAACAGTGCAGTCAAACCCATTTATTGGATCCATGTTGCAGAGTGTAGCTGCAATACTTCCAGTCTGTAGGATATTAATAAAAACAACAGCGATGAAAACATAATCATAACTATTATATTCCATTTCTGTAATTAAACCCTCTTAAATATTATACACCGGACCTAAAAAGCATAAGGATACAATTACCAGCTCAGTAGTTAGTAAATATTTCAGAACAGCTGCTATATTTATTTGCAATCCACAGTCTCTCTCTTTGAGGGTTGACAGATCAGGTCTGAATGAACTGTATTTCATTGTTTCTGCAGCACAATATGAACTAAAAATACATATTCTCCCCAGACTGTGTATCAGAAAAGGCCACAGTGAGTTCATACTGCAGAAACTGCCTTTGAATTGTTTTTACTAGAAGGATGCAAATGTTTTCGGATTTGCATTTAGTCAAATAACCAAGGAACGCAGTAAAAGCTGAAACTTAAAAAGCTGCAAACATGGTAATACTGTGTTAAGAAGCGCAGCAGTGTAATTATCACACATATGGTATGAGTTAGATCTAAATATACAGGTGAAGATTTATGAAAAATTAATAAATACATGCAGCTAATGTAATAATATACACCTTACACATGAATAATACAATATATTTTAATGAGATTATATAATAGTCTTGACTTTTGCAGTGTCCTTGTGTTTGGTCGACATAGCAGCTCAACTACACAGACTTTTAACTGTAGAGTTTCAGAGTTTCAGATGATTCATAATTGTAGAACTTGCTACATTCAACATTTTTTCATAGTTAGAGTTTTTTTTTAGGTGTGGGTACATTTTATGAGACCAATCCTACTGCAAGAATGTTGTGGAGTTTGTTTAGTATATTTCCTACATATTTTTTTCATCACATAATTGGACATTTCACTACTTTGACTATGAAAACCTTTACACTTCACTACACATCACAGGTGACATCCCATGTTAACCCTCAAAGACCTAAACAGTTACCAGTGACTCTAAGCGTTTACTAATATAAAATGTTTAATAACCTTTGAAACACTAATTCCCTTTATATTGACATAATTCTGATAAAATGCAGTATCTCATCTTTTCATGGTCATCATTTGGACGTCCAGAGGCTCCGTAGTAAACACAGAAACACTGTCATCTTCTACAACATTGATTTCCCACATAAAATCAGTGTAGTTTGACAAATGGCAGTAGTTGTAGACGCTTCATTTTACATTCAGTTAATGATATGTTTTGTTGGAATGTGAATTTTTGTTCAGTTTTCACAGTTTTTTTTTTATAATAACATTTTAATTCATACTAACTTTTGTGCACATTTACATGATCAGTAAATTAAATATAGGAAAATACATGATTTTCACTAAAAATGAGTGGTGATGAATCACTGCAGAAAAGTTAAATGTAGAGAAAAAAATATTTGGAAATCACTATAAAAACAGTTTTGGGTCTTAAAGGGTTAAAGTATGTTGTTGTCCTATTATATATATAATAAATTACATAGTATAACATAGCATGGCATAGCATAACATCACTACATAACATAGCATAGTATAGCACAGCACAGCATAACATAGCATAACGTAACAGCATAACATAGCATAGCATAACATAACTACATAACATAGCATAGTATAGCATAGCATAGCATAACATAGCATAACATAACAGCATAACATAACAGCATAGCATAACGGCATAGCATAACATAGCACAGCATAACATAACAGCATGACATAGCATAATATAACATAGCATAGCATAACATAACAGCATAACATAGCATGATATAACATAGCATAACATGACAGCATGACATAACAGTGTAACATAGCATGATATAACATGGCATAACATGACAGCATAGCACAGCATAACATAGCATAGCAAAACATAATAGCATAACATAGCATAACATAACAGCATAGCATAACATAACGGCATAGCATAACATAGCATAGCATAACATAACAACGTAACATAGCATGATATAACATAGCATAATTTAACAGCATAACATAGCATAATATACAATAGCATAACATAACAGCGTAACATAGCATGATATAACATAGCATAACATAACAGCATAACATAGCATAACATAACAGCATAGCATAACATAACGGCACAGCATAACATAGCATAGCATAACATAACAGCATAACATAGCATGATATAACATGGCATAGCACAACATAACAGCATAACATAGCATAATATAACATAGCATAGCATAGCATAACAGCGTAACTTAAGATAACATAGCATAGCATAACATAGCATAAAATAACATCATAACATAGCATAACATAACAGCATTACATAGTATAGCATAGCATAATATAGCATAAAATGACATTATAACATAGTATAGCATAGCATAACATAACAGCATAACATAGCATAAGATAACATAGCATAGCATAACATAACAGTGTAACATAAGATAACATAGCATAGCATAACATAGCATAAAATAACATCATAACATAGCATTACATAACAGCATTACATAGTATAGCATAGCATAATATAGCATAAAATAACATTATAACATAGCATAACCTAACAACATAACATAACATAACATAACATAACATAACATAACATAACATAGTACAACTCAACACAACATGTTATCTGTGGACCACATCTGGTTGACTACAGCTCCAGTCAGGGCAATATGAATAAAATCATAAAATGTGAGGAGGAAAAAAAATGTGTGCTGGTATGTCGGATATGCAGCTTTTTCCTGTCAGTTGAAATGGAACTGGAATCTATTACTGACCACATGTATGCGAGTACAGTTTAATATGAGTGTATACAGCGCAAAAGAACGCTATGATACAGTCACAATATTTCCTGCCAAACAACTGCATTTTGTTATTGTGTTTGTGTGATTACATATTTTAACATCATTCCTGGGTTAGCTGCTCTCTGGTTCAGTCCGCTGCTTGTACGGTGCATTCAAGCGCAGGTCGGTAAATCCAGAAATCTATGTGCGAATGACTAAAAGGGTTTACTGATTTTCTTATGCTTACAGTGTTTAAATATGTATCTGTTTATTCTTTTTCTTGTTCTTTCACTATGACATTTTTAATAATTAGATTGTAAAATCATAACAATGTCCCATTAATTTCTACATAGACAGATTTGTTTTTAATGCCACAGTATTTGTGTACAACAGCACTTAAGTATCTGTATGGTCATTTTCAAGCTACTGCAGCACTTTTTAATGATTAAACATAAAAAATCCTACGGAATATACATACATTTTATTTTGTTTTATTGTATTTTATTTTATTTTCAGTCCAGTCCTCCCACTGTCTCTTGAAGAAAAATGACCTTTGGACAAATAGATGATGCATGCATATTATTATTTGGAATCACATAAATTTATTACCACTCAGCATGTTATTATTCACATATTCTGAGAAGAAACAAGAATGCTGTGGCTGCTTTGGACTCTGGAGTTAAATGTGCTTATTTTAATTAACCTCTTGCTTTATTTACTGTGATTTTTTAAACATTTTATAAGTCATAGTTTTAACTTATTATTTTATTTCCTTATCTTTCCTTGTGAAGCACTTATCTGAATAAAACTTGTATTTATTAATCAGTAACTTCTCTGTTGTAGCTGCAATAACTGAATACAGTACTGTAAATTGTGGTTGAATGTATTACTTTTTCTAATTATATATGCATTAAAGTTTTTTATGCACCTACAGAGACGAAACAATGACAAAGAAGCACTCTTCTAAGTAAAAAGTAAACTTTATTGTCCCTGTGAGGAATTTCATCTCAGACAATTTGCTATAGTCCATTGTATGCCAAAAAATAACCCCTCACAGCAATCAGTCAACAATTAAACACAGAAAAGCGAAGTGTGTACGTGTCTGTGCATGAATCACACATTGCAGCTTCGCAAAGTTCAGCTGATGGAGCCTGGAACAAATGAACACTGATTTATTTTGCACTTTAGCATGTAATAATATCTAACAAAAGTGTAGAAACAAAAACGTGTAGGCATATTTGCTGTATTGGCAGTTTTAGAACAGTCTCACAGCTAATATTCCACCCACTTACTCTTGTTTCTGTTTCGAAATCCTGTCTTAAGACACATTTTATAGACTTGACGTTTTGCCTGACTACTTTTGTTGACATAATACAGGTCTGTTATGCATCCACTGGAATTTATGTTTATCTTAACATTTTTCACTTGCTCTACCTGTCTGGGTCATTTAGTTGTAATGTCTTATCTACAGACTTTTACTTGCTTGAATTTTGCTTTTCTTATGTATATATTTTTATATTTGTGACCCTGTCTATAGAAAACACTGTCACCCATCGTCTGTATGAAAGCAATACATCAGAAAAGACTTTTCATTGCACAAAATTAACTGCTTTTTTTCCCCCACTTATTTCAGTTGTAATACTTGCAACACATTGCTAAAAACATTGTATTTTCTTCTCAAGTTAAAAAATGTTTAGAGGCTGAAAATAAGTTTTTCTGCAATCATTTAGGTGTGCAGTGGTATAGGGTCTTCATCATAGTTTTTTGTGTTCATGATGCTCCACACATTCTCTATGAACCCATAAAGACCCAAACATCTACTGGCAACCAAAACAATCTACTGATCTAAACTGTTTAATACCTGTTGATCCACTAATTCTATCAATCCATGTAAATAATTGGTGTAAAATACAGTTTGTCATCTTTTCATGGGCATCAGATATGACCCATCTGGACGTTTAGAGGCTTCATAGTTACCATGGAAACACGTCATCTTCTACAACATTGATTCACCAGTAAAACCCATGGAGTTGGATCAATGACAGTGAATGGAAACACTTGGTTTATGTTCAGTTAATGATATATTTTACTGGAAAAAGTTACTTTTTCTTCAGTTTTCTTTGTTTCTGATATAATAACCCTCAACTGTAATCTGAGTTTTTATCAACATCTACATGATCAGTGAATTAAATATAGGAAAATATCAGATTTTCACTGAAAACATGCAAAATACAGAGGATAATATTAAAATAAATGGTGATGAATCACTTGAGAAAAGTTAAATATAGAGAAACAAATATTTTGGAACTACCACATAAATAGCACTGGGTCTTTATGGGTTAAGAAGAATTCAGGACTGCATCAGGTAACTCCAACACACTCACCCTCCTCTTCCTCAGACAGGCCTTTATAATGTGAGCAGAATGTGGTTTTATGTTGTTTTGTTGAAATACTCATGGGAAAATTGTCGTTTTGAAGGCAACATGTTACCTCAAAATGTCAACATACTTTTCAGGATAATTGACCACACATCAAAAACAGCATTTCCCTACCATGCAATCTCAAAAAAGTCCTTAGATTAAAAACATTCACATCCATTAATGAGTTTAAGAGCATCACAAAGAATGCACTGAGGGAGGAATGTCATTAGGTTTTTTTCAGACCATTGTGGTTGAATAGCTGTTATTCTGTTTGATTGTTCATTTGTGTATCTTAAAGACCACAGAGACCCAGTGCTACTTTTGTGGCTGTTGCCAAATTAATTTTTTCTCTATTTTTAACCTTTCTTAAGTGATATATCACCATTTACTCCCAATATTATCCTCTGTAAGACGATAGACAATAGATCTTGAAAATCTTATTTCAAGAAATCTTACCAAGATAATTTTCACTCGTTCCACTGGCAGATTTTTTTGCTTGAATTAAGCCAAAAAAAAATCTTGAATTAAGCAAAAAAAAAAATGCCAGTGGAACAAGTGAAAAAAATTACCTTGGTAAGATTTCTTGAAATAAGATTTTCAAGATCTATTGTTTAAAAATAAGTTTTTATATCTCACTTACAAGTTACTCTTTAGGTGATTATGTCCTATTTTAACCTCCCAATACCCACTGTTCACATTTGTGGACAAGAGTTTCACAACTTTATACAAAAAAAAAAGAAAAGAAAAAGAAAAGAAAACTGTCCACCACAAAGGACATTCCATAAAAATTTTAAAAACTGCATCTGAAAAAACTGTTGCATCATGATGTTTCCAATATAGGCACTTATTTAATAAAAAACAAAAAAAGCTTTTACTTTGCTGACATGTCCTGGGTCTTAGGAGGTTAAGTGTGATAAGATATTTTGACTAGAAATGAGAAAAATACACTTGGTAAGATTTTGATTTTTGTAGTGTATTTTGCATTTTTAAGTGAAAATCTGGTATTTCCCTGTATTTAATTCACTGATCATGTAGATGTTGATAAACGCTCAGATTAAAGTTGAGAGTTATTATATCCAAAACAGGGAAAACTCAACAAAAATATCAATTTTGCTGCAAAATATGTAATTTACTGAACATGAAATAAGCATCTCCATCCACTATCATTGATCCAACTCCATGGGTTTTACTGGTGAATCCATGTTGTAGAAGATGACGGTGTTTCCACGTTCACTACAGAACCTCTGAACGTCCAAATGGGTCATATCTGATGACCATGAAAAGATGAAAAACTGCATTTTACACCAATTATTTACATGGATTGATAGAATTAGTGGATCAACAGGTACTAAACAGTTTAGATCAGTAGATGATTTTGATCACTAGTGGCTGTTTGGGTCTTTATGGGTTAAATGAAGTTAAGTAAATAATAAATAAAACAATTAATATGTGCAGATGACTTGTGCCCTTTACACTGACATGACCCCAGACCATGACAGATTCTGGCTTCTGGACTTGTTTCTGATAATGGTGTTTGGACTGGACTGGTCCCTAATAAGATCTGAATGCTGATTGGTTGGAGAACAGTCCATGTTTCTACTCAGTGATCGGTCCATTCCAGACACATATGAGCCTACAGATGAAAGTGACACCTCTGAATGCAGTTAAAATACAGCTTCTTTTTGGCCCAGTACAGGCATTAGTGGATGTAACTCCATATTGTAGAGCTTTAATAAAGGTTTGCCACAGTAATCCAGACCCACGTGGTTCAGTCGGTTACAGATGAATGACAGCTTTTAACGTGGTGTTGTGTGAGGGATCGGCCATCACGTTGTTCAGCTTAGACTTGCATCCTTGCATCCTTGCTCTTTACACACTGAAATACATCTGGATTCCTTGAGTCTTTTAATTCTGTTCTGCACCATAGAGGGTGAAATATCCAAATCCCTTCCTATCTTTCTTTCAGAAGCATTGTCCTTAAACATTTCCTGTGTTTGCTCTCGCTGTCTTAGGGGTTTAGGGGCTGTGGTTGTGATGGATGGGTCATGTGGTCATGGGATTTGATGTTATTAGACTAAATACTGTGCATTCGTTTTAATAAAATTACAGTAATTACACTTTCATCAGGTTTATGGAAGACTTAGATGCATGGGTGGGGAGAAATGTATAATTTCTAATCATTTTGGACTATTATTGACATACCTGTGTGTAATAATTTGGAAAAGCTACAGCAGATAATGAATAACAAAAACAATTTAATTAAAAAAAAATCACCAACTACAACCAGCAGATCTAGGAAATATCTTTTTTTTTAATGCTCTCCACACTATTATACATTCATTTGGCTTAGGTGGTGCCACTTTCAGCTTGTTCAAAATGTGTTGCAAGCATAAATGTCTTGCAAAGTAGTATATTTACAAATGAAATTAAACAATCAGACAAAACATGAAACATATTGTGTTTATACTATCTATAGCGAAATAAAAGTTACAGTGCATTTTCATAGTACTGATTTATTTTTTAACCCATAAAGACCCAAACATCTGCAGCCCAAAGGTATCTACTAGTTGAAAACGGTTAATGAAGGAACTGTACTAATCCTATCAATACATGTATATTATTCAGGTAAAATGCAGTTTCTATGCTTTTCATGGTCATCAGATACGACCCATTTGGACGTTCAGAGGCTCCGTAGTGGACATGGAAACACTGTCATCTTCTGCAACATTGATTCACCAGTAAAATCCACATAGTTTGATAAATGACAGAGGATGGAGACACTCGTTTTCATGGACAGTTAATGATATGTTTTGTTGAAAATATCACTTTTTCCTAATTTCTTTCAGATTTGATCTAATAACCTTTGAATTTACTCAGAGCTTTCATGAACATCTGACATAATCAGTTGATTAAATATAAGTAAATGCCTGATTTTTGCTGAAAAATGAGGATAATATTATAATAAATGGTAATAAATCACTTGGGGAAAGATAAAAAGTAATTTGGAAATTGTGACAAAAACAGTTTGGCTAAAATTTACTTAGGGGGTCAAATGAGTGGCCATTTTTGTCAAAAAAAAAAAAAAAAAGTTGTAAGAAATGCATAGAACTGTGTTGAAATAATGCTAATACATTTGTGCACAGATATTATTTGACAGTGGAAGCTCTATTTTCAGAAATATTGGATTTTGAATAGCACGTGTATGTGAAAACTTTGCTGGTGGACGGACGTGACATTACCCATGATGCTCTGGTCAGTACCAGTACTTTATTAGTAATAAACTTATAGACTTTCTATTGCTAATTATCCTCTTATTCATAAATGTTAGTATTGTGGATCTAAAACAATAACAGCTTAACAAAAACCCAAAATGTGGCAGTGGATGGATGTGACATGGTTGTTACGGATCTCATCATACTGATGCTCGGCAGCCATGTCACCGTTTCCACCAATGATCCCTGTGCAAAAACTAGGATCATAATTATTTATTGTATAGTTTATCATCATACTAAAGAGTAAATAACAATATAGAATTGTTATTTCTTTATAAAAATGCTTATTATTAGAAAACTATTGATTTAAAAAGTGACATGTGACATTCTTAATGTATCCCAGATAGCAAAATCATTATGGCTTAAATCTGGCCCAAAACTGGCTTGCCATTTTGGCAAAGTTCTGGGTGGATGTATGCCCCAAAATAGGCCAGCCAAAATCAAACCAGAAGGAAGCCAAAATTCACCCAAAACTAATTGTGGACTTCCAAAATATAGCCATAAATGTCTCAGAAAAGCCCCAAATCCCCATAATCCAGCAAAAAGTAGCCAAAACTGTCCCAAAGAGAGGCCAAAAGGAGGCCAAAATTCACCCAAAATTTGTGTTGATCATGTTTTTAAAATGAAGTGGGGTTTTCTTCTGGGTAGAAATTCCCGCTCTTTGCGCAGTGTTTTGGCTTTACAGAAATATGCCAAAACACAACCAAAACACATCCATATATGGAATAAGATGTTGCTGCTCTTTAGTCAATCTTCTGGCTTGCCAAAAACTCGCCATACCATCCCTGTACTTGATCCTGCTCTTTGCCCAGTCTTTTGGTGAACCACACATATGCCAGAACTCAGCCATATACTGCTGGTGCCTCCATATCTATCATGGATAACCTTAATCATACCATAGTTAAGCCTAAAGGGTTTCATAATGCCAAAAGAAAGCCAAAAATGCCAAATGTATGCCATAATACTGCCAAAATATTTGCTATCTGGGATGTATTGGCGTAAAATAAGCAGGATGGATCAGCGCGATACTCCATATTGCAACCTGTAAAAATAAAACGTGACATGTAGGATATAATCTTGTAAGAAAAATTGGGGAATCTAAAAGAATACAATATTTGTTTTTCAGGTAAATTCAATTAAAATATAACTTGGCCATTTATGACATGAAAATATAACATTAATTGTGATGAAATTGGACATTTTTGACCTGAAAACAGAGTTCATTTGACCATCAACATGTTGCAACAGAACTGAAATCCTGTAAATTTGCAGAACTTGCATTTACCAACACAAAGTTCCTTTGGGGATTCACTTATATTGATTTCTTATGCACAAAGACAGAAATAAGACCTTTAAGACAATTTTAGCCTATAAGTAAACACCTGATTTTTGCTGAAACATGAGGACAATATTCTAATAAATGGTAATAAGTCACTTGGGGAAAGACAAAAAATAATTTGGAAATTGTGACAAAAACATTTATGTTTATTTAAGAGTTAATATGTATTTTCCATATAATCCCATCCTATATGTATGACCTAAACATGTTATACATATGAAATCACTGATATTACTCTTCATAACCTGACATCTTGAATATTTCTGTTATCTTTTATCATGTGTTGGTGTTTATTCTGAGCTCTCAGGTGTTCTGCATGTTCTGTACCTGAACATGTCCATCAGTGACTCACAGCTTCTGTCTTTTTAACATGTAATGCTTCGTGTTGTCATGTTACTGCGTTGCGCAACGTGATCTGCAAAACACACACACACGGACACACAAAGAGAGAGAGAGAGAGAGAGAGAGAGAGAGAGAGAGAGAGAGAGAGAGAGAGAGAGAGAGAGAGAGAGAGAGAGAGCAGCAGCCTTTGCGGAAGCTGGAGGAGCCGAGGCGGCGCTAAATTAAATTAGCATACTAACTAGTTAACGGTGCGCCGATGTGGATGGACGGGTGAACGGAGCTGCTCAGGACAGAGACGCTTTCTAAAGTCAAGACTCCACCGATTCCAGGCTCATTTTGTCGGATCTTCCTGCCGTCCGCCTGCCGAGGAGATGGGGGACAAGGCGGGCACCAGGTAGGACGGCTAGGCTAACGCAGGCTAACAGCTAGTTAGCTTCCGTTCTCACGCACTTCTCTGCTAGCGTTAGCCGAGCTGACGCTGGCCCGGGCGGGGGAGGTTTTCTCCGGTGGTGCAGGGCAGATATACCCGCTTAACTAGAACAGCCGCACACAGAAATCTCGGGGCAGTCACCTGGTTCGTGTTTGTGTCTCAAACGCGGTGACCTCGTTGGTAGGAGGCGAAGTTAGCGCAGCAGGGTGGGGTTAGCTAACCGCGGACAGGATGGAGCTCCAGTGTCCGCTTAGAAATGTCAGATTTGGGTCTGTTACCCGCTAACATCCATCTAAACACATCCTGCAAACACCAACAGTAGCCATTAAACCCAATATAGTCAGCGTCTTTGCAGCTGCGCGAATTTAACGAGAAATACGTCTTAGGGCTGTGGACGGAATTCCCACGGTGCTTTAATAACAAAATAGGACCGTAGTGGGCGGTATTGACCAGTGGAAAGCCCACGGAAAACTCGAGGTGTTATTGAATTAACGTGGGGTTTGAGGATCATGTCGGTGCCGAGTTGACACCCAGATGCAGCTGCTTCATGACAGACACACAGCTGGGTTTGATTCTGCTCATCTGAACCGAAATCCTGTAATCGGTGGTTTGTCAGGGGCAGTTCGCCGTTCGACGTCGGTGCTAAACGGCTAATTTGCGGATGTGGGTTCCGTATGCATGTGCTAATTGGCTGTAAATGTATTTTGACGGGTTCTCCATTCGGTAAAGCTGCTGTAATGATGCAGGTGAACCGTGCACAGTCCCAGAGAACGGGTAAACACAGGAGCAGCCTCCAGTCCGGGTTGTTTCTGCTTGGAGGTGCTGTGTTGACACATTGTGGAGGCTTTACTGGTGTTTTTAATCCTCTGGGGGACGCCTTCAGTGTTTAATGAGGTTTAGCTGCTGCTCTTTGTTTTGTCTCTTTTTTTCCTAGTTTAATCCTGAAGGTAACACGTATTAGACACTGAAAATAATCTTGAAAAACCCTTTTCTTCCTTTTTGTTCCTCACCATCTGCTCAAGCCATAGTTTCTTTTTCTGTTACCTGACAGGTGTGCAGGCTGTCTGTACAACTAGAGGTTTTTTACTTAGGTTCCATAATCCTGCTGGTTTTGGAAATAATTGAACTGATCCTTTGTATTTTCTTGTACAATATGCTGCTAATGAGTTCTGCCTGACCATAGCTCAGTAAATGACTGTTTCCTGTGTCGCTTCTGTTTTCACTTTTGGCATCTATTTGCTGTTTCTGAGAATAATTTAGTACCACAAACACATCAACAGTCCACTTAATGACAGGATGTTGTCCTGCTATAGATTGTCATTGTTTTGTTTTCAAAGGTTGTTGGCTTATGTGGTCATTTTGTATATTATACAGTGAAAGCAATATGGGATCTGTATAGTGTTGGTAACGAGTGCTTATAATTTGAGGGCTGTTTACTGTTGCACAACACAAAATTCCAGCCACAAAGAGGGGTAACATTATTCGTTTTTGCTAGTTTTGGCATCATGTTAGCATTTAGTTTTCTATCTTTCCTCTGTTTGGATGATTGTGTTTTCTTCAGGTCTTTTACAATCCTAGTTATAAATTGGACATGGGCCTCCAAATATTTGCAATTTTTAATTTTCTGGCAAATGTAGATGCTCATGCCAACCACCCAGGCACAAAAGCCAGTTCCACCATAATGGTGGAAAGCTGTCAAGGTCCTTAGATCCTCATTCTGTTTCTCCTCATTGTTTACAATGAAAAGTATTATGTTTGACTATATCATTGTTTAAAGAATAAAACATCAGACACTTTCCAACCAACTGTGCTAACGATGACACAAAGAATTAAAATCTCTGAAATTATCTTTAAACTATCAGAAATAGACACATCCGCTGGTTTCAAAGGGCTTAGCTGCAGACTTGGTGACAGTATCATCCCTTAAGTTTGTGGAAGTCTTAAGTACATGGGTAGGGCCACAAAATTGTACATTTTTCTAGAAAAAATCTAACTTTTCCCTTAGGAAACATTAATAACTAGAAGCACTCGGAGAGTGCAGACCTCCGCCAAGGCTGATCAGTGGCCCCCCCCCGTGGGCCCTTCCACCCCCGATCACCACCAAAATTTAATCATTTCTTCCTTATCCCATTTCCAACAAACCCTGAAAATATCATCCAAATCTGTCCATAACTTTGTGACTTATGTTGCACACTAACGGACAGACAAACAAACAAACAAACAGACAAACAAACAAACAAACAAACAAACAAACCCTGGCAAAAACATAACCTCCTTGGCGGAGGTAATAATTTTGTTAATTTATCTTATGCAAACAGAATATGCAGCCACATAATGTTCACATTATGTCAATACCAATTCCTAGGTTTCATTCTGAATAGCACTTCTTCAGTATTAGTGTTTTTACATGATAATAAAGGATTATGGTTCAAATGTTTTATTTTTATTTTTCAGCTTATTCATTTTTTTATACATTCAAAACAGTTACATTAAGCAGCCCACAACTGATATCATTAGATGTTGGTGTTTGAGCAGATTTGCTCTTTAGGCTTTGAAGTTTGCTACTGTATTAGAGGAGTTTTTCAACATAGTAGATTACACAAGACTGTCAGAAGTGTAATTAACGAGTAACATTATTGTCTTTATTCCTTTGATGATGATGGTGATTGTGTTTTCTTTGTACATCATGCATTCTCAGCATTTCACCAGTGAGATAAAGGTGTGGACACATCTGCCATACATTCACATAAACTGAACAAGTGAAGTTCCAGTTCAGATTTCTAGGTGACAGCTGCATTTGTTATAAATCGTTCCAATCGTGAATGCTTGTAGATTGCAGGTTTTTCTCCTATATTGCAGGCTTAAATCTGAGTATTAATTCATTGCCATTTAGTAAAAGTATCACAGCTCAGTCTAATAATTCTACTTTTCTTTTGGCATGCATTTCCGTGATAATTTTAACTACATTTACACCGTCGATGTTATTGAGCATTTAAAAGTTAAAATACACTATATGGATAAAAGTATTAGGACACATTGAATTCAGGTGTTTCTTTTCTAGGTCTGGGATACGAAATAATAATGACAAATATGACAATAATATAGTTTTAAATTGTGATAAATATTTTTACATTGCGTTGGCTAGTTTGGTTTAAGTTTTCTTTATTTCCAAAATACCTCAGATATGGTTTTTGCTTAATTTCTCTTAACATTGATTTTGCTTTTTAACTTGAACGAAATATTGATGTTTGTATCTCAAATCATCATGAACAAGACATCTTGCAGCTGTAGACATGACGTATCCCAATATTTTTGTCTATATAGTTGATAAACATCAATATTTTCTTAAAGTTTAATGGGAGATTTTTCTTCCTAAGTGAGATTAGAAGAAAGTAGATGGTTAGTTGTGGTAGAAATTTATTATTTAGGCTACTTATTATACTTGTTTATTATTTAGTATTTTAGAAGTTTAGAGGTAGAACATTTAAAGTCATAGTCATGGATAAAAAAAAAAACAAAATCAATGTTGAGAGGAATTAAGTGAAAACCATCTCTGAGGCATTTTGGGAGCAAAGATTTTAATTTAAACAAAACTAACTAATGTAATGATATTCATCATAATATAAAACTATATTATGACATTTGTCATGATTGTTTTGCATCCCAGACCCCTGTTAGAAAAGAAACACCTGAATTTAATGTGCCCCAAAACATTTGCCCATATAGTGTAGTTATATATGATAGATGAAATGCTCTGTTCATCATCAGTAACGGCTGTCTTCACACAGTTAACTGTCTTGGCATGTTTTGCTCTGGTGTCATATTTGACTGGGAAAGATGTATATATCATTGGTGAACTCATCATGGGACACCTACGTTACAGTGTGACAGGAAACCCCTAACCACCTCACTGGAACTCCACACCTGTCATCGTCCATGGAGTAGGGCTCCACGGGATTCACCTCCCTCTTTACTGAGGAGTGATTCACAATAAAACACACCACCAGCCTCTGAAACCACGAGAATCACAACTGCTTCTGAAAAATCAACCCAAGTCAGTCTGATGAAATTAATATTAAAGTTAAAGTTTGGACGTACAGTGTCACTGTCTGTTGTTGTTTACTTGCTAATGTTAAAGGTGCTGTACAGACTTTCTGCGTGATCTTGAAAAAAGTCATATTTTTAGATATATGTCTGATCGTAGTCCACAATTTAAAATGAGATTATCAGTACAAATAGGTTATTTCCAAATGCTCTTTCCAGCTTCCCTGGTCGGGTTGAACAAGACTGGACTGATGTACGGCACACCTGCTTCACTATGACAACACCACACCGACCGGCAGAGTTTAGTAGTGACACATAAGCTGAACGAGTGAGGAGTAAGAGCTGTCCTTTTCCTAAAGAAAGGGATTTCTTGGATTTATTTTGTTGTAATGGTGAACACTGGAACTGGAGCTGCACTGGCATAAAGAAAAAGAAAGTTAAACGGTAGAGTGGTAGAGCACAGACTAAAACACTGGTAAACCTCTGCATTGGTTTGAACCGATGGAGAGAACTAAGGGAGTTAAAAGGATTGAAAACAGACCTAGAGTTGTCCCTCTTCCTTCTACACAGGTATAGAATGCTTCCGTTCTTTATACATATGCACTGAAACATTGTATTTGACTATAGTGGCTGTTGGTCGCTCAGTCAAACACTTATTAAAGACTTCTGCGTTTGCTGCACAGCTAGCTCTGTGACATCGGTAATCTGTTTTATTTGGAGCATTGTTTCAGTCCCAAACTAAGGGCTTTGTAAGGTCAGACTGAAATGGTTCTGTATGGAGTTTAATGTTCATGCCAGGGCCTGGATACTTAAACTGTCCTTCAGGGCCAAGACAATTCTAAAAGTAGAATATTGTGAATGCAGAAGGCTGAAGCAGCTAGCGCTGAACTGTTAATGCAGAATGATGAAGATGTTGAATGACTGAAGTCATTTATGAAAGTGCTTGAATATTTTGTGGAAAAGCTAATGCAAATGTATATTATTGGGACATGTCTTAGAGCATTGGTCTGTGAGTAACACTCCGGATTAAAAGAGACATAGAAGCAGGAGTCAGTTTTCCAAAGTTAGTTTTAACTTTCGTTTTCACGCCAGGTACTAAACTACGCTACAAACGGACTTCATGAACTTTGCTCGTTGTCTCGTTTCAAATGTCACTTTGCATCCTGCAAGTTGCTGTTTTGAAAAAAGAAATGCAGAGTTGTAAAGAGGATCCGCTCTTCAGTCATTAGCTTCAAATCAAATGCATGCCTTGGCCAGAATTATGCCCTTACAACAGTAGTTGCTAGTGCTCATGGGAAGTGAAATCTTTGTCCCTTAAAAACACCACCGATTCTGGCCGAAGGTGTCACTTTAAACAAATTCTCTGTGCAGGACCTTTAACAGTGAGCTGACCCACTTTTCCAAAAACACCCCTAAGTAGCAAACTTGAACATCCATCATGTTCATCTTTTGAAAAACACAAAAAAAGATGTTTATAACCTAGAGAAATTTGAGAACAGTCAATCAGCAAATAAGATATAAAGTCAAAGGTTGCTGTGTTTGTGAGTCTGTGTTTGTTACAGTGACTGAAACATAAATTATGTTGACTTTCCTGCTTTAATTACAATATGTAAAGCAGATCTGCCAAACACCACACATGCTTTGTCTTGCAGTGTGAGAAGAACTTTATAACCAGTTACTTATAAACTGTACAGATACAAATCTATATTGCGGTTATAACTGTCACTGCTGACTGGTAGTGAAACAAAAACACTACGTTGACAGCCCATTGACAGGAGTTAAAGTTACTTACCATGGTAACAAGTATGCTCTGTGTCCATGTTACTTTGTCAGTAAAATTGAGCAATATTACATAATTGTATGTCTTTGGTAAACATTATGCCACATGCTCTGATCTCTCATTTAATCACATCCTCTCAATTTAATTTAGAAAAGTGTGAAATAAAATGTGTGACAGTCATTGATCATTCAAAAGTTGATTTAGTTTTGTTTCCTAATCACCACTTTTTTCACAAACCACTGTCTTTGTTCCTAACTAAAACATACAACCACCCACAACAGTGTTTTCAGTTTACGAGATTATGACAGGTTTAATTAGACTGTACCATGCTGCACTGTGGAACCTCATTTTGAAAGGTAAAAATCCTGGAAATTACCTTCTAAATTTACTTTAGCAGTTGTTAATATGTCTGGGCCAAGTCAGGGTTGTGTAGGAAACACTGCACAGACACTAAGAATCACTAATGGATTTAAATAAACTCACCAGCCTAGCAACATTACTGCTATAAACAACTCATAATGTACTTCTTGGTAATTCTTCACAGTTCAACTGGACTGGTTTAGCTCTTATGAAAATGTTTTGTCTCTCTTCAGTTCTGAAGAAGTCTCTTGGATGAGAGGTGAAACATTTTTAAAAGAGCTAAGCCAGTCCAGTTGAACCGAGAAGAAGTATCAAGAAGAATGAGAACCTACACTTATAACTCATAATGTACCACTATGTAAAACATAGTAATAACACTGGTGCTCAGGCTCTTTTCAAGTGAATTTTAAAATTAGTTAAAATGTTATTTTTTCAGTACAGTCATTTATTTAACCTTCCGGTATCCAGGTGAGCATATTATGCACACTTTGTACTTGTTATAAAAGGTCATATAATTTTTTTCACAATTTGTTTTAGGTCAGAATTCAAAAGTTGTTCATTTTTGCATGATTTTTTTTTTTTTTTTAATTCTGACCCAGCCACTGAAATCAGCACATTGTAAACAATGGAAAATTACTACACTAACACCCTTCTCCGAAGTGAATAAAAAATGCACACTGACATATTGTAGCATTTAACATTTGACCTAGCACAAAAAATAATAAAGCGTATTAACCATTGTTGCTGTTAATCATTGACATATGCCAGAGTGCAAAAATATGTAATCCAATTTTTAACCTCAGCCCTCGCCGCAAAGTATTGTCATCAGTTTTCTGTCCGTCCGTCCATATGTGCAAAAACTTTGGTGTGGACTGAAGACCGAGGGTTTTCAAGTGTGGGCATGTTATGTGTAGTATATGGGGGGAAAAAAAAAAAAAATTGTGTTTTCTACATCAAAAAAATATGGTTTGTTTACATTACAAACGTGACATTTAAAGGCTTAAAATATGACAATTATGGAATATTTGGTATTTTTGTTTATGGCTGACGCTTATGAAATACAAAAATTTGTAAAAAAAAACAAAAAACAAAAACAATTTAAACTATGAAAAAAATGTTGACATTACTACAGCACTGTGCAGATAACACATTTTCAGTGGTTAGGGTGGGCCTCTACAGATGGGAAACCAGAAGGTGAATTACATGATCTGCCCAATCCGTCTGAAAATCAGACCATATGACAAATTAAGAGTAATCGTGATGTAAATGTGGTGTCTGTGTGAAGTGTTCCGTTCTGATCAGAATGGTTTCTGTCCGGTTTCAGTGTCGTCCACAGCTTTGCGTCGTCCTGCGGGTTGATTCAGAATAAAGCCATGAGTTTAGTGGAAGTGCTGACTCCGCTTTCATTTGATGCCATGTGTTTGCTGTAATGACAGAGGGATTTATCACCTCGCACTCTGTTGGTGCTCTATATTTTGAACTTTCTGACCTGTTTTCATTTTCTGTACATGAAAAGTTCTCAACCTGTTCCCCATGTGTCTGTCGGAAACAGACAATCATTGTATTAGTCGGAGGACACATTTCAGCAAAAACTAAATAATACTGTTCCTTCTTTTTTTACCGTAAATGTGTGAATTAATCTTTTTAGCTTTTAGGCACGACATTTTGCAAATACTTTGATATTTTATTGTAAATGATAATACCGTGCAGATTAATGAGTAATGAGTCGTTCTGCTGTGACAGCTCAGTGTGTTTACATTTCCTGAGCAGCTGTACATAGGGCAGCGAGTTTTGCAGGAAAACATGTCACATCTATGTGCTGAGTGTGAATCCACCACAAGAACTGAACACACACAGCACTGACCTTTAGCCTACTTTAACCATCACTAATCTGCACAGTGTGTTCTGGAGGATCTTTAGGTTCTTAAACAGTTAAGACCAGAAGCAACTATCCAGAAACTCCATGTAAATAGTTTTATATTAGATTTATACATGTTGTTGATGTTTATTTGTACGGACGTAACATGAAACTCAATAAATGAGTCATCACTGATAAACGTGATATTTTTCGTTAAGTGTTTTGCTTTTTCATGTGTAAAAGATTGATGTTATGCTGTTGTTTTTGGTCAGTAGACTAGTTAGCTCCGGCCTTTATATTTCCAGTCACAGACAATGACAAGAAATGACAAAGCATTCATGTTCTTTTTAGTATAAAATCACCATCACGTCTTGTTGCTCATGGATGTACCGAAAGTGTTATTCATACTAAGGATTTTCAAGTTCCCCTTTGAAATTTTAACTAAGGCCAGATGTCTTACTCGGAAAGTTGGTCCAACTTCCCCTGATCTTTAGGGTTTTTTAAGGAGTGCATTACATCATTAGTTGGTTGTTGTATTAATGTTTCTACTCTAGTGAGTTTATATAAGTGTCTGTCAGCATTAATGTTTTTCTTTATTTGCTCAGTTTGGCTAATGGATCAAAAACATACTCACCCACAGTTAGTTTATACAAACACAAAATATTAGGGGTGTGACGATACACTCAGCTCACAAGATGAAACGATACACGATATTGGGTTCACAAGGACAAGACGATATTTCACATTAATTTTAAGAAAACTAAAATGACTAAATATGACTGGACAAACAGACTTTTAATTAACAGAGTTACAAAGCAATGCAGGTGCGTTTTGAAATGTTTTATAACTTGCATCCATGCATGACCTAAGCTTTTAACTGTTGAACTTCTTTCAACAAATAAAATTAAATCTTTCTTTTTTAAAGCACAAACAATATGTGCAAAATTTATAAAATGGCCTCATATCAGCTGCAATGAAAACACTGATGTCTCTGGTTATTGCTGTGGCTCTGGTGCTTGACTCTGGGAGTTTAGGTGCAAAGACGTCTGTCAGTGTTGTCTGGCCTTTAGCCGTTTGAAGGTGCAGTGGAATTTAGAAGCGAGCTGTGGTGGTTCTGTATGTGTCTTTGCATAGAGCTTGTGTTAGCCGCGGTGTACAATACTATTTTCTTACAGTGCTTACATATTGTCCATATCTTGTCCGTCACCCAGTTGCTGTTTATTATCTTGTGGCACACAAAATATATTATTTATCAATGTACTCTACTGATGTTTTCCTACTTGATGGACACCCCTATTTTACTTGACTCATTCTCAAACATGAGGTGAAATGCACCATCTATATTTCCAGTTTTTCTCTGTTGTCTAACAGCATCCAAAGTCCTATTTCCAGGAAAACTGATATGCTCACTTGTATATCATTATACCCCCACCTGCCCCAGAGGGCAGGGGTATATAGATTTACCAGGAATTCTGTCCATCCATCCTTCCATCTGTCCATTCGAGATTTTTGTCCAACCCATTTCTTGAAGACTGTTCACCTGATGCTTTTCAAATTTGACATGTTCTTTACTACCAGGAAAGGTGCAGTGCACAGAATTTACATATTTTTTTATTTTTTACAATTATGCTTTATGAACAAAAGTATTTGGAGATGTTGAATTTAGGTGTTTATATGTTTAAAAACTATATGGACAAAAATATTGGGACACATCATGTCTACAGCTGTAAGATGTCCTGTTCATGCTGATTTGAGATATCAACATTAATATTTCCTTAAAGTTTAATAGGTGATTTTTCTTCCCAAGTGACATGTGAAGAAAGTAGACGGTTAGTTGTGGTAGAAAAGTGTTTTTTACAGTCAGAGCACAAAAAATATTTTAGAAATTTAGAGATAGAACATAGTCATGGATTTAAAAAAAAAAAAAACAATGTTGAGAGACATAGAAATTAAGTAAAAACCATCTGAGGCATTTTGGAAGCAAAGATAACAATTTAAACAAAACTAACCAATGCCGTGCAATGGTATTTATCCCAATATAAATCTATATTTTGACATTTGTCATTATTGTTTTGTATCCCAGACCCCTGTTAGAAAAGAAACACATGTCCCAATACTTTCATCGATATAGTGTATTTGAAAAAATTTGCCCAACTGATTTCTCAGACACTATTCACCTGATTCTTCTCAAATTTCACACGCATGTTCTTTACACAAGTCTTTCACTCAGTTTTTGCATTTTTTAAAATGTTTTTGAAAAGATCAAAAGTTCAGACTCAAAATCAATCTCTGGATAGGCAGGGTATCAGTGAGCAGGAGGGGTGAAGTGTTGTGCGACTGGATGTGGGTATGAGTAAGCACTATTTGCTTAGTTTTTTTTTTTTTTTTTTACTAGTATCATATATATATATATATATATATATATATATAAAGAGAAGGAAGCAAAATTGCTCAGCCTCGTTCCTCACATTATGAGCTCCAAAAAAATGTGTAAATAACAACTTTTATTTCCTGAATTTACTTTCCTGACGTGACATTTTGCGTAACCCTTATAGTTGACGTCAGTATTTTGTCGTCACTGTGAAGTCATGATTTTGTACATTAAACAAGTTCAGATGGTGTTCAGCTGCTGTTGTTGCAGACAGGGCAGTAACCCTGACTCTAACAGATTAAAACACATCATTAGAGCTTTCATGTTGGGGTGAAAAGTGTATTGTCGCATCCCAGTTTTTATATTGGTAAAGACTAAATATTTTCTCTCTTTAATTCTGTTCCTTCACTAATTAATTAAATCTCAGTTTTAAACATTGACAGTTTTAGATCAAACTTCACTGTTTGTCTTTCATGGAAGTAATGCCTTTCTTCTTCTGATGTCATTTGAAGTTGTTGATTTTCTTGTGTATTTGACATTTATTATCTTTATGAGGAACTGATGCGAATAGACACAGATTTATACCCCTGTGTGTTAGTTATTGTCAAAGTTGACAAGTAAGACCAACTACCAAAATAAGAGCCAGATAAAGGGAAGCTTTATTCGTGATCAGTGGCTGTTAAACCGTTCGGCGCATTTGTGGGCGGCGGCCTAATGAAGGCAGAGGAAGTGCAGTGAGGAAGCAACAGGAGGAAGTTCACAAGCTGAGCTGTGGGTTCACGAAGCTGAGATCAGCCCAAATAGACCCTCGACATTTAATTCACCGAGTGGAATAAAAAAAAAAAAAAAAAAAAATAGGAACAATGTCCTGCACGCTGCGATGATGTCAACACTGGAAGAAAAATATATGTTAAAAAAAATACATGTAAGCTAAAATAACCCACTTAAAAACTGGTGCCATAGGAACGGTGAAAGATGCCATACTCTGAAAATCAATCACTGGGGGAAATGATACAAAGCCATAGCTCAATAAATACATGAGTTATCAATATGTCACAGGATTATTTTAACCCCCTGTATCTACCAGAAAGGAAATTATATACAGCGAAACATCTCATCTACTGTGGGAGATGAAGATAACTTATCAGCCCTCTCTGTCGCATATGTAGACTGATATAAAGGTTAATGTAATTATACTGATGTATCTTTTTCAGGAATAGGTTTGTACATTTCTAAATGACCAGTAATCTGTTCATTTTCCTTGATAACCTGGCAAACTGACTCAAATCATAGACAATTACAATTTTGTCCACAATAATTGTAAATGACTCCTTCACCGAGACTAATTTCAGCTCTACTGTAGTTGAATCTGAACCACGGAGGTCCTCTTCTCTGATGTTAAGCTCTGACAGCTTTCCCATAATGCAGCTTGATGGAACCTTTCTACTCATAAACGGACTTTAACACATGTTCCTGGTGTGTATCTTCTGATTTTTGAAAAAAAATTATTTCAGTGCTCATTTTTAACTTGTACTGGCTCTAATCTGTTCAGTGCTTGACACCATAGCTCTTCTCAGGCTAAAGTGTCGTCCCGACTGTTGCTGTGGAATATTTCTCGGTGATTACACATCCTGGTGTAAACAGTGGGACCTGTCCCAACATGAAGCTGCTCTGATCGGTCGTCCCCACAGACCTTCTGCTGCCTCTGTGACGTGTTCAGAGGTGTTTGCGCTGACAGCGCTGTTTTCCTCTGGAGGAAGGGAATGATTTTTAACTTGAATGTGCAGAATAAATAAAAAGAAAGTACAAACTAGGTCTGAGTGTCTAGCCAAAACATCATATGATGATTCTTGGTAGTTCTTCTCGGTTCAACTGGACTAGTTTAGCTCTTTTGAAAAGGTTTCATCTCTGATCCAAGAGACTTCTTCATTAGCATATAGATTAACACCTACACAGACCACTCCACCTGCAGGTTTATACGTCCAGTTTCCCCCACCAGTTATTACAACTGAAGAAGTCTCTTGGATGGGAGACACAATGTTTTCAAAAGGGCAAAACTAGTTCAGTTGAACCGAGAAGAACTACCTAGAAGAACAATGACCTGGGCAAATGAGAACCTACATAGACATCATATGATGATCTTTTGAGGTAGAATCAATTTCAGTCGGTTCATGTCCTTTAGTAAAGTGTAGGTTAGTTGCATCCAAACATTAATATACTATATGGACAAAAGTATGTGGACACATTAAATTCAGGTGTTTCTTTTCTAACGGGTCTGGGATACAAAACAAGAATGACAAATGTCATAATATTATAGTTTTATATTGCCATAAATATCATTGCATTGGTTAGTTTTGTTTATTATCTTTGCTTCCTAAATGCCTCGGAGATGGTTTTTACTTAATTTCTCTCAACATTTATTTAATTACTTCCTTACTTATTTTTTATCCATGACTTGATTTTAAATGTTCTTCCTCTAAATTTCTGAAAAAAAAATTTCCTGCTCTGACTGTAAATATTAATTTTCTGCCACAACTAACCATCTACTTTCTTCACATCTCTCTTAGGAAGAAGCATTTCCCATTAAACTTTAAGGAAATATTGATGTTTATAAACTATATGGACAAAAATGTTGGGACACATCATGTCTACTGCCGTAAGATGTCCTGTTCATGATGATTTGAGATATAGCCTACATGTCAATATTTCTTAAAATTTAGAGGTAGAACTTTTAAAATTATAGTCATGGATAAAAAAAATAAACTAGAAAAGCACTTGGAGAGCGCAGACCTCCACCAAGGCTGATCAGTACCCCCCCCCCCCCCCCCCCCCCCCCAATCACCACCAAAATTTAATCATTTGTTCCTTGTGCCAGTATCAACATTTCTTGAAATTTTCGTCTAAATCCGTCCATAACTTTTTGAGTTATCTTGCACATAGACAGACAGAGACAGGCAGACAAGCCAACACTGGCAAAAACATAACCTCCTTGGTGGAAGTAAAAAAAATCAGTGTTGAGAGAAATGAACTATAAACCATCTCATTTGGCATTTTGGAAGCAAAGATAATTTAAGTAAAACTAATCAATGCAATGATAGTTATCCCAATATTAAACTATATTATGACATTTGTCATGATTGTTTTCTATCCCAGACCCCTGTTAGGAAAGAAACACCTGAATTCAGTGTGTTCACATACTTTGGTCCGTATAGTGTAAGTTTTCCTCTAGTTTTCTCTGTTTTGTAGAGGCATACACTCCTTGATGCCTTAGTGTTGTTGGTGTTGTCATCTGATGAAAAACCCTAAGATTATCGCAATATTTAGAAACATTAGTCTGCATTTTCCTAATGATATTTGTGTCATTAATTACATAGACTGTGGCTGAATTCATCCCATCTGACTTTTGTATCAAACCAAAAATGTTCTTACATTCTGATGTGGCTTTTTGCACCATTGCTTCACTGACAATAAATCCACCTAGTTCATGTTGAAGTTCAGGCCAGGGATGGAGAGATTCACTGATTTGAATTGGAGGTCCGAGACAGACGTTTACGATGCGATTGCACCGGTAGCTTCAGCATGCGTCGGATATAACTGCCAGCTACATGTACAATTTATCTTTCTTAGCATGTCTGCATCGGTAAAACCCATGGTTACATCGATTATTACATAGTTCATCTCCTCTGCACTCGTGTTTTTGAGGTGAAGGCACCATCACTATCTTTTGGCGTTTTATTAAAACATATGGGAGCCGGGTGGCGCAGCCGCAGTTAGTAAACAGTAAACATGGAGGGAAGAGAGACAACAGGTGAAGAGGAGATATTCAGCATACCTCTGAAGACACACAAGTCAAAAGTTTATTATTTTGTTTCACAGGGAAAGAGAGAGGACAAAATAATTGTGATGTTTAAAAACCAGTTGTGGGCTTGTAAATTCTTTGTATTGTGTTGAATAGTTTTGAATCGCATCATGAATTGTATCAAATTGAATCACACATAAAGTCAAATCAATAATGAATCACGTCGCATTGTGAACAGGAGTGTATTGTATTGGGAGGGGGCTTCACTGTATCGTTAATGTATCGTATCGAGATGCGTAATGAATCAGCCTCAGTGGTGAGGCTTCACATCCCTAGTTCAGAAATCAGACCAGTGGCTCAGAGTTGGTGTAATTCTTCGCTGTCTGAATTCATCGTTTCATTCAGTCATTATTCATTCGGCGGCAAATCAAAACATTACACAAGCTCTGCAAGTTAAAATGGACAAACTGAACACTTGACCACTAGGTATGCAGATAAACTATAAACAAACACTATAAACAGACTTTAACATAATATTAATGCTCCAAGCAACCTATAATGTGTGTAAAATACCATAATTACACGGGTACTTTGGTTTTATTTTAGATGAATGTTAACTCAGTAGGGTAGTTTTGACATCACTGTTAAGACACAGTTTGTATCTGACAAATCAATATCGTTCAAGCATTCAAAACCTCAGTATTAATATGAGAAGGCAAACAGGTGATTATCAGTTATTCAGGGTTCATGCGGGGGGTTGAAATCCTTGAAAATGCTTGAATTTCAATGTTGTGTTTTCAAGGTCTGAAAAGTGCTTGAAAGTGTTTGTAATTATAACTGATGTGATTTATTTATTTATAATATAAACTCTGCCAGGTTAGATGTCAAGCAAAGGGAGTTACAGAGAGGTGATACATTGTGAAAAATAAAACTTTATGTCAAAAAAGAAAACTACCAGGTGCTCTCAGGTCGACTCCAGGTAAAATTTTATCTTAATCTTTGTCTCGGTGCAAGTGTGTGTGAAGGACACCAAGTGGCTTTCCATTTTTTGGATAAAACTTTGTGTTGTCCTTTAATTTCTAAACTTTTTGCTATTAGGAAACATAATATTAGATGTTTATAGCATAATACAATGTGCATGGTTGTGATAAAATAGTGAAAAAAATATTTGAGTATACGTATTCCTGTAGATACATATTTTACCCCAGTGATAAGGTGCTGTGCTGGAAAAATGTTAAAATGACCCTTAAAAGTGCTTGAATTTGACCTTGAAAAATGTGTCTGAACCCTGGTTATTGATCCTGAAATAAAGGATGGGATTTCATTGACGGAGGATAATTGCACATGTTGGAAAATTCAGTACACTCTTAAAACAGGAGAAAACAAGATAATTTACAGATAATACTCATGTTGTATGTGTTTTGTGTTGGTGTTAAATGTTTTTATTTAGTCTTTTCTCTGTCCTGTCCTTCCTCAACATGTTGAATAGAATACTATGTACATTTTAAAGATGCTAGTTCATAGATGAGTCATAGAAAAATCACCGTCAAGATAATATGTAATGAAACATTTTAGATTTTAACTGATTGTGGATTTTTAAAGACAAAATTATGATATTTTGGAGCTGAAAAAAGTTGGACTAGTTATTCTTTAACTTGACTCTACAAAGGATAACTGTTGAAATGAACATGTAAGAAATATTCAAATAATTCAGAATCACTAAACATCAACCAGTGCTCAGTGTCATTACCAACATTTATCAATTCAGCTGACATCAATATTCATGTTTGATTTGTTGTTATTTACTTCCCTTGTGTTTCATTATAAAAAAAAAAAAAACAGCTTTAAAATCTGTTCAGTCTTTCATCACAGTGTCGTTGAATGGATTCAGTCACAGATTTATGCAACAACCTTTAATATAACAGTTAAACATCCACCACTGCTGCAGGTGAAGTGTGTTATTGGCTGTTTGTTTTCTTTCATGCTTTCCTCTGACTTTCTTCTTAAGTCACAGTGTTGGTAATTGATCAGTTAAAAGTAAACCACTTCAAAAGATCACCAGACTGTATCGATTATATTAAAATACAACTCCTTACTGTTCACCTGAATGTGTTTTCTTGAACTTTTGAACTTTATTGATTGATATGATTGATTCTTTCTTGCTGTCACTTACTTGTTCCTTAATTTGTTCATTGATTGATTTTGTTTATTGATTGAGTCTCAGGGATTTGTCATGAACTAGTTTGGCAGTCAGTCTAAATAACCGTCCAATGAAAAGCTGCGGTGACTTCCTCCTGGGTTTCCTGTTGTGTTGAAACGCTGAACTGTGGTCGGGTGTTATATTCTGGTGTTTCCTCAGATTCTTGGCACGGTTTGTTTAACGTTTCAACGTTTCTCTGCTTCAGACCGACTTTAACGTGTTTTCTGTTTGTTTTTCCTTCCAGAGTTTTTAAGAAGTCAAGCCCCAACTGCAAGGTGAGCATCACATCAGTGTGTCATTAATCAGGTTATTTATGTGACTAAAAGTAGACGGAGGGTTTTAATCCAGGTTAAGGCCAGTTCTCACCACTGCAGTGTGAGATTTCCACTTCACACCTCTGCACACAGGCTTGCATGGGAATTATCTGTATTATTTCGTTCTAGCAAAGCTTAAACCATAAAGACCCAAATAGTGCTGCAACAACAAATCGATTAAATCGATTCTTAAGAGTTGGCAACGAATTCGGCAGTCGATTCGTTGGATCTTGAGCACGATAGTATTGAGGGATGCCCGCACACTGTGTAGTGTAACAGAGGAAAACGCAGAGCAGCATGGCTGAGGCTTCTGTTGCCAGGCCAGATTTCTAAAGCTAGGTTTAGGTTATGTTCCCGGTTGCCACAGCAGCCCCGTTTGGCCAAAATGTAGTGCACTGTTTATATAACAAAACTTGAATGTGGAATAAAAAAGGGCCAAAATCCCATGTTTGAGGCAAACGGGGCTGCCGTGGCCCCTGGGAACATAATGTAAACCTAGCTTAAGATGGCCTACGTGTCGTGATTACTTTAGCCCGCTAGCTAGTTTGACACTATCGTCATAATTATAACGTTTCCATCCGTTTCCGTTTATCAGGCCACCAGACTAACGTTACCTATCATTAGCTGGAACTAATACATACAACACTAGTTTGATAGCCTATAACCAGAGCTGGTTGAAGACTATAGCTTGTTAGTCTCTAGCCATAACAAGTCTAGGTCGCGGGCTGGTGCTCGCTAACTAAACCCGAAGCCATTTCAGGGATGTAATCGTTAGTGACTTGTCTGCAGCCTATATTGCTTTTGAGAATTGAGTCTTTTGTGTTTATCCGATGACTCGATTAGTTATTAAAATAATCTACAGCTTTATCGATTATTAAAATTATCATTAGTTGCAGCCCTAGACCCAAACATTCTTCACAATATGAATAATATTTAACTTTAATTCTATATTTATTTAATACCAAATTTCTTATTTTTCTCTTTGTATTTCATTTTTCACTAGTTTGTGGTTTTTCTACATGTCTTTCTCTGCACTTGCTGTTGTTTAGTGTGAAATTTCCCCACGGTGGGATAAAATCTTCTCTTCTCTTCTCTTCTCTTCTCTTCTCTTCTCTTCTCTTCTCTTCTCTTCTCTTCTCTTCTCTACCACCAACCAAAGTATCTTTTGATCTAAAATGTTTAAAACCTGTTGATCCATTAATCCTATAAATACATGTAAATTGGTGTAAAATATAGTTGTCATCTTTTCATGGTCATCAGATATGGCCCGTTTAGACGTTCAGAGGCTCAGTAGTGAATGTGGAAACACCTTCATCTTCCACAACACTGATTTACCAGTAAAACCCATGGAGTTTGATAAATGACAGTGGATGAAGACACTTGTTTTATATTCAGTTAATGATAGATTTTCTGAAAAAAGTCACTTTTTCCTCAGTTTTCTCTGCTTCTGATATGACCCTCAACTTTAATCTGATCTTTTATGAACCTCTACTTTATCATTAAATTAAATATAGGAAAAGACATGATTTTCACTGAAAAACACAAAATACAGAGTACAGTTTAATATAATAAATTGTGATAAATCACCTTTAGCTTAAATCTAGAGAAGCATTTATTTTGGAACTGTTATAAAAGTAGCACTGGGTCTTTATGGGTTAATGTAGTGGTGCAGCAGCAGTGAAGTTATGACTTAATTTATATTTTATTGCATGGTTATTTTTTATGATGTTTGTCTTCACTAACCTTTCTCAAAATTTTCAGAAATAGTCCCCAAATGCTGTAACATGACTGAAATTCAAAACACATGACCAGAGGAGAAATATGTACAACAGTCACTGACACAAGACAAATCATTTTTTGATGATATTTTAATCATTCCACTAGTTATACATGTGACTTTTGACATTTAAAAGAGAATTTTAGGCCAAGAAACTCATACACATAGTCCATTTTTGCAAATAAAGACCTGAAAGAAGTTATAGAAATAGAAGAATAATCATGTTCAATAATAATAATATAAATATTGATGATCTACCCTTTCATGTAAAACTGCTTTAAATCTTAGTAAAATTACAGCAATGTCTGTTTTTCTTTTTTACCATGTGACCTAACGAGCAACTCTGATTGGTTCATGCAGGTCACTGTTTACCTGGGAAAGAGAGATTTTGTGGATCACCTGGACCATGTGGATCCAGTTGGTGAGTCACTGGAAAATAATAACTTTGAGTGTTTCCACGTTAATGTCTGATGCCGTATGAAATCTGAAAAACACCAGTGATGTTTAAAGTGATATTCACAGTTGATTTGTATCTAAACTGTTGTACATGTGTTTAAATCTGTTTAAAAAAAAAAAAAAAAGGACTTTTCTGTTCCAATGAATCACATAAACTGGGATCAGATGTTAAGTAAAGTTTTGCTAAAATTAGGTGAAAAATTTACACTATGATCACCATTGTTACAGTTTATCTTAAAGCATTATATTGTAATCCTTGTATTATTTCCAGTGTGTTCAACAACAGCCCAGTCTGCTCAGCTTCACTGCTAAATGACACGCATAAGGCTGTTGTTTTGTAAATGTTTTGACAGATTTTATGTTTTTTTCTGGGTTTGCAAATACTTTTATTATTATAAACTGTAATTATGTGACTGTGGCCTGGTCTCCCTTGAAAAAAAGAGATCCTGTAACTCAATGGGACCAACCTGGTTAATTAAAGGTTTAATTAAAAAAATATATATATATCAAAAAATATTTAATAGAAATCAATTTGATGGAATCGTGTATTTGTTTCCGACCCTTCAGGTTAATTTTGGGTGGAGTTGAAGCCTCTTGTGCTTTAACTGTGGTGTTTGACTTCACCTGAGCTGTGACTCAGCTGTTTGTTTCCGTTGCAGATGGTGTGATCCTTGTTGACCCTGAATACCTGAAGGACCGTAAAGGTACAGCACCTGACACGTGGCTCTTATTGTTGTTCATGTTCTTCAGCGTGGCTCCTCCTACTCTCTTTCCTCCTCCTCTTACTCATCCTCATCTATCCCCTCCTCCTCTACATCTCTTCACATCTTTCCTCGTCTTGTTCTTCCTCTTATCATTTTCTTCCTGTTTCTCCTCCTCATCTTACTCCTCAGTCTCTCCTTTCCCCTTCCTCCTCCTCCTCATCTCTCCCCATCCTATTCTTCCTTCTTTATCATCCTCCTCCTTTTCCCCTTCTTCATCCTTTTCCTGGTTCTCCTCCTCATCCTGTCCTCTTTCTTTATCCTCATCTTCATCTGTGCCTTCTCTCTTCTTTGTCCTGTTCTTCCACCTCCTCCTCTTCTTTCCTCTCGTCTTCATCTCTCTACTGTCCTTCCGTCTCCTCATCCACATCTTCTCCCTCCATCTCCACTTCCTCTTCCTCCTCTTTTCCCTGCTCCTCTTCTTCACACCTCTTCTCATCCTATTCTTCATTTTCTTTATCCTCCCCCTCCCCCTCCCCCTCCTCCTCCTTCTCCCCTTCTCTTTCCTCCTCCTCCTCACTATCTTCTTTCTCTTCATCCACATCCTCTCTCCTCATCTCCACTTCCTCTTCTCCCTGCTCCTCTTCCTCACATCTCTCCTCTTTTTCCTCAGTCTTCGTCACTCTGACCTGTGCGTTTCGTTACGGTCGTGAGGATCTGGACGTGCTCGGTCTGTCTTTCCGGAAGGATCTCTACATCTCCACCTTCCAGGTAAAAACTCCACACACTCCATTTGTCATCTTACTGTCCACATTTGTCACATTGCACAACACTTAAAATCTAACACCAAACCAGTGATTATCATAAAGCTACGAAGGAACACACACACACACACACACACACACACACACAGTACTGACTTTTGCCTGTGATGTTTGACTAAGAAAAAGATGTTGTGTGTAATAATATTTTAACTGTTTTTTTTTTTTTTTGTTTTTTTACTGTGTTTCATCAGACATCATTCAATATTCTATCATCTTGATAGTCAACAGTGTTAAATAATGCGCCACAAGGTTTTTTAATTGATGAGTACTTAATGCCCAATAACATAATTCTGTAAAATCAATTAAAAGTAATGGATCATATCATTAAAATAATAAATAATGGTTGAAACTTTCTGTTACTAATATTCATTGTAAATGCATCCAGTATCAGTGGAAATTAGGTGTTTTACTGCGAGTTGTTTGTGTCATTGATGTTGTTGGTCTGTTGAGTGTGTGTTCAATTAGTTCACTTCAACAGTTTTTTCTGAGGAAATAAAGTTATGACAAAAATTAAACAAACATGCTGTAATCCTGGGTTTACACAGTTAAGAAATGTGTTATGAAACATGTTCAGTTCATTATGAAACAAACACGTGACTGATTAATGGAAATTGTGGTCTAAGGCAGCTTTATTTGAAGGCAGCTTTATTTCTGTTGGTTCTGAAGATGTCAAAAAGGTTGACTTTCTGTATAGTTATTTCATCTGCATCTAGTTAATGTCCTTTTTAAAGTAACAAGAGTGAGGTAGTACATTATACTGTATAGGTTTTTAACCAAACATTTCCGAAGGATGAAAATATCTAATTAGTGTTAAAGTCATCATCTATATCACACTCTTAAAGTTATAAAGGTATTTTATTTTGGACTTTTTCACTATTCCAAAAAAAACAAACATAAAACAAAACCCATAGTAGTGCTGACAGATGTATAGAGAGCCGAAGCCCCGCCCCTTCTGCTGTGTGTTATGGGACCTAATGGCGGTCATTGGAGAGACAGATATTTTTTTTCATCTTGTTTGGATTGTGCCATTACTTAAACATATTTCTCAATTATTAGTTTGTCAAAAGTAGTCTTATAAACCAAAAAATTAGCAGTTTGTAGCAAAGATGGTAAAGAAAGATCTACTGCCAAATGCGTAAACATAAACATAAACATCTAGTTTTGTCCTGAACAGCTCAATGAACTGCATCTCATCACATGTGATACACATCACCAACAACAAAACTGCCTTGGCACATTTCACCTTCTTATCTTTGAGACTGAGGTGAACAAGTATTAAAGAGGTTAAAATCTCTACACTCTAGTGATGCTGAAAGTGCAGAAACATCTTCACCAACTTAGAACAGGTCACGGAGAGAGATGGTTATAATGACGTCACATCCTTGACCTCCTTAGGTTAATACTTCCTGTATTATCTCTGTAGATAAATTCAGCCTCTGCATTTTATATATCCTACTACACAGAGGACCTAGCATCAACATTAGCAATTAGCATCAGCACATACCACACACACTGGAAGCAGTGAGCTGCTATTATGATGATATTATCATTATTATTATTATTATCATCATTATCACTTTACTATTATTATTATTATTACTATTATTATTATTATTATTATTATTAATAATATTATTAGTTCTATTTTTTGACTATATATATATATATATATATATATATATATATATATATATATATATATTGTACATATTATAATACAACAATTTTTTTTTTCTTTTTCTACTTTATAGCTGTTGTAATTATTGTTTTCTGTCCTTTTTGTCTTGTAATATTTATTATATTTGTACATTTGATGTTATGCTAGTATTGGAATATTAATTTCCCAAGGAATTAATAAAATCTAATCTAATCCAGTCGAACTTCAGATCTTCATCAGTGCTGTAGTCAGGGACACCGACAGGGGAATGAACCTCTATGCACCTGTTTTTAACGATGGGGGAACCAGAGCACCCCTCAACACTAGATAACTGAGAATCAAACCTAGTCCCTGTTTGCTGTGAGGTGTAAATGTGATGCCACTGCGCCACCTGGTCTCGATGTTTACGTATTTTCAGTTTGGTAGTTCAACAGTTTTACCACAAACTACTGTAAAATTATCTTATACATTTTGTAAAATTATCTTTTAAACATGACAAACATTGTACATGTAAATGTATAATTCCAACTACTTCTCTCTCTCCACTGGTTGCAGTACCATTTTTTTTTTTTTTTTTTTTTTTTGTTTTCCAAAATGAGATCCTGGGGGACACAACCGGAATGGGTGGGAGTTTGGCTCTTTGTTAGATTTTCATGGTCATCAAAGTATGAACACACACACAATAAACACATGTTGTAAGACTGTCTGAATCACCATGAAGAACAAAAATAATTCTGCTTACACAAAGGCAAACATTTGATCGGTCAGATGAAGCCCTGGCCGGCTGATTTTCCTCCTGTCATACAGGCCTAAAAGACAGTGACATGAAATTTTAGGAGGACAGCTCTCTGTAGATAAATCCCCATTTGACCGGCTGATCTGTGTCAGAGTGGACTACTGACGTGTCATTTCATGTCAGGCGTTCCCTCCGGTCCCCGAGGAGAGGAAACCAAACAGCCGGCTGCAGGAGAGGCTGCTGAAGAAACTGGGCCAGCATGCACACCCCTTCTACTTCACTGTGAGTCCCACACATTACCCAGCATCCTCTACTCTAACCTTTAATCACAGTCTGTGCCAACAAACTGTCTGTGTTTTTTTTTTTTTTTCAGATTCCTCAGAACCTCCCATGTTCAGTCACTTTACAGCCCGGCCCCGAGGACACTGGGAAGGTAACGATGACACACATTAATACACAAATACAAATGCACACAGGTTTCATTTAAAAGCATAAACACAACCCTAGTGCCCATACATGTGTCCCAGTTTAGTATGTTTGATTTTACAGGTAATATTCTACTGGACATCTACAGTTTCAACATACAGTCACGGAAAAATTATTAGACCACCCTTGTTTTCTTCAATTTCTTGTTCATTTTAATGCCTGGTACAACTAAAGGTACATTTGTTTGGACAAATATAATGATAACAACAAATATAGCTCATAGTAGTTTAATTTTAGAGCTGATATCTGTCCATTTTCCATGTTTTCTTGATAATAACCAAAATCACTTCAGTTCTTACATCAATAGCTATGGCATTGTACTGCCAAAAACAGTGCTTTTAGGCATTCCATGTTTTCTTTTCTGTCTGTTTTAGTCACATGATACAAACAGGAGTTAGGACTTGATTGCATAACCATTGTTTTGGATGACTTTTGATGGTCTAATAATTTTTTTCCCACAACTGTATAAGAACATTATAATAGTATCCTGGGTTCCCGGGGGGTCTTAAAAAGTCTTACAAGTCTTGAATTTACAAATCTGCATTTATTACCTTTTAAAAGGTATTAAAGTTGTTATGGTAGGTCTTCTTAAGTTATGTTGTTAGATACTTGTTGGCTGTGTTGTGTTTAAATGTGTCTGTTAAATGTCCAAGCAGCAAAGAAAGTAACATTATTCTACTCATTTCCAACTCACTTCCAACTCGACAATTTATATTAAAATTAGGAACCAATTCTTGCTAATTTTGCAGCCCCCGGTGAGAAATGACTCAGAATGGTGGGAATCAAGGCATTGGAGTAAATAAATAAATTTTCCTAAATTCTAGGAGTTAAGAATTTTTGCCAGTATGGCTGTGGAATATGCATTAAATTCTGTTCTAAATTGTCTTAAAAAGACTTAAATTTAACTTGTAGTAACCCTGAGTATCATAAAGTGACCAAAGGGTAATTTCAGGGATTATGAATTTGGGATATAGCTGCACAGTTAATTCAGTTGAAATTGCAATATCAGCCTGTGCAGTCATAGAGTTGTGAAAAACTATTGACAGTCCATATTTAGGGAGATTTCGGCTTAGTTAACTGTGAAAATAATAAATAAACATGACATCTGCTTCATAGCAGTGAGAGGTTCTGTGTAAAAGACGCAAAATGGAAGTAGAAATTGTGTTATTAAGAGTATGGTCAAGACCAGCTGTAAATGTTAAGTGTCAAATTTAATGTGAATGATTGAAAACGTCTAGGTTCTAGCATGTTTTATTTTTCAGTATTGTTTATATGTATGATTTGACATTTCTTAGTGCGTAATTTGCACATTTATTGAACCAAATATGTAGACACTGTATAGCAAACTGCAGTTATCATAGTATGTCTTCTTTTAAATGATCATTTATTTATTTTTTTTTTACCAATTTATGTACACCTATTTTGAGAAAAACAGATTAAAAATAAAAAAAAAATGCACATAGATTTTTCTACTTTATCATCAGTATTGTTAGTGTCATTGAGTTTCATGTTTCAGTTTTCTATGTAGGCGTTTTTATTTGTGTGACAGGGGTTGATATCAGCCGATTAATCAGTTATCAGCTTTTCCTGTTTCCTGCTACTATCGTTGTTTTATCAGCCTTTAAAAAAAAACCCTATTAATCTCCACCACCAATGCAGACTTTACTCTAATGTAAAGTTTGGCCATAATGTCACAGATGGTACAGTAACACTTTAAAATAACAGCACAAATCATGTACTTTATTAAAAACTGAATAAATGTAGATCATGTAGGTGTATCATTCATGTTTGTGGCACACATGTTTCATTCAGTTACATCACAATATTGTGACTTTGGCATTTAAAGGGTTAAATCAAAATGCTGGTTGGCTGTAGTTTAATGATATAGTCTCGGGTCAAAATGTTAAATTGTGAGAATTAATTAGACAATGGGTTTTACTCAAAAGGAATAACTGTGTCAGAGCAACTAGATCTACTTGAAAACACAGTCTGCACATGACAATACATTCACCTTACAGGTTCTTTCTATTGGAACATTTCTAAATCTATTATATAAATGTAAATAAACCAATATAAATATGTCTGTGCAGTAACTCTTTATCATATACAGTTAACAGATCAGTTAACTGGCACTTTTTTTGTCATTTGTTTTCTAATTTATCTTATTTAATTGTGTAAGATTTAGTACATTTAATCCGAGGCAGATAATTAAAAGAAATAGTTTACCAGTGTAATTAGAAAACACAGGTATTGTTTCATTTCTGCTTGTGGAAATGAAACCTCTGACTGAATGTTCTTCACTGGTTTTAAACCTGGACTAATAATTAATGACACACAGATGTTTCCATACGAATCAGCAGAACATGAGGAGGTTTAAATATTAAAACGTGGTCTAACCAGCTCCAACGGCTGCCGTCGTTCTGTTCAACAGGTTTTAACTGGTTTGTGTTTCTTTCAGGCCTGTGGCGTCGACTTTGAGATCAGAGCATTCTGCGCCAAGTCAATAGAAGAGAAGATTCATAAGAGGTGAGTTCACACCCATGGATCTGACAGCAATAGGACAATAGTTCACCAGTTAAAGAGAGGTCAAAGGTCACAGCTCCATCTGAACCTTGACCACCTGAATGAGTAACGAGACAATGTACAGTGTTGGAATAGAGTAAAAAAAAAACAACAGAGGAAAAATGGAATATAATTAATACTGTTAATCAGGAATCTGTTGTAATTAAAATCACAAATATTATTATTATTATTATTATTATGAGAATCAGTGTGGTCATAGACTGGGTCATATAACCACTTTATTTTATCCTTTATAGTTTTTGTCTTTAGGGTTTATTTTGTTTTCATTTTCAGCCCTAACACAAAATATTCCAGCGTTTTGTAACTTAATTTAACATTGCTGAAGTTTATTTTACTAAAAAACAAACATATTTTATCATTAGAATAGGTTTGAATGTTCTGCCTTAATTTCTGAAAGTGTTTGGACATTAAAAAAAAAAAAAAAACATGACAAATAACCTTTTTTTTTTTAAACATTGTTTTAATTTTAATGAGTACAAACACGAACAGAAAAATGACACTGTTAAAACTGCCTGCTCGACCATATGGTTGAGTTACTCATCAGGTTTTTCTTCGTAGGATAGTTAAAGGGTTTAATTAAAACAAATTGCACAAAATAAGAATTAAATCATGGCATCAGAGACTGAAATTAGGGTGTTTTTGTCATGTTAGGTCTTTTATTTCACTATCATCTTGTGTTTTTTTTTTGTTTTTTTGTCCTGTTGGGTCTTTTATTAATGATTTAAAACCACCAATAACCATGTGGTTTCTTCTACTTTCACTCCTGATCAAAACTCATTCTTCAAACCCCAAAGAAATAACATTTATTATGATAATTGACGATATAGCAACTAATAATTATTATAGATAATATAGCCCTCAGTAAGGTACAAGGCTGATTGTAAATACTGTTCACTGCCCATTTTACGTATATTTTTCTGTACTTATTTATTGTTACTGGTTTTATCAAGTGCTGCTTTATACTTTTAAATTTTTTTCCATGTATTTTAACACTTTTTATATCTTAATTTACTCCTTACTTTTTAATATCGCCAAAGCTTGTGCTGGTGTAACGCTGCAAATTTCCCTGTTGTGGGACTAATAAAAGATTATCTTAATTTACTGACTGATTAAAAATGTTTTTGCTGCGTCATTAAGCTCTAATGGAACATCTACTGATACTCTGTTGCTTTATTGCACGGGTGTCAAACATACGGTTTGCGGGCCAAAACTGGCTCCCCAGAGGGACCAAACTGGCCCGTGGAATGAAAATTACACTTAGATATTAACAATCATTTTAGTTCAGGTTCCACATTGAGTCAGATTCGATCTGAAGTGGGTCAGACCAGTAAAATACCATCATAATATCCCATAAATAATGACAACTCCAAATTCTTCTCCTCATTATTGTGTAAAAAAGGAAAATTACATTAAAATGTTTACATTTACCAACTATCCTTTCACAAAAAAATGTGATTAACCGGAACAAATACGAACATGAAATATCTTAAGAGAAGTAAATACAATTTTATTCTTCCTGTTACTAAATATTTTGTGTATTTGCAGATCTACTGTGATCTGTCAGTTGTAATGCACCTGTGCAAATGAGAAGCTGAAGCAGAATATTGTTATAAAAAATTCCACTTATTTTTCTCATGAAATATTTGTTTTTTCATGTTCGTTCATGTTATTCGCATTTTTTAAAGGATAGTTTTTAGTTGTAAACATTTTCAATATATAATTGTACTTTTTTCAATCCAAAACATAGAGAAAAGTTTTAAGTTGACATTTTTTTATGGGTTATGGTGTTCATATTTTATTGGTTTGGCCCACTTCAGATCATGTTGGGTTGAATGTGGCCTCTGAACTAAAATGAGTTTGTCACACCCTTATCACCTGTTTAACTGGAGAATCCACTAGACCAGTTCTTTGTACAAAACCAGAGTATGAATAATGGTTCCAAGGTACAATTTCTGTTTGAATACTGTTAAGAATGACACAGAAATGAATGGAAACTTAAGATCTGAAGCATAACTAATATTTGTGGTAATGCACGTGTTGGTGTGCGTTTAATGCATGTGTTAGTGCATATCTAATGTGTGTTCGTTGTGTTGCAGGAACTCTGTGCGTCTGGTGATCAGGAAGGTCCAGTACGCCCCAGAGAAACCCGGTCCTCAGCCGATGGTGGAGACGACTCGCAGCTTCCTGATGTCTGACAGATCTCTGCACCTGGAGGCCTCTCTGGACAAAGAGGTAAACACACACACACACACACACACACGGCTGCAGCTCAGCTCAGTTCAAACCTGAAACATGAGAATATGATGCATATCAGAGTTTCCCATGGAGTTAGATTGTATCTGTGCTGTGGGCGGGGTTTAGGGTGGTTCTTCAGTCTGTTGGTACTAAAAGTGTTCAGTGACTCTGAATGTTAAACAGATGTTAGTGACTAGAAATAAACAAAAAAATCTGAAAGAAAACAGCGTTAATAGTGATGGCTTCTCTACTTACTTTGAGGAGTAATAAATGTTGCTCACAAAAATTGCCAGAATGTTTTTTTTTTCCCCAATTAATCCCAAATTTATTTGAACGGATTCTTAGATTTCAGTCAGGGGTGTCAGCCACGGGCCACAACTGGCCCGCCAGAAGGTCCAATCCGGCCCGTGGAATGAATTCGTGAAACTCAAAAATTACACTGAAGAAATGAACAATCAAAGATATTAAAATCATTTTAATTTAGGTTCCACATACAGATCAATGTGTATATATTTGTACATATAACCTATAAGTGATGACTCAAGTGTTCTTTTAGTGTAAAAAAGTAAAATTAAATGAAAGTGTTTAACAACCTGAAATTTCTCAAGAAAAATAAGTGCAATTATTTAATTTTTTGTACATTCTTAGTTTATTCAGAGAAGCAGGTCATACAAAACTTCCCTTTCGGGTACAGTTCAGTGTCCACACCTCAACTATGAACAAACAGTGAGTTGCTAATCCAAGTTTTGTAGTAGAATGTAGAACAAATAAAACAAGTGGCCAGGAGGAGAGGGCTTGCTCCACTTCTTCATCAACAAGAGAAGACACATTAACATGTCTATGTAAATTAGTGCAATTTTAACAATATTCTGCCTGTTACTTAATGTTTTGTGTATTTGTCGATCCACTGTGATCTGTACGTTGTAATGAACATGTGTAAATGATAAACTGAGGCAAAATACTGTTAAAATTGCCCTTACTTTTCTGAAGAAATTTCAGTTTGTTCATGTTCACATTTTTTGAAGGACAGTTTGTGGATGTACATATTTTTAGAATGTAATTTTACTTTTTTTCACACTGAAACATCGATAAAAGTTTGGAGTTGACATTATTTATAGGTTATTATGTTATTATTTTATTGGTCCGACTCCCTTGAGATCACATTGGGCTGTTTGTGGCCCCTGAACTGAAATGTTTGACACCTTTGATTAAATGTTCAGTTCAGCAGTCTTGTGGTTTCTAATTAAGTTTATAATAGATGTATAGCAGTTTGTATGTTTTCAGGGAGCGGTGATGACATGTTGTTTTCCTTGTTGCTCTTTTTATATTGGCCATTTAAGACATCCGTGATCAGCTTTATGATCTATATGTTCAGTTTATCGTGTGTGTTACTTACTCTTTGTATGTTGGTTTAGTTCTGTGGGTCTGGACTGAAGGTGAATCTATAATAAAGTAATAATCAACTTGTGAGTTAATAACATAATGTGTGTAAAGAGATGTAAGATGGAGGGAGTCATTCCCTGCTCTAGTTTTTTACAGACCTTCATGAAACTATAGCATCAGTCTTATTAAATTAGATTAATTAAATATATAAATACTGGTTGCCAAAATGGATACACAAAATGAATGGCTAAACATGGACTTTAATGTCTGACACCAGAAAATAAGATGTAATTTCACTGTTTGCCACTGTTGTCTTTTTATTAAAGGTTGTTTTTCAGTAAATTTGTTCTCATTTTAAGAAGAAACACTGACAGGCTTTAAAACTACCCTTTTTTTCTTCTGATCAATTTGTTTTGTTTCTTTAGCACCAAAGAATAAATAACAGGAAAGGAAACTTAGATCAGTATCAGTTATCATTTTTAACAGTTATCTGGCTTCAGTTTCACAATCGGTGCATTTCCACTCACTAAATATAAAATGGCAATTGTCAACATACTTCATGTAACGACTACATGTGAAGACATTCTAGACAATATTTCTACATATGACTCGGAAAATCGCTGTTGTAATCATACATGTGTTTATGTATATCACACAGCTCAGTATACATGTGTAACTGCCCTGATTTATGTCGCCACCTTGTGGTGAAAGTGAAACCAACAGTTGGTGTCTGACAGCAGAACCTTTTATTTATACGTGATTTTAATACAATAATAATAGTCCTATTAAATTAAAGCTGAAATACGAACTCTAAATCAGGTTAGCTGAATTACTCAGTATTTACAGTAGTCATTGTCCCTCAGTGTTTGTTCTGTGTTCACTTATTAAGGTTTTTATGAATATATTGTATTAAATACCAAACTGTCTGTATGGGTATCTGAAGTTAATGTTTACAGATGGAAAAAAACTCTCCTTCTTATTGCATTTTTTTTTTTACCAACATAAATATCTGCATTTAATACCTTTAAAAAATATATTTTAAAGGTATTAAATTTGATGTGATAGATCTTAAGTTATGTTGCCATAAATTTGTTGGCTGTATTGTATTGGCTGTATAAATGTGTTTGTTAAATGTCCAAGCTGCCAAGAGAGTAACGTTAGTCGACTCAGTTCCAACTGTAAGCTGTGAAATGGACTTTAAATTCTGTTCTAAGTAGTCTTAAAAAAAGGCCTTAAAAAGTCTTAAATTTAACTTGTAGGAACTCTGATACATGTAAATTATTACGCTGACAAGTGAGTTGAATGATCAGTATCATATGCACAACTCATCTTTATTTTTTCCTTGTTGTCTGTGTTTTTTGTTTAAACACTGACCTACTCCTTGTAAATATCACCATATAATAACTGTTAAATTAACTAAACAGTAGCAGGTAACAGAGCAGATGTTAATGTATGACCCTGAACATAAGGCTGTGAGTTTGTCAATGAGCCATAACTGAGCAGAAGTTTATAGAAGGTAAAGCTTTTATACAAGTAACACTATTAAATTTGTGTTGTTTTTTTCCCATCATGCTTTGTGTGTAGCTGTATTACCACGGGGAGCCCATTAGCGTCAACGTTCACGTCACTAACAACTCCACCAAGACTGTGAAGAGAGTCAAGATCTCTGGTAGGATGTTCCTCAGACTCAGATCTGACATTTTATTTTAGATTTTTGTCGTTTATTTGTTCTGGTGCTGATGTTCTTTCTCTGTCTTCAGTGCGTCAGTATGCAGATATCTGTCTGTTCAGCACTGCCCAGTATAAATGTCCAGTGGCCCAGCTCGAGGCAGAGTAAGTCCCAGTTCAGTCTCATTTAACAGTTGATGATAATGGACATGAATCTATTTATATCTGATCTAATGTTCTCTATCGTCTCAACTTTTAACTGGTTGAAGGTACAGATTAAATGCATTAAAAGATAAATCATGTGTTTAAACTGGTTTGAATGGTTTTGATCTCACAGATGAACTTTTTTTTTTTTTTTTTTTTTTTTTCAAATTTCACAACACAAACATTTAGATCACAGGTGACAAACATGCGGCCCGGGGGCCAAAACCAACCCGCCAAAGGTTCCAATCCGGCCCACAGGTTGAATTTGCAAAGTGCAAGTTAGGCCATCAAACTCAAAAATAATCTCATCATAACCTATAAATAATGACAACACCATTTTTTTCTCTTTGATTTAGTGCAAAAAAACCATTAAATTATGAAAGTGTTTACATTAACAAACTATCCTTTAACAATAAAATGTGCATAACCTGAACAAATATGAACCTGAAATGTCTAAAGAAAATTAAGCGCAGTTTTAACAATATTCTGCCTGTTACTAAGTGTTTAGTGTCTTTGTAGATCCAATTCATAATGCACATGTATAAATGGTAAATTGAGGCATAATATTGATAAATTTTTACTTATATTTCTTAACAAATTTCATTTTTTTCAGGTTATTCACATCCTTTTCATTTGGATTGTTTGTAAACGTAAATATTTACATAATTGAATGTTATTTTTTGCACTAAAACAATTTGGAGCTGTCAGTATTCATTGGCTATCATGCTATTATTTTTTCTGGTCCAGCCCACTTCAGGTTAATTTGGGCTGAATGTGGCCCCTGGAAGAAAATGAGTTTGACACCCCTGATTTAGAACATGGTGTCAGTTGTCGTCCTGTATATTGTCCACTTTTTCCATTGACCTTCATATGTTGCTTGCTGTAGTCTTACGATATAAGTGAGTTTCTCCATGTTGTGAATTTCTCTCACAATGTTTCTCCAGTTATTTAGGTTGGGGGGGGGGGGGGGGTCCTCTTTACACCATTTTCGTGTGATGGCTTTTTTAGACTCTACCAAGAGGATTTTAATCAAATATTTATCCTTACTTGGCATGTCTTTTCCTGTTAAATGACCCAAATATAGCACAGAACATGTCCTTGGTAGTTTGTATCCCAATATTTTTACAAATTCTTCACTGATATTATTCCAATATTGGGAGATAAACTCATTTTAAATAGATTTATCCCTTTAAAAAGCCTAAAACCTGGTTTCCCTAGAGCTCCACTTCTCAGCCTCTGAAACAGATTGAAAAATGGAAGGAGAAAAAAAACAGAGCTTGAGTTAAACCATCAGGTTTTATCATAAATTATTGTGAAATGTTCAGAGTTAATATGAGAAGAATAACTTATAAAAAAAAAAATAACTATGTATTCGTGACACAGTGGTGGAAACTTTTGTGTCGCTATCACACCAGTTTTGTTTTTCCTCCTTATTTCTGTCCCTCCTGGAAACTTATCATGTGACCTAACGTTACCCCCACCCGGGTCAAACATCAGCAGAAAAACAGCATGGCTAATATTTTCCTATTGAACAGATTATCTCAGTTTATGATCAGACCAGTTTCTACTATTGAAGTGAGTGACATGAGGCGTTTTTATTCTGATTGGACAGTTCTCCACATTGGTAGTGGAATATTAGGGTTAATGAAGACTCAGGGACATTGCTTTTATCCAAGTCAGTACCATTTTCCTCATTCAGGTCGGAAAAATAAATAAAATACATTTCCCATAATGCTTTGTACCTTCTCTGTATGTGTGTTTCAGAAAATGTATGATGATGAAATCTAATGATCTTATATCTCTAATCTTATCACACACAAGTTGCATCTGACTTCGAATAGAAAAGCACAAAACTAGTTATGGTCTGGTTTTAATGGGTTAAATCAGTTAATGTATTGGTTAAACAGCTGATGAAGTGTGTTGAAATAGTCAAACTGGTGTAACTGGTTTCATTTTAGGTGGTTTAAACTGACATGTAAAAGGATCCGACTCTAAAGACTCATTTGAGGTCACCTGATGGGCGGGGTCAATCTGATTGACAGCTCGGCGTATGTGTGTGTTTCCATAGCGACCAGGTGTCATCCAGCTCCACCTTCTGTAAAGTCTACACTCTGATCCCGACGCTCGACAAGAACCGCGAGAAGAGAGGCCTGGCCCTGGACGGAAAACTCAAACACGAAGACACCAACCTGGCCTCGTCCACTATGTGAGCAACGCACACACTAACACACACACACCGCAATACACATCAGAGTCACATGACTGTCACATGACCACACTGTGTCTGTGTTGCAGAGTGAAGGACGTCACTAATAAAGAGGTTCTTGGGATTCTGGTGTCCTACAGAGTCAAAGTCAAACTGGTGGTGTCGCGTGGAGGGTAAGCACTGTCATTTATCCCATTCTTACATTGTGTTATAGAAGCAAAACAAAGAAAAACAAATGTTCATCCGCCAATCACCCTGAACAGTGTGCATGTGTGGATCGACTATTTCTTTTTAAATTAAAGTTTCAAGGTTGTTCCATACAGCAGAAAAAGTAGAAGCTTGTTACCAGTCATGTGTATGTCAAATTATATTAAATTCTAATCAATATTTGTTGAGTTCTAATTTTAAATGTGTCATAAATGGGATTTTCAGTGTTAAATGTAAATGTCCACAGAGTCCACATTCCACAGTGGATGTGGATAATTTTGAGCCAGATACAAGATATTGTTCTAAGCTATGGGTGGATCAATTTGGAGGCTAATCAGAGTTTTGAATTTTTTATAAATTTTTAAAAATTGCACAATGAGAGATAGGAAAATTGTAGATTTTGTGACCTTGCTGTGACCTTGAACTTTGGCCTACTTGGCCCAAAATTTAATGGGTTGGTCCCAGGGCCTAGGCCTATCTGTGGGTAAATTTTGGTAAAGATGGTTGTAATAGTTTTCCCATAAATTTGCTAACAAACAAACATGCAAACACACAAAGCAAAGTGATCACAATACCTCCTGGTGGAGGTAAAAACAGGAAAATTAAGAAAAAGCTATTTTTGTTGAGTTCAGTTACAAAAAAAATGAGTGCTAAAAAAAGAAAAACAGGACTCAGTCAGTTCATTTAATTCATCAAAACATCTGCACAACAGTAACAGCTGCATGGACGCTAATATTAGAAATAAATTTAATATATGAAAAAAACACATTTAACATCCTTAACCCTTTCATGCACGATGTCCACATAGTTTAAGCTCACTTTCCAAAGGGTTATAAAGGAAACATTCTCCAAACCACAGGGGGCAGTCTCTATAGATCCAAAGCAATACAATGAGAAAAAAAAAGGATCTTAGTTTTAGAGTTTGGACTGATCTGTGATCTTATACATCTTATAAAGTTAACCTCCTGTCTATGTTTGTGGACAAGTTTCACAACTTTATTAAAAAATAAATAAAAAAACTGTCCACTGCAAAGAATATTCCATTAAAAAAAAGAAATGCACCTGAAAAAACTGTTGCATCATGTTTCCAAATATAGGCAGTTATTTAATGTAAAAATAAAGCCAAAACTTCTCAGGAGGTTACATATCTTCTTCATAAAAGCATATTTAAAAAAAAAAATCTAAATGCACTTCAACTTTAGCCTAATTTTAAGAATTAAAATCAATCTAAAAAAATAAAATAGATACTTTTTTCATAATTCATGCATGAAAGGGTTAATAAAGATGTTTGACTCTAAACTGAACCTGAAATTAATAGTCCCAAGATGTGTCTCCTCATCAGTCTAAACACTAAGTAGAAAAAAATACAACATAAGTTGATTTTAGTAGATTTAAGAGCCAACAGTAGTTACAGAAATGTCTGTTTAATGTGTAAACACTGTTAATCTGCAGTTACAGTATGTCAGTGACCAAACAATAATATACAGTCAAATTACTGATAAACAGTAAATATCTATAAATACCAGATTATTTCATATGCAGAAGTAAATGTTATTGTGTCTTAATAAACAGTTCTTAATCTACACAAATGATCTGTAGTAAATTTAAAGCTTAAAGTCAAAAGTAAGTTTCTTTATTTTGCTGTAAAATTAAAGTGATGCTCTGTAGTTGTAGTGTTTATTGCTCTTATCACAGACATAATGAATGCAAAGAAAAACTCAGCAAACACTCACCTGAAAGTAACTTGAACACTAAAATAAGATAAAACATACAGTTTTTCTTGAACTCGATATAAATATTCCAGAATAAAGTATTTGTGATGTGGTTGTTTTCCAGAGACGTGTCGGTGGAGCTGCCCTTCATCTTGATGCATCCTAAACCTGTGGAGCCGCCGGCGTCGCGCCCTCAGTCAGGTGAGAACGCCAGATCTCCACGCAGAGCAGGTGGTTTCCATGGCAACGACATGACATACTAACGTGCGCTTCTCGTGTGTTTTCCAGCCGTGCCAGAGATGGACCCTCCCATCGACACCAACTTGATAGAATTCGACACAAAGTGAGTGATAGGAGCTTTCTTTTTTTTACATCATGTAGTGATTCTGTCAAATATAATCAGTTTAAGACCAAAAACAAGCTTCATTAAACGTGAAATGGAGCAAATATGATGGGTAATTAAAAACCATAACCAGTACTAGTGAGATACTTAACTCTCCGGTATCCTGTTCGGTAAGGCCCTTACTAAGCACCAAGTGTGCGTTTTTTTGCACACTTGTGGAATAATGTCAAAAAAAAATGTCAGTTTGTTTTTAACTTTTTTTACACTTTTTTCTATTTTATCAACTTGAGCTGTAAATATAAATACCAAACAGTCAATAATTGTCACACTTTTTAACCCTTTAAATGCTGTGTTTGCAATGTAAACAACCCCTTTTTTTTAATGCAAAAAACACAAAAAATTAATTTTTTTTCAGTATACCACATAAAAAGTGATCACATTATTTGATTTTTACAGCCTGGCATATGTCAATGATTAAAGCAACATTGGTTAATTTGCATGATTATTTTTGGCGCTAGGTCAAATGTTCAAAAATACTAGCATCTGTCACCAAGTGTGCCAAAATGCACACCTATAAATCAAACTATTAAATTTTATATATTGATTTATTTTTCTGCTCTAATTTGATTTGATTTTTGTAAATCAAGGTCAGCCCTAATCATACAGATCAAATGGAAGAAATAGTGCGTTATAGGCACACTTGGCAGACAGATGCTAGTCTTGTAATTTTCTTTTGTTTACAATGAGCAAATTTTAGTTGGTGGCCAGAATTTTAAAGATCATGCAAAAATGAACAACTTTTGAATTCTAACCTTATTTAAATTATGAAAAATAATATCAAGTTTTTTAAAACGAAGTGCAAAGTGTGCATAAAAGGTGCACCCGGATACCGGAGAGGGTTAATATAGAATCATGTAAAGTATAAAAAAAAATAAAGAAAACAGTTAAAACACAAATATAAATGGAAGGAAACTAAGGGTAGTAAATGTGCAGTTAGTATAGAAATGAAATATAAACATTGGTATTAACATTTAACATATTTACATTCATTTACTAAAGGCAAGGCAGTTATATTTCTGAATGACAAGGTTAATGCAACTTTAACTGAAAAAGATGCAACAATGGGAAAAAAGCTGTACTTTTTATTTATTTATTAATTAGGTATATAAATGAAGATCTGTATTGAACAACATGATATGTAAATATGCCCAAATATAGTGAAAATACTCATTTACCTCCATAATCCCTAAGCAGATAAAACATCACAATTAAAATATACAAACAGAATAATAACAGTACAGGGTGACACAAAAAAACGCTAACTTTTTAACAATCCAATAAAACCAAGAGTGATGGAAGAAAAATATTTTATTCATAGTAACTGAAACCTTAAACCATGCCATTTAAGAAACGATGGAATTTTCATTTTTTAAAAATGACTTCCTGTAGATGGCGTCCTCCTGTACGAATGCATTCTTGAAATCTGCTGTTGAGATTCCTCATTGACTGTTGCAACATCTCAGCTGGGATACTGTGAATTTCATCCTGAATTCTCTGTTTTAACTCATCCAGAGTTCTTGGTCGAGTCGTGTACACTTTACTCTTGAGATAGCCCCACAAGAAAAAAATCACAAACGGACAAATCTGGCGATCTAGGGGGCCAGGGAACGTTACCGAATCTTGAGATCACACAGTTACCGAACAATTCTCACACAGCCGCCAATGGTTACTAAAATGGGGGTGTATTTACCTGCTCAAGGTCACTGTCTCGCAGTGCTGCCACTTGCTCATGTCTGCCAATACGCACTTCAAAAATTCCCATTTTTTTGACCATAGTAACCATTGGCGGCTGTGCAAGAATTGTTCGGTAACCGTGTGATCTCAAGATTCGGTAACGTTCCCTGGCCCCCTAGATCGCCGGACTTGTCCATTTGTGATTTTTTTCTTGTGGGGCTATCTCAAGAGTAAAGTGTACACGACTCGACCAAGAACTCTGGATGAGTTAAAACAGAGAATTCAGGATGAAATTCACAGTATCCCAGCTGAGATGTTGCAACGGTCAATGAGGAATCTCAACAGCAGATTTCAAGAATGCATTCATACAGGAGGACGCCATCTACAGGAAGTCATTTTTAAAAAATGAAAATTCCATCATTGTTTCTTAAATGGCATGGTTTAAGGTTTCAGTTACTATGAATAAAATATTTTTCTTCCATCACTCTTTGTTTTATTGGATTGTTAAAAAGTTCCCGTTTTTTTGTGTCACCCTGTACAACACAATAAAATGTTAAGTTGAAAATTAAAATACATTTTGAATCTAATGTAACAAACTAGTTATGTAATGTAGAAGTATTTAATAGAATTTGTAGTGAGTAAAAGGAAAATGTTATAAAAAAAATTACTCTAAACTGTAGAGAAACGAACTACACTATATGGACAGAAGTATTGGGACACATTGAAGTCAGGTGTTTTTCAAACAGAGGTCTGGGATACAAAACAATAATGACAAATGTTGTAATATAGTTTTATATTGTGATAAATATTATTGCATTGGTTAGTTTTGTTTCAATGATCTTTGCTTCCAAAATGCCTCTGATAGTTTTCAGTTTCTCTCGACATTGTTTTTTTTTTTCTGTTCTAAACCATGACTGATTTTAAATGTTCTGACAGTAAATAATTTTCTACCACAACTAGCCATCTACTTTCTTCACATCTCACCATTTAAACTTTAAGTAAATACTGATGTTTTTATCTCAAATCATGAACAGGACATCTTACAGCTGTAGACATGTGTCCCAATATTTATATCCATATAGTTTTACAAACATCAATATTCCCTTAAAGATGTGAAGAAAGTAGATGGTTAGCTGTGGCAGAATGATTATTTACAGTCTGTGCATGAAACATATTTTAGAAATTCAGAGGAAGAACATTTAAAATCAGTCATGGTTTTGAAAAGAAAAAAACAATGTCGAGAGAAACTAAAAACTGAGGCATTTTGGAAGCAAACTAACTGATGCAATAATATTTATCCCAATATAAAACTGTTCTGATGTTTGTCATTGTTTTGAATCCCAGACCCCTATTAGAAAAAAGACACCTGAATTCAACGTGTCCACATACTTTTGTCCACATACTTGAACTTGTGCTTCATCTATTACATAAAACAAACCAAATCCGGCCTCCTGAGCCTGAACTCCACAGTAACGTCCATAAACCTCGGTGACTCGTAACCGTCTGTAACTCGTCTGTAACTCGTCTGTCTGTCTCTCGTCCTCAGCAGCATCTCCCAGGACGACGACTTCGTCTTCGAGGACTTCGCTCGTCTGCGGCTCAAAGGCGTCGTGGACGACAAAGACGAGGACTGCTAGGAGCTCGCCGACCTTCATGCGCTCGCTTCGACGAAACCACCACACACATCACACGTCACGTTAACATTCCCCCGCCGGAGGGGACGATGAGGGCATGTCTGAGCGGACGCTCGCTGCTGTTCTTCCTCTCTCGCTTCATTTCGCCGCTGCCGCCGTCTTCTCATCTGTCTTCTGTTGGTTTTCTGCAGGCGGACGTCGGCGGTTCGACCTCTGCTGTTTGTTTGTCGTGGGGTCGGACGGGTGTGAGCTCCGAAATGTAGAAATCTGTCTTCTTTTACTTTCAGATCCTTTTGAATGTCGACCGCCTTGTACAAACAGAATATATATTTGAAACATAGATGAAAAAAATTAATCTTGTACGAGCAGTTGAGGTCTGTGTTCGCCGTTTTTCTTCGAGTACATACTGTAGATGCTTTTTACATCGCGCACACACACACACACACACACAGCAGTCTTACGCCGCCGACTGAAGCTCGATTCACCAGCATCCACTCGCTCTCGTCGCACTCCAAACCCTCGTCCATCTCGTCAAATGTCCGTCACGGCTTCTCTGTGTCTAAACGCTTTGAGGCGTTCCAGCGGCTCGAGTTTTGCTCTTTTCTCGCTGTTAACATATCAGACGTCAAACAGCTGCTGTAGTTTATTAGCAGAGAAACAGAAGGAAATATGTTGGGGACTATTTTTAGCAGCGTATTAATCTACATTTGTCTTATAGTTTTGTTTCTAGACTACACCTGCGTTCAAGCCCAGAACACAATAAAAGTTCAAATTCAAGCTGAAGTAAGTAGTCGTGTGTTTCGGAGGTTTACTATATGTCTAGAGCAGCGGCGATTCATCGATTAGTTGACGACTGTATTTGCGATGGTTCACAACTAAGAAATTTCTTCATAAAAAGTTGAAATTCTTTGATTCTGGTTTGTTCCGTCTTCTCCAGCATGATATAAAACAAACTAATCGATAAATCACGAAAAACAGCTTGATCAACAATGAAAGTAATTGTTCGTCTCAGCTGAAGAATGTTTTAGCTGAACTCTCACATTTTGGAGGTAAAAAGAAGTCTGTCTTTTGAGTTTTTGTTGAATTGAAAAGAAGTATTGGCAGAATTGATACACTGATTTGGAGCAAATATGTTTTGGGCCCAAAAAGTACAACTAGAGTCTGTTTTTCAGAGTTATGGACCATTCTCGACTTGTCCCCCCTTGTCACAAAGAAAATTTGTTGCATTTTACAGATTAACTATTACACCTCTGTGCATTTTACATTTTATACGTTACAAAACAAAAGATATTTCTGTATAAAAGCAAATAACTTATAATTTTTTGGCTCAACTACAAACAAATATGGTTAAGAGAAAATATCATTTAAACCTCATTTTCTGTGTAAATAAAAACTTTTCAGTCAGTTTAAACTTAGATTTGACTGGATTTAAGACAAAAACTACATTTCAGTTTCGCACGTATTTCAGCCAATGTCAGCGAAGGTTATTTAATGTCAAGAATCAACAGTTAAAGAAAATGTTTAAATCCAGTTTGCTTTCATCGAGTTTCAGGTTAAATTTTAATTAATACATAGATTTGGAGCAAATACTTTTGGTTAAAAAAAAACACTACACCTTGAGTCTGTTTTTCACGACTTAGTTTTTCTCCACGTCACAATTTAAGAAAATTTGTCTATTACAAATGATTAACTATTAAACCTATGTGCATTTTACATTTTATAGCAACATTTAAATTGAGTTGTTATAGAACAAAAAAAAGATATTTCTGTATTAAAGCAAATAACTTGCAAATTTTTGGCTCAACTACAACGAAGTATCATCATGGTTAAGAAGATCCAAACAAAATAACATTTAAACCTCATTTTCTGTGTAAATAAAAACTTTTCACTCAGTTTAAACTGGATTTAAGACAAAAAAAAAAAAAACTACATTAGTGTCAGGTTCGCGCATTTTTCAACCAACGTCAGCGAAGTCGATGTTATTTAATGTCAAGAATCAACATTTGAAGAAAACGTTAAAATCCAGTTTGTTTTCATTGAGTTTCAGGTTAAATTTGTCCCCTTCCTGCTTCATCTGTCCGTTTTTAAAATACCGAAACATCTGCTTTAAAGTACAAATAAAACTCGCGTCGTGCTGGAATCGTTTCTTAAAATCGGCTCAGACTTCGGACCAGACGTGGACCTCGTCTTTTTTTTTTTTTTTCTTTTCCAGGCAATGTTAAAGCTTGTCGTTCAGTTTAGTGACGTTTTGTTAAATAAGCCTCGTAACGGTTCAGTTCTCAGCGGGAAACTGTCGAAATAGAGTTGAAACGTTAACGTGTGTTTCTGCTGCCATTGAAGGATCATCAGCTCGTCAAAGGGAAACGCTGCTGTTCGTTTGGTTTATCCTCATCTCTGCTTAAAAAACACACAAATATCTTTTTAATATTGTTTTTTTTTATTTTTCATAATTAACCCACTTCATTGAATTTAACCTCTGCTGTAAACTGCACTGTGCCTTCGAAATATTTACGTTGCCAATTTCCAAAATACTAACAAATGCCAGAGTTCGTCGTTGCTCATAAATAACTTTCAGTGCTTAATTATATTACGAGTATTTTGAAAGAATGTGTCAAAAGACCATGTAAATATGTTTTTCTTGGATGAGAACGTTTAAACATGGTGTTGATTTTAAGATTTCACTAATTCTAAAATTAAAAATGCTCATATTTGCTGAAAAAAAGCCTGTAAATATGTATTAAAAGCAAAAAAATGTCAAATTTCATGGTTAAGTCGATTACGATATTTTACAATTTAAAAGATATTCATGTACGATATCGGCTTGAAACTAAAACCTGTCATGTAAAGTAAAATAATGTGTTTCTAAAGATATAATTCTTGCATCTGGTTGTGATTTTTAAGATTTCAGTAAAAAAAAAAAAAAAAAAAATCTGAAGTAGTCATAAATATGAGTGAAAAGCATGTAAATCTGTATTAATATACACAAAAACAAAAAAACTGACGAAAGGAAACGTTGCATTTTGCTGTAAATGTATCTAAAATTTTAAAAATTGACGTAAAATTAACATTTTTCTGTTAAATATGAAATTAGTCTGAAATGTATTACTTTTGTTTTTTTTAACAAACTATAACTAAACATTTTAACTTTATCATCTTAAACATCTTATTAAAATTATTTCTCAAATAAACCAAGCACCTTTAACATCTTAAACATATTCTCTTTTTCCCGAAATTGTGACATAAAATTAACTTGATGCCATGAAACAAACGCTTTGTATAAATTACAGTTAAAAAATCGCAGCTTTTTGCATATCATATTGTTTTTGTGCAGTTATTTATGTAAAACTCTGTACGACTTAACTTCTCCTGCAGTAAAGCATTAAAATTCAATCAGCAATTTAGATTTTTTTTTTTTAACGACTCGATTGAATTCGTGCCATAAAGCAGTCGAAGATGTAATTAAACCAAACGGCAACACGTGAACTCTTACTTCCTCCATGATGTGAAGGACCTGAGCAGCTTTTTATCATGTTTATAGTGAAACCAGGCGGCTGTGAGGCGTTCAGGGTCGCCACGTTTTTGCCATCTCACAAACTTTTCCCGATCGGGCCGACCTGCAGACGCTCTGTTCGCCTCATTTCAGGAGAAAAACGAGAAGAATGTCGAGCATTTTTGAGCATTGTTCTGCCTTTGTCGGTGTGATTTTGAAGCCACTGTTTTGTTTTGGGTTCTATTTTTTCCCCCTCATTTAAAACTGCCAAACCCCGCCCCCTGCCCCTCCCCTCCTCCTGCTGCTCCTCCTCTGCTGAGGCTGCGACGTCACTTCGAAGGGAAGAAGAAGAAGAACGCGACACGGAGCATGTTTTTAGTTTTTGGGTTTTTTCTTTCCAAGCAGTGCTGTGAATCGTACGAGCTGTGATTCTGTCCTTATTTTGTCGTGCATATGTGGGGTCAAACTTTACTAAGTGTGAAAATATTTGGACAAAGTGCCACGCCCCGGCCGTGCGATGCTTCTACCATAATGTCTATAAACATGAAGTGATTTCTGCTGGTGCCACAACACCACAAAAGATTAGATTATTATTATTATTATTATTATGCTTCTGATTATTATTATATTATTATTATTATTATTATTATTATGGTGACTTATTACTTCTACTGTATCATCATCACGACCATGATTATTCTCATAATCATTTAAGAGTCTATTGTTTTGCCATGTATTTTTTATTTTGAGATTTTTATTTTAGTTTTCTTTTTCTTATTAAAGGTAAAATGAACTAACACTCATCGATGTCGACTGTTTATTATGGGAAACACTGACGAATATTTACTATAATTCAGTAGAAGTATTTCTATATATTGACATAAAGCGAAGGATTTGCTGAAAAACTCAACAATTAAGAATAACGCAACAATTTGGATGATAAAACAAGGGGAAAATTACATTTTCATTCAAGTAATACAAAGTTACAATTTAACAGATGTATGTATACGATTACTCCTTTAACTCTGAATTTGCTCAAATTGAAAACCGCATATTAAACTGAACAGAATTAAAGCCAAATTGATTATTTCTACATAATATTTGCAGGAAAATGTAAAAATGAATGTATTAATATGAAATGAGTTGAATTTGGGCAGTAAAACATAGGAGGAAGACAGTTTTTTTTTTTAACTACTTCACTACAAGTTTTACAATAGTAAGGTTTTCTAACAATTTGATAATTTCGAATTTAGCAGAATTACTCAAAACTATAAACTGAGTTATTGATTTTAGTGACTTTAAGGTTACAACTTTCAAAAGTATTTTTTATATTCAATTACAAATTCTTAAAATGTGTGAACATGTATTCATATAAAAAGGGGGGAAAATTAAGTCCAACTTTATTCCTAATTATATTTACTCAAGAGTTTGATAAAAGTGTTTAACTTTAAGTGGAAATATTCAGATTAGTTACTTCAAGACAAGAACTAATGACATGTATTATGTCTGTAAGTATCATCTTTGATTTGGAAACTGTTAAAGTGAACAGATACTGAAATTAGCCGTTGATAAATTTGGATCACTGAACATCAAACTCACCATAAATTAATCAAATTGATTCATGGATGATTTTAGTTTTCTCTCATGACTAATGTATAAAACATGTAGATCAATCACCTGCTCGATCTAAAATATTCCACTAATCCTCACTGCAATCTTAATTTTTATGGATTTACATTGACAGGAAGGTGACAGTTTACAAAAAAAGTGTTCAATAATTAACTTCATAAGCATTAAAGTTATGCTTTAACTTAATATTCATTAGAGTTAAGGCACTAATTTGTCTTTTATAAATAATAATTAGTTTGAGTGATTAAAAAAAGGGAGGAATTTGGGTTCATTTTGGAATCACTGGGATGTGAAATTAGTTAAACTACAGGATTTATTTCATCTTATCTGTGTCAAATACAGCTTCATATTTCTATTCTCCAAGTGCAGTATGTTTACATCCTAGTTTTTTCTCATATTTACTACTTTAATATAATTTTTTTCATGTTGTTGCCAAAATCTGCCATTATTTATCACAGTAAACCTAAATTTTTACAATTTACTTGAATCAACATTTAGTTGCTCCAGTTTGTCAAATATCAATAATGTTCTGCTTTTCTGTTTGTGTTAAACTGAACACTTTGACGATACATTTGTATAATAGGGTTTCTGTAGGTCATTAAAAACCATAGATATTCTGAAAATTAAGGCCTTAAATGGCATTAAAAAGCATTAAATTCAATGTCCAGAGGCATTAAAAAATTAAATACACTTGATGGACAAAAAGCATTGTTATTCATGAGTTAATTTGATTATATAAACATTTAATAATTTTTATCGGAAGTACAGTGTGATGATTGACAGGTGGGAGCCTGTAATTGGCTATTGTTTACGGCCAATGCACGAAGTCAACACCTGATGCTTGGAATACAACGTGCTGTGAGCATGCTCATGCCATGGCGAAAGAGGGGGGGAAATATTAGCAAATGTTGGAAAAAAAGGAAAACTAAAGTTTCAGTAGAACTGGTCAGAGGAGGAACTGTTCAGAACCAGATTAAAGCCTGTTGACGGTAAACTGTATGTATACATAAAACTGCATCTGCAGGTGGACACGGCCATTAAATATGTTTAAAGTGGTGTTAAATTAGAATTTCTGATACCTGCAGAAACCCTGTATTATATAAAATAACATGTGGATTTAAGTTGTAAATTTTATGTGGAATAGTCTTTAAAAAACAGGAAGTATGAAGAGACAGTGCATTTTTTTCTTTTAAATTACTTTTATTGTGAAATCTCATAAGCGTCACACTTCCTGTTAGCTGATTGGTTAATCCGGTTCAGTCCGGTTTGGAGCGTAAACATGCTAATGAGTAGTTGTTACAAATGGGTTTTTGTTAAAAATCTCGTTTGTCACCATCAAGCATTGTTTGTTACATCAACTACAGAGGGGTTTGAAAAAAAAAAAAAAAAAAGATTTTCTTCACAAATTGTCGTGGTCATGTTACCTTGTTAAAGGATTTTGTTAAAACTCTTGTTCACTGTCACAAAGCGTCGTAGTCGTCGTCATCCTCGTGTTTCCTCTTCAGAGATTCTCCACTGGAGTTCTGCGACACCATGTTGGTTGTGATCAGGATGTTCTTCGATCCGATCAGAGACGGGTTGATCAGGACGTTGGACACGGCCGGCGTGGATGGCGTTGCTACGGAAACAAACGGGATATAGATTTAATGAAGCTTGATTTAACCCATAAAGACCAAGTGCTACTTTGGTCACAGTTCCTGTATGAATTTTTATCTCTGGTCAACCTTTAAGTGATTTATCACCATTTATTATAACATCCTCTGTATTTTCCATTTTTCATTGTAAATCATGTATTTTCCTATATTTAATTTAGATGATCATGAAAACTCAGAGTTAAAGGTTATTCTATCAAAACACACAAAACTGAAGAAAAAGTGACTTTTTCAGCAAAGATCTCAATAAATGAATGTAAAACCAAGTGTTTCCATCCACTGTCATTTATCAAACTCCATGGGTTTTACTGGTGAATCAGTGCTGTAGACGACAGTGTGTACACGGGTGTTTAAAATCCTTGAAAATGCTTGAATTTCAATGTTGTGTTTTCCAAGTCTGAAAAGTGCTTGATTTTCAATTCAAGTGCTTGAAAGTGTTTGCAATTCTGACTGATGTGATTTATTTATTTTTAATATTAACTCAAGCCAAAGCTACTTACAGAGAAGCGATACGTTTTGAAAAATAAAATTTTGTCAAAAAAGTAAATTCCCCGGTGTTCTCAGGTCGACTCCAGGTACATTTTATCTTAATCTTTGGCTCAATGCAAGTGCACCTGAAGCGCCTCCCCTTTTTCTGGATAAAACTTTGTGTTCTCCTTTAACCTCTAAACTCTTTGCTATTATGAAACACAATTTTACATGTTTATAGTATAATACAATGTACATCATGGTGATAAAAAGTGAAATAAATAATCCTGACTTTATGTATTTCTGTAAAATATGGATTTGGAAAAATTTGAAAATGACCCTTAAAAGTGCTTGAATTTGACCTTGAAAAATGTGTATGAACCCTGAGAAGATGGCGGTGTTTCCAAGGTAACTACAGAGCCTCTGAATGTCCAAATGGGTCAAATCTGATGACCATAAAATGATGAAAAACTGCATTTTGCACCAATTATTTACTTATTGATAGGATTAGTGGATCACAGATATGAAACATTTTAGTTCAGCAGATGCTTTTGGTCGCAGGTGGAGGTTTGGGTCTTTATGGGTTAAACATAACCTGCACAAAACAGCATTCAGATGTGCACAAGATTTGGTTTTTAACAAATACAACGGAAAAAAACACTCATGCTAGATTTCTGGCGAAAATTGTGGGCAACATTAAAGAAGAAATTTCCTTTTACAAATGGTTGTTGAATCAGGCTCTTTGTTCTTTTAAGCATTGTTGTTTTTCAGTCTTTTATGTGAATATAACTTGAATTACATGTTTAATCCTGTGCCTGTTTGTGCTTCATTTTGAGTCAAGTACAACTGACAGGATGATTGTGCGTGACACTGGGAGATCTGGAGACTTACTGGTTTTGGGGGTGGTGGTCTGAGAGGGAGGGGGGATCTGAACGGTGAACCTCTGACCCGTCAGAGACACTGGAGTGCCGACTTTAGCGGTGACCGACTGCACAGAAGGCGTCCCTGTGGAGACGACATCAAAGGCAAAAAGTCAATAACATAAAATGTTCAGGTCCTTTTGTCAGTTACACAAAACATTCTTGGTGATGTTTGGCCTGTGTTTTTTTTTTTATTTATTTTTATTTGTTGCTCGTTTGTTTTTAAATGAACACCTGAGTCTGGAAATAAAGATGATGATTCATACACTGATGATCAGATTAAAATAATAATGAAAATCCTGATGAGCTGCAGATCTGTTTTACTGTGAACTGCTCATTTAACGCTGACTCACCGAGGGTGGGCGTGGTCGGTCGACTGGAGACGGCGCCGACACTGAGGCGAGGAACTGATATCCTGCTGGCGGATGACGACACCTGAAGAGAAAAGAAAACTTAGAGCTTCTGTAATGTCCAAAACAAGATTAAAGAGGATATGGTCCTCTGTTCATGTTTTACAACTACATTTCCCATAATGCTTTGATTGAATTCTGTGTAATCAACTCCTGTTTGCTCTGTTTACAGAAAATTACTCTCAAGAGAATGAAAGACATGATGAATCTTGAGAAATTGGGGGTAGGAGTACATAAGTTTTTACTTCTTCCCACTCCTTTTCGAGCATGTATAATTTCATTTCATTTGTTTTATTTATATTATTATTATTTATTTACTATTATTATTTATTTATTTTGTTGTTTGTTTGCTTGCTTATCAGTCATTTATGTACCAGTACTTATATTTTGTTAGCTGATTTTTGTTTTGATTTCACTGTCTACATGTTCGAAATAAAGATTTCATTCATTCATTCATCCATCCATCTCAGGCTAATTCTGTATAAGTGAGGTAAAAAGGAGTGTCCAGGTTACACTGATGGAAAAAAATGGATTTTGAGAAAACGCGTTTCTGCTAAAAGAAAATTGTGATTGTATAGTGTTGTGAAAAAGTTTTGGCCCGCTTCCTGATTTCTTACATTTTTTGCATATTTGTGACACAGGGCATCTGGAAAGTTTTCACAGCACTACACTTTTTTTTCACATTTTCTTGTGTTACAGCCTTATTTCAAAATAGCTTAAATTCACCTGAAAATTCTGCACATAATATCTCATAACGACAGAGTGAAAAAGTTTCTTTTTTAAACTTTTAGCAATTGTATAAACAATAAAAAAACAACAAAGACATAGCATAATCTATAGCATAGATATAAGGATTCACAGCGTTTGCTCTATACTTACAATAGTGTTGACGCATCTTTGGAAACAATTACAGCTTCAAGTCTGATGTAACAAGCTTGGCACACCTATTTTTGTGCAGTTTGTCCCATTCTTCTTTGCAGAACCACTCCAGCTCCATCAGGCTGGATGAGGAGCATCAGTGTGCAGCCATTTTCAGACCTGTTCAGTGGGGTTCAGGTCTGGGCCACTCAAGGACATTCAGACACTGTTGTCCTGAAGCCTCTGCTTTATTATCTTGGCTGTGTGTTTGGGGTTGTTCTGGAGCAGGTTATCATCAAGGATGTCTCTGTGCTTTGCTGCATTGATCTTTCCCTCGTCCCTGACTCGTCTCCCAGTTCCTGCTGTTAAAAACATCCCCACAGCCTGATGCTGCCTCCATCATGCTTCACTGTAAGGTGATACTGGGCCAGTGATAAGTCCTGCATGGTTTCCTCCAGACATGACACACAGTTCAATCTTTGTTTCAACAAACCAGAGGATTTTCTTTCTCATGGTCAGAGAGTTCTTCAGGTGTGTTTTGTCAAACTGCAGACAGGCTGTCATGTGCCTTTTACTGAGGAGTGGCTTCTGTCCAATCAACTGAACTTACCACAGGTGGACTCCAATCAAGTCATAGAAACATCTGAAGCATGATGAGTGGAAACAAGACGCACCTGAGCTCAACTTTTAAGCGTCATAGCAAACGCTGTGAATCCTTTTGTACATGTTATACTATTGTTTTATATTTTTAATAAATTTGCAAAAGTTTCAAACAAAAACTTTGAACTTGATTTTTTTTTTCACTTTGTCTGTGTGTAGAATTTTGAGGTAAAAATGAATTTAATCTACTTTGGAATAAGGCTGTAACACAAGGGGAAAAAAACGCACTGTGAATATTTTCTAGATGCATTGTAAGGTAAAAAAGGAGTGTCCAGACCAAAATTTTGAGAAAAAGTATTTCTACTACAAGAATAAAAATTGCGATTATACATGAAAATAGGTACTATAGCAGTGGATAGAAATTTATCTTTTTATGACAAAAATCTCATTATTAGGAGAATAATCATGTTTTCTAGGTGACCTGAAGGCAACTCCTACCTGCATTTGGTTCAAAGCACCTCAACATAAAAAAAATAAAAAGGGAAACTGTTTGTTACTCCCTTAATTTGTCCTAGATTTAATGAATTTTAATTTAACGCGTAATATGCCTGGAATATGACAGATCAAACTATTACTTTGCTCTCTTAATATTATGAACATTTCTGATTATACCCTTTTCACCTCTTCAGTGTGGCCCTAACAGTTGTAATAAAGAGCATGTGTTTTCAGACTTCATCAGACTCATTATACAACGTTGATTCTCTGATTTTGAACTCTACCTTCTTCTGTATAGATTTCAGTCTGTAGTTGGGGGCGGTTAGACAGTAACGGTCTGGGGGGAGCCGTGGTCCAGTGTATGGTTTGATCAGAGGAAGGGGTGTCTGGTTCTTCTGTCTCGCGACCTCCAACAGGAACTACAGAGGAAAAAAAAGGTATTTTAGACTCACAAAGAGGAACTGAAACTGTCAGTGGTGAGGGGGCGGAGCTTACATCTCGTGGTGGTGGCGATGTGAATGACTGGTCCATCCGACACTGAATGGCCAGTTTGATGTCATCTGCATCAACAGTGGACTTCTTGGCATGTGTGGCATAGATTTTGGCATCTTCGATGATGGTGGTGACATATCCTATAAACCAGGGTTATTATGATTATGAATTAAAATGACACAAAAACAAGAGTTCCTCAAAATATGTACACTAAATAAAACTGAACTCACTGTAGGTAAACTCCAACATCTGGTTGATGACTCGGGGCTCATACTCTGTGATGCCCATGTCCTTCAGGATCTGAATCATCACCTACACACACATAGTAAAACGCCATCAAACTATAGAATGCTTAACATTATTGTAGAGAGTTAAATACAAGGCATAGTCACAATACATGCATTCCGATCAAGATGTTCTTACACTTAATTTGCCTATCAAAAACTCTAAATATCTCCCAAAAAAATTCTTTACACAAGAAGAGGCGGAAATGCTTTGATTAGAGTCTCACTTAATGAATGAGTTGTCTAGTCTAAAAATGTCAGGAAATTGTGAAAAATGTTTCAAAGCCCAAGATGATTAACTTTGTGATTGGTCACTGCAGTTTATCATCAAAGAGCAGAAGAAACAAAGCATTGATCATATCCTTCTGAGACTCAGAAAACTAAAGTTTCTGCCTTTTTTTTTTTTTTTTTTTTTTTTACATTAAATAATTGTATTGATTGAAAACAGAATAATACAGTTTTTCCAAGACATATTTTTCCATTTTTTTAATGAAATGTCAATGCAATGAACAGCCTTTGTGGTTATTTGATTTTTTTTTTTTTTTTTTTTAAAGTAAAGCTGTGAAAACTGCATTTGTGGGTCTAAAATAATAACAATTCTGTTAATTAAGGGATCAATCAAGAATCAAAAAAGGCTTTATTATTCATTGCAAAAGGGGAGAAAATCAAGATTTAAAAGATTCACAGAATATAACAATGATTATAAAACAAAAGAGTTAAACAAAGAACATACAAACACAAGTTAAACACATTCTGTTAACAGATAAGCAGAAGAGGAGGGTTGGATGAGTGTGAAAAATCCATTTTACAATTAAAACTACACATCTGACTATTGTATAATTTTGCTGTAAACAAGTAACCGACTAATAGTTGCAGCTTATGTCTGAAGCTATAAATTCGGTGGATAAACACCATTAGTTTAATGTGTCCCCTCAGGTTTTCAAACCCTCCACCCTCGTACGACTGAGTGGATGTGAGATTTAAAAAAAACAACAAAACATTCATCCAGAAAATAATCTGAAGATTCCCCTCCACAATGAAAACAATCTAGAGCTGCAGCCGCGAATACCACTTAATCTCTAAAGTGCCTCCTGCTGTACTTTACTTTGACAGGTCATGGTGAACTGTTTAACCCCTCACTGCTTGTTTACGTCTGAGCTGACACATGTTGTGCTGTTAAACTCGCTGCTGCAAAAAGTTAACTCCTTGCTTGAAAAAAACGAAACGGTCAAAATACACAAACACAAACGACCCGGACCAATAAAAACAACAAACGTTTTGTCACACTGAATTTTCTAACATTGGCTCATTAGCTGTGAGCTGTTGTTGTAAACTGGAGGCTAATGCTAACTTAGCCTACAAGCTAGCTAACGTTTGGAGAGAAATGCGCATCAAAAATCTCCTTTTTACACTTTATAAATAAAGACCCGGATGGTACTCCTCCAGAAGGTGATGACAGTTAAATAAAAGCCATGTGGAATGCCTTTCTATCATTACCTGAGCATCTTTCGGGATGGTTTTCGGAGCAGACATTTTAATTCTCCCCGTAGCGCCTTTCACTCTTCTTCTGTTTCCGTTTCCGCTCAAAGAAAATCTCACAGCGACACCTGCCGGTAGCAGACGGTAGGGGGAGGTACCGCCTGTCTGGCCTCTGATTGGTTAGAAAGGCTCTTCTCCGGCTCCTGTTTTTAACACAACCTTTTTTATTTTGATCGGTTCATGTAATGTCCATGTCCCTTAAGATAAGAGAGAATGTTGTGACAGCAAAATATATAAATAAATAAATAAATAAATAAACATAATAAATTAAAAAAAAAAATAAATAAATAAATAAAAAATATATATATGTGTGTGTGTGTGTGTATTTTTATTTTTTTATTAATATATGTTGTTTCATTTCCATGTATTTGTGACATTTGTGACACAAAAACTGTTCCTTTTGTTCTGTTCATGTACCGCCCATGTCCATTAAGATAAGATATTTATATATTATATTTTTGTCTATCTATCTATCTATCTATCTATCTATCTATCTATCTATCTATCTATCTATCTATCTATCTATCTATCTATCTATCTATACACACACACATACATGCATATATACACACACACACACACACACTCGTATGCCCCATATGCATACATATACATATATTTTATAACCCTAACCCTAATCCTAACCCCAACCCTATCCTTACCCCTACCCCTACACCTAACCCTACGCCTAACCTTACCCCTACCCCAAACCAAATTCTGCTTTTTGGAAATTTATTGTTGCAGCTTATTGTTGTTGCATTTAAACATAAAAGTCATTTTTCAATTTATTATACAGAGGATATAGACATTCTCAGACGGTTAGAGTTACGTGTATTGTGTTTCTGTGTTCAGTTTTCATTAGACGTGTAAAGGATAAAATGAAGACTACATGATGAACTGGTTTGTCAGAGGTCGTCATAATTAAAACTAAAACCAAATTCTGTGCCAGCTTATGTTTGTTATTTACTCATGGATATTTAGACAATTGAGGGACTGAAGACAAGTTTTTCAGAAATATTATATGATATGATATGGCATCATCTATGAAGTGTAAATTGTAAATCTATAAAATACTGGATTAGAAAATACATTTTTTCAACTTTTTTTTTTTTTTTTTAAATTTGCTTTAGTTTTACTTTCACTGAATTACAACCAAACTATAGAATAAAATGTAAGTGGGTGGAGATAATTGAACATAACTGAGTATATTATCATTTTACTGTCACTTCATAGAAAGTAACATTTCGTCAAGGTACAAAAAAAAAAACTGCCACAAGGAGGCAGTACATGTAAACACACTGAGCGTCACACAGCGAATTAAATCATGACATAAAAGTCAGATCTCTTTCTTTCTGTTCTTTCACACACACACACACACACACACACACACACACACACACACACACACACACACACAATTTTATTCATTCATCTGTCTTTAATTTATTATGTATTGTTCTCTTTTCACACACAAAACCGTGACATAAAGAAAAAGATGCACAGATTTTAAAACATTACTTTATTGTTTTCTCTTTTTACTACACAATTAGCCTTTTTTAATTGATGCTTTCAGTATATTCAATTCTACAATCTTAAATTTGTCTCATGTTTGAGAAATTACCAGCACTTACTTTCAAAAAATATGGGAAATGAGATTGTCAGTGTCTGTTTAGTTTTTCTTTTTCTCATTTGTAGTCATACTTTTTCTTGTTTTTTTTTTTTTTTAAATGTGTCTTTTGACATACTTTGTAATGAAATATAGTATAATATGTGTGTTTACAGTGTGTGGAATATGAGTCTTTCTGATAAAGTACAAAGCTGATTAATGATCTTCAGGTGTCATAAAGTGGTTCTGGACTCTTATCGCTGCAGGTTTCCAGGTGATTCATGTTCCCAAAAGTGTTGACTCACAGCGTCCTCTGACATGAAAACACTAACGGAAACAGTTTACATGTTCCTGTAAGTTTATCTCTATTCTCTCATTTTTAGTTTCTTTTTTTCTGACGTTGCTTTTCCTGCTGTAGGTTTTAATATCTGTGTTACCTGTTTGTATGACTCTTAATGTGCAAAAATATCAGTTCATTGTCAGTGTTTGTCTTTACTATGTCAAAAAAACATCATAGCAAATTTAAAAAAAAAAAAAAAAGACTGAAGGAAAAGTAGAAAATCATGAATCTTTTCTATTTTTACATAAATTAAATACTCTAAATCAAATATTTGTCTGAACGTCTTAATTTTCTACAGAATATTTCATGATTTGGTCCTATGTTTTGTGTGTTGAAGCCTTAATATGTAAAGTAATTAAATCCATCAGACAAACATAGGGCAGAAAAAAAGTTTCTGAGATGAAGTAGCATTGAAGTAAACAGTAAATGAAAAGGAAAGTACTCAGTAATATTGTCAGTGCAGTAAAAATGGCCTGTAGTTGCATTTGGACACTGCTCACTTGTTTAATTTTTGTTTAGCTTTTCCATCTTCAGCTAAGAAATAAAGCACTTTTCTTTTTTTTTTTTTTTTTAACCAATTTAAAGTGTAATACCACAGATGGCCACTAGATGCTGACTCACATGAGCTTCACTCGGATTTCTCTTTAAAATAAGTTAATAATTTTTTGAGAGAAGATTTCCAGACTCATTCTGCTGGTCTCATTCATTCATTGGACTCATTTCATTTAGAGTAAGTCTTCCCTCAATCAGTTATTAAATTATTGATATTACTGATCTATTGCTTTCCTACCTTAGATTTAATTTAATGATTTATTTATTTTATTAATCACCCTCCCCTTCTTCTTCTTTTTTACATTTGTGACCTAATTTTTATTTTTTCCTTTATTTTTACTTTCTTTATTTTATTATTTTCACATGATCGACATGATTAGTATCCCATGATGCACTGAGGTTTAACATTATGAACATGTTGATATTACAACCTTAAAAATAAAGGACTTTTATTTATTTATTCTATAGTGCCTCTTGTTCCTGACTGTTGTATTTTTGCACTTTTTACTTTGTAAACTGTGATGTTTGATTTTTTTTTTTTTTACTCTATTGCCTTTGGTTTTTCACTGTATTAATAACATTTCATGGCTTTCAGAACTTTTTTTTTTTTTTATTAAATAATAAGTTTTTCCTGGCAAACAGTTCAATTATAGGTGTGACTTAAAATTTACATTAAAAGTGCAGCAAAATGGCATTTATTAAGTACATGTTAGATGAAATTTACAATTTAAATGTTTTGGTAAGCTATTGTTTAGTATCATATGAACTCCCAGCTCCACAGTTTTGTGTCAGTATGGTCTATTTTTGCTAAATTATGCAACGTTCAATAAACAAACTGAAGGCTTTACAATCAAAACCAGAGGGCGACATCATGGTGGTTGCACTTCTTTGACCCAATCTGTCTGTAAGGGCTCGAAAAGGTCTAATGGAACAGTAGTATTCTACCTGTTACATGATGTTACTTTGACAATCCAAACACCCTGTGATGAAAACATTAAATTAACTTCATTAATCCACAAGTAAAATTCAACTGACATAGTCATATAGTACAATGAAATAGATACAGTAAGATTCAAATAATGGACTATCTATCTATCTATCTATCTATCTATCTATCTATCTATCTATCTATCTATCTATCTATCTATCTATCTATCTATCTATCTATCTATCTATCTATCTATCTATCTATCTATCTATCTATCTATCTATCTATCTATCTATCTATCTATCTATCTATAAGTCCAAGTAGTAAGTTTGAGGCTTCTTACTTATCAAATAATGAATTTTCTCAATTTTTATTTTCATATTTTTCTGTAAAAACATCATCAAGAGAAAAAAAAAAACGGAAATGGTTGATGAACTCGTGTGTGATCAGATCTTTTACATGTGTCTTTATAAAACATCTTAAATCCTTTATACAAGGTGTAACTTTGTGGACTGTGGATCAGCGCATCTGATGTTTGTCTTTTTCTTTTTTCCTCTTTAGCTTACCGGCCGACAGGCTGTAAGCTATTGTCGTCAAGTGGCATCCGTCGTTGTCTGTAGTCCATTACGAAAATTTCAATCGTCTTCTTCTCCGAAACTCCAGTTCTGATTGACTTCAAACTTGGTATACAGCTTCTTTATGATGATGTCATCATGAGGTATTGACATTATTTCGATCCGGATCTGATTCTGGATTTGGTGCGTCTTTGAAAAATTTTCCCATTATAAGAGATAGGAAGTGGATCGATCCAATAAATCATTAAATATCAGTGATATCAAGTTGGAATTTTAATTTTTTTACAGATCTGATTGGAATATGACCAAAGCATGGGCTATTTTTGTAATATAATAAATACACAGAACTGGGTGATAATAAATGGCATCTGGATACATTTCCCAAAGCTTTTAATTTGGCCGGTAAGCTACAGGGCCATTGGTCCTATTTTTTTCATAGTTTAGGGTTTCCACTGATAATCCCAAATTTAACTCGTTCATGCATGAATTATGGAAAAAGAGATGATCATATATGTCCAATTTTGTTTATGTTTACACATTTGGCAGACGCTTTTTTCCAAAGCGACTTACAGGGAAAACCAATTAAATCACTCAATCAATCAAATTTTATTTATATAGCGCCAGATCGCAACAAAAAAGTTATCTCATGACACTTTATATATCGAGTTGGTCGAAACCAGACTCTGAGCCAATTTACAGAAACCCAACAGAATCCTCCAGGAGCAAACACTTGTGATGGTGACAGTGGAAGGAAAAACTTCCCTTTAACAGCAGAAACCTGGAGCAGACCCAGACTTCTGGAGGATGGACGTCTGCCTGGACCAGTTGGGGTTAAAGAGAGAGGGTAAAGAAAGAGAGAAAGAGAGAGCGATAGAGATAGAGACTGGGGGAGAGGTGGAGAAGGGGGGAGTAGGGGGAGACACATGGAGGCAGTTGAGGATAAGTGAGTGGTGATGATGAAGGCAGGAGAGAGACAGGACCACTGCAGCAGTTCCAGAGATAATCCTGGGAAAATCTGTGATAATCCTGGGAAGAACTTTATTAAAATATTTAAAATGGAATGTCTGCCAGTGCTAGGACAGGAGGTGCTCCTGGAACAGCTGGGTCTTCAGGAGCTTCTTGAAGATAGGCAGGGTTGCCTCTGTTCTCATAGTACTTGGTAGAGCGTTCCACCAACATGGAACAACCCATGAAAAGAGCCTGGATTGTCTTGCACAAGGTCTGGGGACCACCAGACAACGTTCCCCAGACGAGCGGAGTGGTCGTGGGGCAACATAAGCTTTTATCAGTGCACCTAGATAGGTAGGAGCAGACCCACTGAGAATTTGGAAAAAAGCGTCTGCCAAATGCATGAACATAATTAGGTTCAGTTCTTATTTTGAGTGAGATTCACAACTGCTTACTAATGGTTCGAATGTAATTTAATGGCAAATATCCTATTTTGTATAAACATGTTCATAAACAGTGGTTTTATGACTGATCTGGCTCATCATTAGCAAACATGAAAATAACAGAAGCATTAATTATTGGGTAATCCATGTGGTAATGAAGGTATTGTAGTGCTATACACTATGATTAACACTATTAGTTTGAAATAAATATTGTGGTTTTCATTGAAGCTTGAGTAACTGTACAACATGCATTAAAGTGTTACCATCATAACAGTGAATTATGGGTAATCCTCTCAGGTAAAGTCTGCAGAAAATGGCCTTTAAGGACTCAAAATATCACTCCCATCACTGCACAGTTTTACAGTTTTGGGACAGCCCTTCACCCTTTGAGATGTACTGAAGTCTACGGCTCTGTGAGGATGGACACCGGGATAAGGCGTCCAGAATGAAAACCCTCCAGCGCCCCCTTTGGAACAAACTGTACATGAAACGATAAACATGAGCAGCTCCCTTGTTCGACTTTTCTTCAGCTCGTCCTGTGTTTACATGTGGACTTTATGGACGCATTCACACACATCAGCGCCATAAAGACGTGAGAACGACGACACCTCGTTTAAAATAATTAACCTTTACAGCCGCTCAACTCAGGAAACGGCACACATATCACAGCTGAGGCCGAAAACTGAACTTTAGTGATCCTCCGACACAGTTACAGCAGCAGGATTCAGATCAGTTATGAAACGGCAGAAATATGTGTCATTTCATTCTCTAAATAGTAAAGATTAACCCTCAAAGACCTAAACGGCCACTGGGAACCAAAATCACCGACTGATCTAAAACGTTTAATAACTTCTAAACCACTAATCCTATCAATATGTTGAAATAATTCAGATAAAATGCAGTTTGTCATCTTTTCATGGTCATCAGATAAGACTCATTTGGACGTTCAGAGGCTCCGTAGTTACCGTGGAAACACTGTCATCTTCTACAACACTGATTCGCCATTAAAACCCATGCAGTTTGATAAATGACAGTGGATGGAGACACTGCAGGTTCTGTTATTGATGTTTTTGCGGAATAAGTTACTCTTTCTCCAGTTTTCTCTGTTTTTATCCTGCTCCCCAAAGAGGAGGCAAGGGGTATTGTTTTTGGTTCAGTTTGTTTGTTTGTTTGTTAACACTCTAGCAGCAAAACTATTGGTTAAATTTATACTAAATTGTGTTTATAGATTGCCAGTGATCATGAATAGATCTGAATACAGTTTGGGAATAGTACGGTAAAGTTCACATTTTTTATGAATTTTTAAAAACTTTTTTTTTTCCCCGTTTACTTATAATGGGTGAAATTTCACATGTCTGTAGCAGCAAAACTATTGGTTAAATTCATACTGAATTGGGTTTATGCATTTTTCACTTTTTAGTGAAAATTTGCAATTTTCCTATATTTAATTTACTTACCATGTAAATATTCAGAAAATCTCAGAGTACATTCAAAGATTAGATTAAATTTAAATTTTGATTCAGTGATTTATTCCGAACATGCAATGAAATTTAACATATATGTGAACAAGTAAAACAGAAATAATAATAATAATAATAATAATAATAATAATAATAATAATAATAATAATAATAATACAAAAATCAACATTAAAGACAATCTCAGATAGAAAAATGGCACAATAGTTTAATTTACATGCCGAAAAGGAGTGGGAAGAAGTGGAACTTATTTAATCCTGCCCCTTCTCCATAAAATATTAATAATATATATATTCATCTCCCTATAATATCAAAACAGAGAAAACTACAGAAAAAAATACTTTTTCAGCAAAATATGTCAACAAATAATAGTGTCATTTGTCAAACCCTTCGGCTTTTACTGGTGAATCAATGTTGTAGAAGATGACGGTGTTTCCATGTTCACTGCGGAGCATCTGAACGCCCAAAAAAGATAAATGTGATGCTGCTGAAAAGCTGAGAAACTGTATTCAACCTGCATTAATTACATGTATTGATAGGATTAGTCATTGTGAAGTTATTAACCCTTTTAGATCAGTAGATGCTTTTGGTCGTGGATGTTTCGGTCTTTGAGGCTTTTAACGTCCTCCATTCATCCTCTGTCTCTCGTTGCCTCCAGGCCTGGTGTCAAAGTTCACACCGAATCTCTAACACCCCCTCCCCTTCCTCCAGACCCCCCCCCCTCTGATGACTGACTGACTGGCCACACTTCACAGGTGCAGTCTGGGGTAAACAATTGCGGGAAGCTGGAGTCAGGAAGAGCCGGCCGGTCTCCACATCATTAGCATGTTTTAGGGGAATTAGCATTTTAGCTTCGGGAGACTCAGACGTGCGAGTCCTCTGGGTCGTGACCTTTAACCCCCAAGGGACACGATGTTTGTTTTTAATATTCGGAGTGATGTTAAAGTCACACATTACTGCAGCTTTGTTTCCACACGGCCCCAATATTCCACTAAGAAAAGAACAGGAAAAATATTAAACAAATGACATCTTTATTTGTATTTAATGGTCATTTCTGTCTGATTGTTTGTCCCACAATAAAAGAAGTATCAGATGTTTTACTGCGTTAAAAGTACTAATGCATACTGTGGTAATATCTGACTACAAGTAAATACAAAGATAAAGAAATGTAACTGAATTTTTCTTTCTGTCTTTTTTAATTTACATGTTTTTTTCTCTGACTGTGTTTTAATAAAATAAACAGCTTTCCCCATTCTTATACTGAACACATGTAAGACCAAACTTTACTACAAGATTACAGGAAAACATGTTTGTCATTTACACCGTCTGCTTTGTGTTGTTATTCTACTGATTTATACATCCTGTACTGATGCACACAGAGGTTTAAGAAGACTATGATGAGTTTTGGAAGATTGGTTTGCTTGTGCATGAGACTTAGTGCAAAGTAATAATAAAAAAAAAACTGTAAGAAGACAAAGAATGTGTGTGTGTGTGTGTAAGAGAGATTGTTCACCTTTCCCCCTCATTAACCTTCGCCCTGTGATAAAGTTGGAGGTTTCAACATCGAGTTGCAGAATCTTGATTTCAAGTTCATGTTTGGCAACAGCAGACGAAATGATAGCAGACTTCTTCTTCTTCTCCTTCTTCTCCTTTGTCTTCTTCTTTTTCTTCTTCTTCTTCTTCTCATTCTTTGTCTTCTTCTTCATCTTCCTCTTTGTCTTGTGCTTCTTCATCTTCTTCTTCTCCTTTGTCTTCTTCGTCTTCCTCTTCTTCATCTTCTTGTTATATGCCTTCCTCTTCTTCATTTTCTTCTTCTCCTTTGTCTTCTTCATCTTCTTCTTCTTCTACTTTGTCTTCTTCTTCTTCTTCATCTCCCTCTTCTTCTCATTCTTTGTCTTCTTCTTCTCCTCCTCCTCCTCCTCCTCCTCTAATACCACCTTTAGACTCATATAGTTATTGCAGGACATTTACTCCATATTAACTTTCACCCATAAAGACCCAACAACCGTCACTGACCAAAACCATCTACTGATCTAAACTGTTTAATACCTGTTGATCCACTAATCCTATCAATCCATGTAAATAATTGGTGTTAAATGCAGTTTGTCATGTTTTCATGGTCATCAGATATGACCCATTTGACGTTCAGACGCTAAGTAGTGAACGTGGAAACACCAATATCTTCTACATCATTGATTCACCACTAAAACCCATAGAGCTGGATCAATGACAGTGGATGGAGATAATTTTTACATCTAGTCAATGATATATTTTGCTGTAAAAAATGTCATATTTTCTTCAGTTTTCATTGTTTTGATATAATCTTAAATTTACTGTGAGCTTTTATGAACATCTACATGATCAGTGAATTAAATATGGGAGAAGACATGATTTTAACAAAAAAAAACATAGGATATTATTATAAGAAATGGTGATAAATCACCTAAGAAAGGTTAAAATAGAGAGAAAAAAAATAATTTGGGAACTGCCATAAAAGTAGTGCTTTGTTTTTATGGGTAAATGGTGCTCATAAATGTTCACTTTCCTTTTTGGGACAATTCCAGCAATACACAGCTTAATGCAAACCCATTTCCCTTTTTATTTTACCTTTATGTACACGTAAATTTAAGAAATTCCTCAAAGTCTTCAAAACAAAATTTTTTTCCCAAATTATTTTCATATGATTAGACAAAAGAGGATCCACTGAGAAGAAAATAGAGGTCATAGCGTGCAAAATGCTTTAGTAAATACATAATAAATCATATTATGATATGAGACTGTAAACAATATGATGATAAACGCCGGGTCGCCGGACCAGAAGTGGGCGGAGTCTATCTCAGGCGTCTGTGTGTCAACCAGACTATAACCTGGCCAATGGTTAACCAATGAAAAGGAAGTGATGGAGATACGACACTTGTCCTCGTTATGAACCTGATCGGTTGGCATGGGTACCAGGGTTGTTCAGGGTTGTGATTGTTTTTATTGTGTTCATGGTTTGGCTCGTTCTGAATTCTCTGCATCGAGTCGGTTTTATTTACAGCCCAGTATCACATCAGAATCACACCCTTGTCTGTCCTTTGACCTCTGATTCAGGTAACAAGGAAATGGAATGAACCTCTGGAGAGACCACGGAGGACAGATCCATCTGTAAATGTCCACACACAGTACATCTATGACGTTAAATGTATGCTAGGAGGGTTACCTCTTAAACATATGTCTCTACACATTAAGCATTATGTGCCCTTTTGTGTAATTAGTGACATTTTTTTGTTGGTTTAATGACTCAGATTTGATATTTTAATACTTTGCATTACATCAGGATTGTTTTAATATTCATATCATGCCATTATTTTGTAGATTTTTTTTTATCTTAGATTGCTAATTTGCAGTGAAATTGCTGGATTTAGTGAAAACTGCCAAGGTAATTTACAGATTTTAGTTGAATTAATGGTCATTTTTCAGAGGTACAGGGATGAAGGAGGTGTTGAGTATGACCGGGTGTTATAAAGATGTCCAAGTATGTGGTATATGTATGTATATGTATGTATAGCTGTGTATGTGTGTGTGTATATGCAGGTTTATATGTATATGTGTGGGTGTATAGATCTGTGTATGAATCTGTATTTACATATATGTGTTATTGTATTATGTGTTTATGTAAATCATATTATATTTGTTCATAATAATATAAAACCAGAAACCAAATTATTTAATAGTAAGTATCAGTCATATTATGGTATATAGTAGGCCTGTAACGGTACACAAAATTTTCGGTTCGGTACGTTTTTGGTTTTGAAAGCCACGGTTCGGTTTTTTCGGTTCGGTACGGGAAGAAAGAAAATCCCTCAAAATGTCTATAATACATTTATGAATTTTTGAAAAATTTTCCCCCAATTTTTGGACACAATAGAATATAGAAAAACAGGAATATAATTCTGCTGCTATAAATCAAATAGAAAATAAATTGATTTATTAATATTACTAAATGTATTTTAAACATTAGTATTGCACTTTTCTCTGACAGGTAGTTTTGAACAAACGACAAAAATCTAATCACAGTTCTGTCAGTTCACAATCTGCAGAAAAATACCAAAAAAATTCCACATGAAGTGCAACATTAACAAGAGGACAAACTGGTATTCTGTTTAAATAAACTGAAGAGCAACTTTGACAACAAAAAATTAACCCAATTATTTATTTTAGGACAGAGAACAAACTGTTTAGGCCACTTTGTGTACGTGCATGCGCGTGTGCAGGGTGCGATTTGTCGGGGGGATTTTTTTTTTTTTTGGTCGGAGCCGGGGGGGTGGGGAGGGGTCCATAACTAATGTAACTAATGCAGGCGTGAACCGAAAGTGAAACTTTATATACTTTTAACGTCCAACTATGGGTTCTATTCGTCTGTTATACAGCGTGTGTGTGAGAGACAGACAGACAGACAGACAGACAGACAGACAGAGCTAGTGTCAGTGTTTTAGAACTTCCGTAGTTCCTAGGGGCCAAACAACGTCCGTCTTATTAACGTCTCTTTCCTCATTATTGTCTTTCACCTGAACCTGAACTGATCCAAACTGGACTGTACTGATGGCGGAGGGTCTCCAGTCTCTTCCTTCCAGATTCACATCATATTTGTTGTTGTTGTTTTTTTGTTTTTTTTTACCTTATATCAGCTGCTATTTGGTATTTTGGCTCAATGTGTGCGTCCTTCAATATGTCCGTGTGGAACTTGCGCGGATTAAAAGTTCCGCATCAAACAACGTCTTTCGTTTCTTTTTCTTTTTCTCAGCATACTGTGCCGTTTCGGTACAGCTGTGTACCGAACCGAACAGGTGTGTACCGAAACGGTTCGGTTCGGTACACACCTGTGAAAACAATGAAAAACACACAATGAAAAAAAAAATTATGACCCAAAAAATTGCATTTGAACACTTTTTTCTTTGATTGAAGTGATTTTTTTTTTTTTTTTCAATAAAAATATATTTTTTTGGTTCAAGCAATAAAGAAACAAATCTACCTTCATAATTTTTTGTTGAGTTCCAAAAATGTCCACTCCGCTGGACACCATGTGTATAATTTTTGAAGGAAGGAATGCAAATATCAGAAAGTGATATACTGTGTGAAAACTATAGAATCAAAATATTTTTATTGCAGCTAATCTGATGTTTTCTCACATTTGATCATATTCCCAATTTTTATTAGCAATTAATTTACACTCAGACATGTCACTGCAGATCAGGTTTATCAAGTGAAGCAAAGTTACAGTAATGGTATGAATGTCAGTGTATGGGATGGTGCATAAGTGTCCACTGTGTTGGCTGATATGGAACTAAAACAACAAAAACCCATGAATATACAAGAGAACAGCTGGAGAAGAACTGTCCACTGGAGGGACCACTGTGCATGAAAGGGTTAAATGAACACAGTTATTCAGTAGGACTGTAAACAGGAGTAATCCAATGGCCCGTATAGAGGGTTATCTATGTAAAAACAACTACTATAAACTACATATTTCCTCCCCCATCATGTCATCAAGTCTCATAATAAATGGAAGTTTAATGGATGAACATGAGGAAGGATTAGATTGCGCCTGACGGCTGAAATACTGTGGACTACGCTGTCGTCTGTGATTAGTCCTGATGGTATTTTAACTGGTTCATATCAGGACTGAAGTTCAACAACACACAGATGAAAGCGGCCCCTCCCTGTGTGTCGTGTCATATACAAGCTGATTTATGTCCCTGTTCTATATGTGATTAACTCATATCTCACCGAGTCACAAGGACGGGGCACTTTGATGTATCTGTGTCCACATATGGGGACATAGATTTGTTAGAAATTCTGATTAGACTCGCAACTGAACTTTTGCACATAATTTTTTCTCTTCCTCGTGTGATGATATATTGTATGAAGGCAGAAAATGACACAAGCAGAATGAGATGGTTTAGTGGATTCAGGCTTCAGGCTCTAGTTCTCAAACACGACCAATAATCCTTCATCTAACAAAATAGTACAGAAAACCAGCTGTTTTTTTTTGTTAAATCTACACATTTTCTTTATAATAGTACATATAATGTGATAATATAATTCACCAGATGAGATGAATGGTCTGACTGACAATCACAATGGCACAAAATGTCTGAAGTTGTGATTATTCAATGTATATTAATGAATAAACCTCACTTTAATTTTATATGATGCATATTTTTACCCCATGTATGAACAATACAAAAACTTTAAACTTTATTATTATTATTATTATTATTATTATTATTATTATTATTATTAATAAAACTTTAAATGGAGCGTGAAGTGTATTCTATCTTCTGTCTCATTCATTTTTATATACAGTCAAGAATCAGCGATGCAACATTTACAATTTAGTCAAAAAGTGGTGAAAAAATCTGACAGTTGTGCAAAAACTAAGACTAATTGATGAAGAGACATGGATAAAACCATGGTGAAAGCAAATTTATAAAACAATAAAAATGCACAATAACTATTAGATATCCGAAAATTAAGTCAGCTAAAAGTTAAATTAAATAGGGTGAAATCAAACATGTAAATTTCCTTACTGTTAATTATTATTATTATTAATAATAATAATAATAATAATAATAATAATAATAATTTTTAAAAATGTTTTATTTTATTTATTTTATTTTTTTTTAATTTAGAAAATGTGTTAAGTCACAAACAATTACCTCAAAATATTAGTGTAAAGCAACAATAGTGCAACTTTTATTCTACAAACTGCTCCAGGTACAGAGTAAATAAAATATATTTTCTACAACATAATACAAAAATTTTCATATTTTTCTAGACTATATCTATATGAGCATTTTTTAAAAAAGTGATTTGCATTTAATGCATTATATATTTATTACATTTGTTGTAAAAGACTAAAATATAGATTAAATTGTAAGTGTTTTATTACTATTATTTTATAAAAAAAAACAAACAAACACTTTATTTATAGAACATTTTCAACATTTTAGACAGAGTGATGCACAGCATGAGGTACAAAAATATAGAACAGACATCGACTGCCACACCTGAATGCCAACTCCCCCTTCACTCATCACCCACTACCCAAGGCCAACCACTCAAAACACAAACAAAAGACAAAGAAATAGTTAAGGAAAACAATTCAAACAAAAATTAAAAAAAAAAAAGAAAAAAAAAAAAAGGTGGGGAGTAAATAAGAAAAATAAAATAAATAAGAAAAAAGTATATACAAATATCCATATATACACACACAAATACACATATACATATATACATATATAAATAGTGTCGTATTATTTTGTGTGAATTTCCCGTGTTGAATATTTAGAGTTCATTTGGCTTCAGGCTTGTTAAACGTGTATATAACCTGTTAAATAACCATCTTTCGGGGGAATACCAGTAGTCTGTGGTGTCATGTCTTTAGATTATCTCCTTTACAGCTTTACACTGTTTATCCACAATAACATGGTCGTATTAGTGCAGGAAGTGTATTGTAAATGAAAGTTTATGGTAAAATGGCCCATAAACACACGGCTGTATAACTCTGAGGAGCTATTTACTCACCCTGTCTTTTGACTTTCATTCATTCTGGTGACTATCGGCCGTGAGGAGGTGATGTCGATGGCTCTGATTGGACGACATGGTGTTAGAAGTTCGAGCGGATATTTATTTAGATTTTCTGATTTTGGTGAACGGACGCCGTGAGCTCAGGCTGCAGCTCGGTGGCCATTTTGTTCAGGATGGACGGACAAGGTGTGCCCTGAAATGGCTGCCGCTTTCACAGACTGATAACGTGAAGCCCAATGACGCTAAAAAATAAAGTTAAAATAGGTTATTTAGACTTTTTCTCGCTTTATTTTTCTGCTTCACCACTTTAAACTGACTTCAATCAGATTTTTAAATTAAATATTATATTGTATTTGACAATTTATTTTTAATTTCTTAGGTGATTTATGAAAAATTGTACATGTTCACCTATTTTCATGCTTTGTTGTTATTCAGACATTGGCAGGTACCATAAGACTTTACTGAGGTAGTGGAGTACATCAAGAAATAATGGTAATAAAAGCAATAGAAGACAATTCAGTAACACCATAAAACAATAAAAACCATTAGGAATAGTTAAAACAATTAAAATACCTGGTCCTTCAGCTTGAAGAAAAGATTAGATAGATAGATAGATAGATAGATAGATAGATAGATAGATAGATAGATAGATAGATAGATAGATAGATAGATAGATAGATAGATAGATAGATAGATAGATAGATAGATAGATAGATAGATAGATAGATAGAAGTTTGTGTTTGAGTAAAAATTAAATAAATATTGCATTGTTACTGCAAGAAAAAATTATGCTGCACAAACTGCTGAAGATTATTAGGATTGTTAAGTACCATACCTGCAATGGAAATAAAATGATTTAGTGCCCAAAAAAAAATTCAAGTTGAGCTGATATCGACAATGGAAAATTAGCATCAATAGGAGGCGCTGCTGAGGACAAAGCACAAGAAGAAGAAGAAGAAGAAGAAGAAGAAGAAGAAGAAGAAGAAGAAGAAGAATTTCCTTCACTTGTTTTAATGAATTTGGAACGACGGCGGACGGCGTTTCTGTGCAGATTTTAGAACAGTGGTCTCAGATTCTGTGAATATTTGTAACTGGACAAAACTTTAAATGACCTGCATTAAAATGATAAATGAACGTTTGTCACCAGATAAATGTCAGCGAATACGTTTAAGGAAAAAAGTTGTCTCTTAAAGGTTCTCCTAAATCACTTGCTTTTAAGACCAAATTTGTTCGTTTGACTGCTGTTTTAGCTCTTCTTCTGTTGTGTTAAATATCTGTGTATAATGAGGCAGTATTTCCTGACATCAGTCGACTATAGTTTTTATCCTAGAGAACAGATCTGAACTGTGTAAATCATGTGTGGGACGTCCACATGTCCTCAGCTGCTATCAGCCTCATCACGCCTCCTCAACAAACATTTCTGCGTCTCTGTGGTGAAACCTTTTTACAACCTCCATAATAAACTTTATGGCAGTGAAGACGCAGAGCAGCAGCTCCTCTGTTTACCCAAAAATGAGCCGGACCTTCTGAGAAATACACGATTCATCTCAGAGGGAGGACAACTTGCATTTTCTGTGATTTTAGTTCATGTGGCCATAAGTTGGAAATACTGAAGGTGAGGATTGAAGATCTCCAAACAGACTGAACAATGAGTAAAAGGGATTAATATGAATTAAATGTCACCTCCACCTTCATTCTGCAGCCTTTTTAGTGGAATTTTTAATTTTTCAAATTCATTAAAGCCTTTATATTTATAAAAACTTGTGAATTATGTTACATTGTCAGTACAATCGGGGCTGTTCAAGTATATCTAATGCAATTCTATAAAGATAGTTCCAAAAATTATGATAATAACTTGGAAACAAATGCTCACAAAGTTATTTGATCGACAAAAGCCCAACAAGGAACCAACAAGGAAGAACAGAAGGCCAAACAAATGCAAAACTGAGGTGATAATGTTAAAAACAAGATGATAAACACATACAAAATGCACATATAATGATGTAAACAAGAAGAATGAGAAACGAGTAAGAGAAAATAAAATATCACTAATCCAAAACAAGATGGTGGACAATACAGGCAATAAAAAGATGACACATAGTCATAGACAAAAAGAAATAAGACACAAAATGAGAACATACAACAGTGGCACAATAAAATAAAAAGGTGTAAATAGATAAATATCGTATGAATTACTGAGTTTTTTCTATGATGAGTTTTAAGTGATTTAAGAAATTTGGTTAATTTTCCACATTTCATTCATTTGTCAATGACAACTAATGTGTTTAATGTCTTTAACAGGGTCCAAAATTAACTTTTTTATTCATTAACCAACAGCAGGTAAACGGAGAAAAGTTAACAATTGTCTTTGTTGAAAATGTAATTACACCAAGACGGACCTTATACTGTCACTGAAAACTGACAATAGTTAAACCGACCTGAACAAATTACCTCAACTGGTAACCAAGGTTATTATCGTTAACGAAAACTAATGAGATGTTGAAAACTAGAATTGTAAAAACATTTTCCTCAACTGAAATAAATAAACACTATAATTAAAAGAGAAAAAAAACGATAACTAACTGAAACTGTATTGTGTGCTTACAAAACTAACTAAAACATATAACAATTCTAGATTAAATTCCCTTAGTATTCGTCTTTGTCAATGTCGGATTGTTATGAAATCGATTTATTTCCCTCAAGCAATTTTAGCTGCTGGCACCATACAGCACTTCACGGTCCATCACTTGGTTTAGAGTCGTCTTCAGGTCCCCACTCTGGAAACATGGAGACTAAAGCAGCAAAGTCCTGTATGGGATTTATGTGAATACGACGGCGAAGACAAGAAAAAATATGAAAAACTAAAACTAATACTAGAACTAAACTAAAACGAAGCATTTAGAAAAATACAAAAACTAACGAAAACTAATAAAAACGAGCAAACCTGCTCTAAAAACAAATTAAAACTAACTGAATTAGAGAAAAAAAAAGTCAAAATTAAATAAAACTAAACTATGATGAAAAATCCAAAACTATTATAACATTGGGGCAGAAGACAAAATGTAAACTAAAATCTACATAACATTTATTTACAGTAATTCATTTCTTCAACTACAGCTCAACAACCCTTTTACAGTGTATTTTTTTGTGCATTTTTTATGCCACGATTATACAAAGAACAGTAAAGATAAAGTTGAACTCTAATATTAAGCCGCATGGAAATTATACTTCTGAACTAGCAATCACTGGAAGGTAGAACCACAGTTTTCAGCATCTACTTGGTGATTTTTAGTCACAAATAAAATGTCTATTCTATTCAACACATCAACCAAGTGGCATGCATTAGCTGCGGAAATTGAAAAAATGCTGGAAATACTCAAGCCATGTTCAAGTACCTCAAAGCTGTCTTTAAATGACCAGACATGACATGTTCTATTCATGACATGGTGTTTTTTTATACATTATAGTCAAGTGAAGGGGGTGTTTCTGAACTGGTCTTAACTCAGTGTTTTTCAACCTTGGGGTAGGGACCTCACGTGGGGTCGCCTGGAATTCAAATGGGGTCGCCTGAAATTTCTAGTAATTGATTAAAAAAAAAAAAAAAAAAAAAAAAAAGTACTAATAAAAAATATATGGTGAGCTGACAGAGACAATCCTAATCCATAACAGACATGACAAACTGTGAGTCTGAAACTGAAGCACTGTGGTTCTGTTTATCTGTCAAATGTTCATTGTGGTCGGTTTCAGATGCTGCAGCTCTTTCATAATTCATAGTTTGAGTTCTTGTTTGTTCAGTAATAATTGTCAGCCTTGTAAATCCAAGCTGGACTGACTGTACATATCCTGACCAAGGAAAATAAAATTCTCCCTTTGCGCGGTAATCTACACCTGGCTTTACTGCCTCCGTCCATAATAATATACATTATATAGACTAAATGCCCTCTAATATTAACATTTACTTGCAACATAGTATAGCAAACTATCACATGATCAAAAACTAATTTTAGTCCAAAAAAAAAATAGTGTAGGGTCAACCTAAGTTTGTGATGTTCAAATGGGGTCACAAGCCAAAAAACATTGGGAGCCACTGTCTTAACTTGTAAATCGAAATCTTATCACTTTTTTCCTAAATTTCTTGCAGATGTTGATGTTCAGTTAGACATAATGGATGTTTGTTCAGTCTCATGAAATCAGTCGTGCTCTGAACAACATCAGCTGTGTTTTCAAATATGTGTAATAGATTTTATTGCTGTGGGCTCTTGGCCATTTTTTCTCTTTAATCAGACGTGTTGGAGCTTATCAAGAGTGGATTAAGCGGAGCTGGTAGTGTCGATTATCTCTGAGTTGCAGGTGAAGTGTTGTTGACCCCTGAAAATACCTAAACCGGGTTAAGATATGATATGGGTCTGATTAAGGACCTTCTGGAAGACGTAAGGCATCGAGTTCAGGAATTGATCCTTTTAATCAATGTGAAATGTCAAAAATATTTACATCACTGTCCTGCAGTAGAGTTTCTGGTATCTGTACTTTACTCAAGTGTTAGTTTTCCAATAACTTTTTAGTATTTTTACAAAAATTACTGTACTTATGCTCATACAAATATAAAAAACCCCACATTTTTGGTATATTACATGACTAACATCTGCCATGAATTATGGAGTGTAGAAGGTTGACAACGGATAATTTACCTAAAACGTGATACTGATATTTATTCCCTGACAGTTTAACTGTTGTCATGGTAGAGAGGTTACACTAACAAGCCCATCAAATGCTTCATCACTTTTACTGTTTTACTGTGTCAGTAAGTTAGTGTTGACATGGCAAATTTAACTGTATTGCTAGAGGGAAATGTTCAAACTAATGCACAACGAGGTGTAAAATGATCAGATTTGGAGTAAAATTGCAGTACACAATCACAATCAAGAAATCTAATGGAAAATAAAATAAGCACTCACGGATCATTGTATTGAATATAAAATGCCTTATATTTCTGACTAATAAACAGGATGTTAGTCAAGAACAGCTGCTCTAATTCAAAACGATCCTGACCTTTTTGGGAAATAAATCAAAATTAGATCACCTAGACCACAGGTGTCAAACATGTGGCCCGGGGGCCAAATCCAGCCCTCCAAAGGGTCCAGTCCAGCCCTTGGGATGAATTTGTGAAATGCAAAAATTACACAACGATATTAACAATCCTTTTAGTTCAGGTTCCACACTCAGACCAGTTAAATTTCAAGTGGGCAGGACCAGTAAAATACTATCATAATAACATAGAAAAAAATGACAACTCCAAATTTTTCTCTTTGTAAATGTAAATATTTTCATGTATTTACACTAAAACAAAGTATAATTTCACAAAAAATGTGAATAACCTGAACAAATATGAACAATCTGAAATGTCTAAAGAGAAGTAAGTACAATTTTAACAAGATTCTGCCTGTTACTAAATGTTTTGTGTATTTGTAGATCCACTGTGAGTTGTAAGTTTTAATGAACATGTGTAAAGGATAAACTGAGGCAGAATAACGTTCAAATTACACTTATTTTTTCAGTTTGTTCATGTTATTCACGTCTTTTGAAAGGATATTTTGCAGATGTAAACCTTTTCATAATGTAAATTTACTTTTTTTGTTTTAAAACATAGAGAAAAATTTGAAGTTGCCATTATTTATAGATTATTATGTTATTATTTTACTGGTTCGGCCCACTTCAGATCTAATTAGCTGAATGTGGCCCCTGAACTAAAATGAGTTTGACACCCCTGACCTAGACCAAAGCTTCTGGACTATTCTCAACTTTGGACCCACATTTTCCCCTGGTCCTCAAGTCACACCAAAACTTTAATAGAATTCAAACCAAGCAAACTAGGTTAATAAACACAAACAATTTTATCAATATGCTCATCTCTGGTTTCGGGTACATTAATAATCAGCTGAGTTAACGTTATCAATAACTGTTTGTACGTACAAGGAGTTCAGCTTATAAACTTTATTGATAGAAAGAACAGTGTGTGTGTTGATATTTAACTGCTTACTGGGCCTTTTATTTTCAGTGTTGGTCAATCCATATTTAACACACTTGTTAAACCTGTACGGAAATTTGGTCTCTGCATTTTACACATCCTAACACAAACACACATATGATATCTAGCAGTAGCATTAGCATTAGCATTAACACTTTAACACAGTGAGCTGATATTGAAGCTACTCGGGGACCAACTCCAGATCTTCATCCAGTCGTTAGTCAAGGCCAGGGCCAGAGAATTAACCTCTGTGCACTGTAATACCGGATAAATTGAGTTTACCTAAAAAATATGAGTAACCGGTTACCTTAAAAAACATAAGTAATGAGTAATGAAAACTTGAGTATGTTAAACTTAAATGCTTGATTTAAATGGAAATGCTATTTTAAGTACAACACACTAAATGCCAAGTTAATTTAACTTCAAATTTGTTGCAAAGCCAATTGCTTTGGATAATTAGTGAACTGGACTCATTCTGTGTTGACTTAAATTAAAATCTTTTGGAGTGTAAATTGCTTTATGAAATTATTCAATTTAATATATTGCAGCATGGATGGAAGTCAAGCAGGAAGATAGCTCAGTGTAACCTATCAGAACAGGAAGTGCTTTTATTTTGGTGAAGCATAAAGATGTTCATTAATTAAGCTCAGGCCAAGATGAACAGTAAAGCCATTGTTCTTCCTATGGTTCTGACTCATGGTGCAACTCTACAAAAATACAAAAACAAACACAAAAAGGCCAATAAACACTGGCATACACACATTAAGTCCAAATCAATACTAACACTATAACCCCGCTGAACCCCTGCACAGAAAAAGAACACATTTTCAACAACATGCCCAATACCCACAATGCAATGCGGATATAAGTGGTGTTGTCATGACTAAAACTGAGTGATTTAAATCCATTCAACTGAAACTTTTTTGTACTTTCGACTATGTCTACAAATTAGTAGAATATACTGAGCATTTTATAGTAATGTAATAAAACTTAAATCATTCAAGTACATTGTAATTAAAGCATTTTAGTAAATAGAAAGTCCAGGCTTACAGTGTAGGCCTGTTTTAGATGGTGGACTCAGTCCGTGCGTTTACATGACAACTTTTATTCCTGGTTTAATCTGAATAAACGTTAGATCCTATTTCAGATGCCTATGTAAACACCTTATTCCAGTTGAAAAAGAATAGTTCGGATTAAATTTAAATCTGAATAAAGTCACTGGTTTAATCCACTTTTTATTCCGAACTAAATTATTCCTCGGACATGTAAACCCTTTATTCCGTTTGGACTTTATTCCTGCCATTCTGCGCATGTTTGTTGTCTTGTCCCATCGCGATGATGCACACATTCTGCACTGGCGGAAGAATATGCAATGCAGTCTTGTCAACCCAAACCGTTCTATTCTGATGGGATCTACCAGCCTCTAAAACCCTGAAGGAAGAGTTCATCACCTGTTTTTTTTTATTCATTCATTTGTCATGCACTAATGAGTTCGATAAGTGGGCAAATCCGTTTGCACTGCAGTGCACCGATTGCCTTGTTCTCACAGCCCTTCTGTTAGCTTAGCTTAGCCTAGCTTAGCATAATGGCTTCATTCCTATGGTCAGACATAGCCAGGCTTTGATAGGTGATCCGTAGTATTTTATGAGTGATTTTGTGAAATTCAGTTCTCCCTAATCATTACTTTAGTCCGGTGGGGTCAATATGATCACAAACTGAGGCTCAAATCATGGCCATGTGACTTACTGCACTAATAAAATCTTGAGAAATAAAAACTAATGCAAAGCTAAAACGGTAAAGGAAGGGCTGCGAGAACAAGGCGACGTGAGCACTGCAACGCAAACCCTTCTGCTCACTTATCTGCCTCATTAATACCTCATGTAAACCTTTATTCAGGTTTAACATTTCCATGTAAACAGAAGAGAAAATACTTTAGTTCCGAATTAATTTCTTCTGGAAAAATAAATCGGATTTAAAAAACATCATGTAACCGTACCTAGTAAAGTCATATCAGAAAGACTCGACTGGGATTCAAACACAGAACCTTATATCTGTGAGGTGGAGGTGCTGATCGACACCACACCGCCACAATGCTACTTAGGGTCATATTTGCCTGAAAACAACAATGTAAACTCAGCCTTTCAATCCAGTGTGACAGCAGCAGCACATCTGTCAAAGAAAAAAAAAAAGTGTCACTGATAGTATTAAAAATACATATTTTAGACATTCAGTAGATTTTTTTAAACATGCTTGTTCATTGATTTAGAGGGAATCCATGTAATGCTGTGTGTAACAAAATTATGACATAATCACACATAAGGTAACACCACAAAGTCCCATCTATTTTGTACCAATATGGTCATTTACATACAACTGTTAATATTGTTAATATTGTGCCTACTCATATTTTGCCCTTTTTTTATTATTATTATTCTACTCTTAGTTCTATTTTTATTTAACTTTTTTGTGAAATTTCAAACTCTATTTTCTTATCTTATTTTTAGTTTTTGTAATTTTATATTCACTCTATTCTTATTTTCTGACATGTTGGCTTTTTATTAATATTGATGCACTGACTGGAGTAGCACTCATAACTTCAGTGCACACACAATGACAATAAAGGCTATTCAATTCTATTCTATTCTATTCTATTCTATTCTATTCTATTCTATTTCTTGCTTCAAAAAACCACGTGGAAATGTAAACTCAGGTTTTTCTTTTACACTTAAATGAATTTCACAAACCAAACTCTTCAGTCCCTCAGGTTATACTAAAGACTTCGGCTTCAAGTTCAAGATAACACCCCGTCTTCATGATGCACACTCTGCAGATAGTCTCTATCAGCACAGAGATAGGACTGTTGTCAAAGGCAGAACGGATCCAGAAGGACAAAGGTCTGAGTGAGGACAAACAACAAACACAAAGAGTTGTGTTTCTATGTGTTTAGAAGAAATTACATTCTCAGATTTACCATTAATTGTCCTGGAGATTTCATTTAGCCTTTCCCAAACGTAAAGTTAACTTTTATTATGCATGTATTAAGTATTACTGTTATTATTATAAGCAGTTATTCAGTAAAATTCACAAATTCAAACAAGAATAGTCTTTTTTTACTGGATAGGACTCAATAGAAACATATATATTGAGGAATTTCTGTGAATCAGAGTACTTGGAGACAGCAAATTTCTATTTTGGGTCTCACGCCTAAAAAGACCAATTTATTTTTTTAAAGTATTGGTTTTGTCTCCATTATTTTCTGAATAAAACAGACTTCCAACCACATAATTTAAAGGCTCAACGAGAAGAAAACAATATAAAAGCTGTGAAAAGACTTGGGCTACATTTGGATGGAAACTCACGCTGGCACATTCACAGGAAATAATGTCGATTATTGTTCTTTGACGTTGAGTAAATGACCAAAACTTCATATTTTAACAGAGTCTGAGTGTGGACCAGAAGTTTAAAGCTGTCAAAGTGATGAATAAATGCTGTCTGAACATCTACACAGACAGAGATAGCAGGATCCTGGTCTGTTTGTCCAGTCTTCCTCTTCGCCCTTTGGACACCACACCTCAACCGCTGCATCGTTTAGCAAATACTTGTATGAGTGCGTCTCCCTCTTTATTCTGTTTTCCTTTCTTCTGCTCATTTCCCCCCATTCACACCAGAGTTTAGTCATGTTCATTAGCTGTTATGTTCTTTGAGTTGTTCAGTTTCTGATTTTGGTTTAGTTTTGATAAGCGTGTATGCAGATTATTTTATTTTCATTTAGGGAAATCATTAGTTTTAGATGCATTTAAAGTAGCATTCAGATTTTTTTGTTTTTCATGACAGTGTGAACACAACAAATCACACTGAATCTGATTTGTGTCACTTCGATATATGGTCCTAAATTAGACAGTGTGGTAGTCAAGACCACCTACACCAGTGGTTCCCAACCTTTTTTGGTTCGTGACCCCATTTTAACATCACAAATTACTGGCGGAGACATTTTTTTTTGGCTAAAATTAATTTGTTTTTGATTATATAATAGTTTGCTATACTATGTTGCAAATACACCTAAATTTTAGATGACATTTAGTCTATATAATGTATATTATTATGGACGGAGGCAGTAAATCCAGGTGTAGATTACTGCACAAAGTGAGAATTTGATTTTCCTTGGTCAGGATATGTACAGTCAGTCCAGCTTGGATTTACAAGGCTGACAATTAATACTGAACAAACAAGAACTCAAACTATGAATTATGAAAGAGCTGCAGCATCTGAAACCGACCACAATGAACATTTGACAGATAAACAGAAGCACAGTGCTTCAGTTTCACACTCACAGTTTGTCATGTCTTTTATGTATTGGGATTGTCTCTGTCAGCTCACCATATATTTTTTTTTAGTAATTTTTTTTTTTATCAATTACTAGAAATTTCATACAACCCCATTTGAATTCCAAGCGACCCCACGTGGGGTCCTGACCCCAAGGTTGAAAAACACTGACCTACACTGAGGCCAAGTCATGACTAAAATCATGATGACATCAAGATTTTGAAGGGTTTGTTATGCCCCGGCCTAGGGGTTCACCAGGGCGAACATAATATGCTCACTTTGTCCCCTCCCAGCTCCCAAGCACACGTCAGTCGAAACTAAAATTCACAGTATTTATTTTTTAAGCAGCTAAAAGGAGGGTTAGGGTAGGGTGCGGCTAAAACATCAAACAAAATATCTTCTTGGGAGTTCAAACTAAATTACCTACTCCTAAATAAATTCAAGAAATAAAATACAGAAAACTTACCTAAACTCCCTAACCAAAAAACAGGAGAAAACGGGAAAAACAAAAGAGCCGACCTCCCCTACCAGAAAAGGATCAATTTACAAAAAAAATATTTACAACTATATACAATTGAATTATCACATGAGCACACGAAGACTGACGGTCACACACACAGAACACAGGGTTGGACGCTGGCAGGAGGCAAGAGAGAGAACCAACTGAAGCTCCAGGGCCATTTTTAAAGGGGCCGGGCAATCACCCTCCACCAATCCGCTTCCTGCAAAAACAAACACACACAAAAGGACACAGCACACCTACAGGACGGGGGAGAACACACACACTAAACAGAACATATAACACAAATAGACAAATTATGACCCAGGGTCATAACAGGTTAGGATCACACAAAAAAAAGACATTTGAACGTGAAAGCTACAAATTTTTGTTTGATGTTGATTGAATATTAATCTAAGTAAATAGTTGAATATTTTTTATAAATTGTGTGTGTTTTTACATTGTAGGTGGAAGATTTAAAGTGTGTACAGTGTTTATAAGAATTCATTTAAAGAGTAAATGCATTAAAAAGGGATATTTAGTTATTTTTCCCTAAAAATGGTACAGAAATAAAGTAGAACCATAGTTTAAAGAAACGTTAATGAAGGGCAAAGGGGCGCTACACATCGTTTTTACAGTTTCCTGAAAAACTACCATTTTGGACATAAGAGGTTTCTACCCGACATCGATGATATACATGACTGCAGCAGTGCAATGAGTAGGAAAATATCATGTAAATGGTGAAATACTGACTGAGCACGTAATGACTACACTGCAAATTATTTGGTTCATACCTAGAAACAAAAAAACAACTTAGATTTAGAAATGTTAGATCATTTATCTTATTTTAAGAGTTAATTTCTTACTCTTATTAATTATTCATACATCTGTAGACATGGTTATTTTTAGACTTAATCATCTTTATTCAAGAAATCTTGTCAAGTGAAATGATCATACTGCATGGACAGATATTTTACTTGTTTTAAGTTCCGTTTTCCTCAGAATTAGTGTTTATTTCTTGTTTTTAGACACCCATTTTTTGCAGTGACCTCAATAATAACTTAATATCTTTAATCAGAAGCAAGTCTTGGATACTCCACTTTGACTTAGTAGAGTATTTTCACAAGGTGCATCAGTACTTTTAAGTTTCAATCAACAACCACAAGTTATTACAGTTTGGAAAATACAGATAAATCAGAAAACAGTGATGGCTAAATGTTGCAACATGGACAAAATGTTGACTATCTGCTTGTCATATTCACTCTTCAGCTTTATTTATACTTTGGTATTTGTTTTTTTCTTTTCTTTTCATGTAATGACTTGTTTACTGTTGATTTTAGTTCAAGTCTATGGACAATAATGACCCCATTGAGTGAAAAGAAACATGTCGGTTTCTGTGTCACGTTATCAGATCAGTCACACATTCACCGACATGACCGACTAAAAAACAGACATGTATTTATGAGGAGAAGAAGAAGAGGAACACTCCACGCTCTGATTGGACAAACTGGAGATAAAATATTGAGACACATCGGTCTCTTTGTTGACTGTCGGCCCGATGTCTGATCATAATGTTCGACTCAAGTCAGAAGTGAAAGTGTGACATTAACCTGAAGACGATGGAGAACCAGCACAATGATGTTATCTCATGAGCCGTAATAAAACCTAATAAACTAGGAAACCATTTCAAATCACATGCTTCTCTGCTGGTGTTAAAGTAAAATTATACTGTACAGCTGTAAAAAGAACCAAACTCCATGACCTCTGGGTTTATCAAGTAAAACATACATGTCTGTACTTCATTTGTGTATTTATTCTTATGGTTTCTCCTTTTCCTCACTATAATTTTAAATAAATATCTGTATTTTCTATTCCTTACATTTATAAACCAGGCTTGTAACTTTAGTTTTAATGCATTTGAGATTAAATTATCCATTATTTTATTTTGCATCATTGTCTTCACAACATCAAGACTAGTTTCAATCTAATGGATGAAATATTAGCGTATAAGATGAAAATGGGATTTAAAAAAAAAAAAAAAAAAGCTAACAATGAAGACAAGATAACAATGATTTTAAAAATAATTTAAAAAAAAATAAAAAAAAAACAGAGGAAACAGAGTAAAGACAGCCTGGATCACAAGGAAAATATGAAAACATTTACAGTTATGTTGCTGACACTGAAATCTGATTTCGGTCCCTTTAAAATTAAGATTCAAGATTCTTTATTATCATTCAACAGTGGTGTGATGAATGAAATTTAAATCCACTGGATCAATAGTGAAATGAACATTTAAAAACACACACTTAAAAAAAAAAAAAAAGAAAAAAAAAAAAGAAAACAACAGAGCGTACACACACACACACACTTAAATACAAATAGAAAACAACAGAGCAGTGCAGATAATAATAATGATAATAATAATAATAATAATAATAATAATAATAATAATAATAATAATAATAATAAATCTACATAGAAGAGGAGGAGACATGACTGCTATCTAAATATAAACAGATTATTGCACGTTATATGTAGTATTGCATGTTATATTACAGTAATTACTCTTTATATTGCAGTACTAGATTGCATAGCTGAATGCTGTAGTGTTATTGTATTTGCACATAATGAGCTGCATCACAGTGGGTTATTACTCTGAGTGGCCTAAAACACTAAACAATCCAAAAAATGTTTCCACTCTGTAAAAAACATGGTTCTGTTTGACAAGTTGAAGACGTTTCACATAAGAAAACTAAAAAAAAAAAAGTTTATTTCACTTACTTAACCCTTTCATGCATGAATTATGAGAACCTTAGATGAGATTTTTTTCCTGAGTGTTTTTATTCCTCTTTAGACATAAAAAAAACCCCAACAGGATTTAAAATTTTTTTTATGAACCTATTTTTCATGGAGTTACAAAAATGTCCACTCAGCTGGACACCGTGTGTTTAATTTTTGAAGCAAAGAAACATGTATTTAAAATCCATCATCAGAAAGTGACATACCGTGTGAAAACTATGAAATAAAAACATTTTTCATGCTGCTAATCTGATGTTTTCCAATATTTTAACATACTTTAATGCTAGTTATTACTCACTTCACGGAGATAATATTCAGAAAGGACAACCTTTTTGATTAAGAAAACTTTTAAATTACAGTCTGATAACAATTAGAGAGAGACTGGGGGAAGAGTATATAAGATTTTGCGTCTTCCCACTCCTTTTTGAGTATGTATAATTTCATTTCATTTATTTTCTTCTTATTATTCTTATTATTTTTATTTATTTATTTATTTAGTTAGTTAGTTAGTTAGTTAGTTAGTTAGTTGACCTGTCAACCTTTTATGTACCAGTACTTATAATTTTTTCGTTGATTTTTGTTTTGATTTCACTGTGTACACGTTCAAAATAAAGATGTTGCTTCTTCCTACTCCTTTTTGAGTATGTATAATTTCATTTCATTTATTTTCTTCTTATTATACTTATTTATTTATTCATTTATTTATTTATTCATTCATTTATTTATTTATTTATTCATTCATTCATTCATTCATTCATTCATTTAGTTAGTTAGTTGACTGATAAACCTTTTATATACCAGTACTCATATTTTGTTCGTTGATTTTTGTTTTGATTTCACTGTCTACATGTTCAAAATAAAGATTTTGCTTCTTCCTACTCCTTTTTGAGTATGTATAATTTCATTTCATTTATTTTCTTCTTATTATTCTTATTATTTTTATTCATTCATTTATTTATTTATTTATTTATTTATTTATTTATTTAGTTAGTTAGTTAGTTAGTTACTTGACTTGTCAACCTTTTATGTACCAATACAGTACTCATATTTTGTTCGTTAATTTTTGTTTTGATTTCACTGTCTACATGTTCAAAATGAAGATTTCGCTTCTTCCTACTCCTTTTTGAGTATGTATAATTTCATTTCATTTATTTTCTTCTTATTATACTTATTATTTTTATTCATTTATTTATTTATTTATTTATTCATTCATTCATTCATTCATTTAGTTAGTTAGTTAGTTGACTTATCAACCTTTTATATACCAGTACTTATATTTTGTTCGTTGATTTTTGTTTTAATTTCACTGTCTGCATGTTCAAAATAAAGATTTCAATCAATCAATCAATATTAACAATTGATTTACACTAAAACATGTCACTGCAAATCAGGTTTATCAAGAACTGCAAAGTTACAGTAATGGTCTGAATGTCAGAGTATGTGATGGTCCATAAGTGTCCACTGTGTATGCAACTAAAACACCCAAACCCATGAACATACAAGAGAACAGCTGCAGAATGACTGTCCACTGCACTGACCAGTATGCATGAAAGGGTTAATGTGGTTTCTACCTAAAGATTTAAAGCACATCGTGGGAAATGGAAACAACAACTTAGAATAAACTCTTATGTACCAAAGATTCAAGTCACATGATTGATCAGCTGTTTGCAGAGTCTTCCAAGATATTCTAATAAAATGCGTAAACATGTCTGGTTGTACTGAGACTATTACAGCTAATGAACAAAGCAAGAAGACAGACAGTAGATAAATGACAAAAACAAGCTGAATTACAGCTGCAGTGTTTGATAGTTTTTCAGTATCTTTAGGCAACAGTTCCATGATAACCTTTTGAGTCATGTAATTCAGGTGGTCTGAAAGGAACACAGTGTTTTTAGAGTGAGGAAAATCTTCCACTTGGTGCATATTTTAACCAATTACATGTACAGGGGTTGGACAAAATAATGGAAACACCTTAAAAAATCAACAAAATATAATTTAATATGGTGTAGGTCCGCCTTTTGCAGCAATTACAGCCTCAATTCTCCGAGGTATTGATTCATACAACTTGTGAATTGTTTCCAAAGGAATTTTAAGCCATTCTTCAGTTAGAATACCCTCCAACTCTTTTAGAGACGATGGCGGTGGAAATCGACGTCTTACTTGAATCTCTAAAACTGACCATAAATGCTCAATAATGTTGAGGTCTGGGGACTGTGCCGGCCATACGAGATGCTCAACTTCATTAGAATGTTCCTCATGCCATTCTTTAACAATTCTAGCTGTATGGATTGGGGCATTATCATCTTGAGGTGAAGGTGTTTCCATTATTTTGTCCAACCCCTGTATTTTCAGACATGTAGGGGGTTAACCCTTTCATGCATAGGCCACTACAGTGGACAGTTCTTCTCCAGCTGTTCTCTTGTATATTAATTTTGATGTTTTAGTTCCATATCAGCCGACACAGTGAACACTTACACACCATCCCATACACTGACATTCAGACCATTACTGTAACTTTTCTGTTCTTGATAAACCTGATCTGCACTAACATGTTTAAGTGTAAATCAATTGTTATTTGTTAGACAAGAATTTTTTTTTTTTTTTTTGCATATTATCTCCATGAAGTGAGTAATTTCTAGCATTAGAATATGTTAAAATGTGAGACGACATCAGATTAGCAGCATTAAAAATGTTTCTATTTCATTGTTTTCATATCACTTTCTGATATTGGGTTTTAAACATATATTTTTTTACTTCAAAAATTAAATGCATGGGTATTTTTGTAACTCCATAGGAAAAAAAAAAAACTCGATCGCATTGTTTTTTTCATGCCTAAGGAGGAATAAAAACACTGAAGAAAAAAATCTTGACTAAGGTTTTCACAATTCATGCATGAAAGGGTTAAATTCATGACTGACAGCTGTAAGTACAAACCATGATACAGAGGCTCAGAAAAGTGGCTTCATATTATTCATATCAGTTTGTTATATATCATATTTAGGTTAATATTTATATTTAGTCTTTTAATTTGAACTGAGAGGAAAGATCTGCAAAGAGAAGTATTTCTAAGTTTGCATTTTTTTTAATTATTGTATATATATATTTTTTTAATTTTTATTTCTTGCAGCTTTATTATCAGATGCAGCCCATATATTAAAAAAAAAAAACAGTGTTAAATAGAATGGAGATGATGATAGCGGGATGAAGGCACAATATTAACACTTTTGTCCTCTGTAGGGGACAAAAGTTTCACAGTTTTACTCACTGTACTTGACCATTGGAAAGGATATTTCATTAAAAAAAAAAAATAAAAATAAAAATAAAAAATAAAAAATAATGTAAAAAAATGCATCTGAAAAAACTGTTGCATTATGCAGTTTCCGATCAAGACAATTATTTAATGTAAAAAAAAAAAAAAAAAAAAAAAAGCTAAAACTGTCACTTTTCTGGGTTTCGAGAGGTTAAAAGCTGTTTAGTCCACACTAGAGAGTAAAAGTAAAATTGTCCAGACTGGCCAAATGTTCATGATTAAAAAAGTAAATCAGTAAGTAAATAAATAAGACCAAAAATAACAACTATAACAATGATGAATAACACTGGTCAACAACAAATTTATTGTTTAAGTTTTTTGAGCTGATTTAGGATAATTTTGGTGTGCTGAATCCAAAAAATCACATTAATTTTGCTCAATCAGGTCAACTTTCTGAACTATGCTACATATTGGCTTTTTAACATTTTTGCTTACATTTATGGGCATTTTCACATCATATGATACAAAATTCTTTCATATTTCTTGCAATAAACGAGTTCTGAAGATTTTACTTTTGCCAATTTATGATTAATGTTTTTTTTTTTAATATTACAGGTGAATGAAATGGCTTCGACTAGAAGATCTTGCAAAAATAAGCCTGACGTATTCTGCTACATCTGCGGTGAATACACCATTGTACCTAACAGGAATCAAGTGATCAAATGATTTTTTTTCTCTTAAAACCTATTTTGGGTGAGAACTATATAAAAAAATCAACTGATAAAGTTACAGAAATGTAATCAATTTTGTGAGAAGATCAAATTTTTCAAAATCAAATTAGCAAAAAAACCTGACCTGATTGAAAAAAACAGATGTCATTTTTGATTTAGCGGTGCAAAATGGTCCCAATTCAGTTGAAAAAACCTAGACAACTTGCAAAAAACATTTTTTTGTAACCCAGTGTAATTTAACATGAACTGAAGAGAAACAGAATGTCAGGTAAAATCAGCTTAGTTTTTGTTTTCCTGCTGTGTTAAATAAAAAACACAAAATTAAATTAAATGGTTTTATGATGTTTCATGTTCCATTGTCTTTCATTTAACCTTTTGTACCTTCTGTAGATCATCTTTTCTTATAATATCTGAAAAAACGTAACTAAATATCTAACATTACTGGAAATTAAAGTGCGTTTATTCATGTGTCGCAGTGTAAGAGAACAAGTAGGCCCCGCCCCTTTTCTGTTTGAACAGTTTTGATTGGCTGCTTGACTGTGACTGTACTGAAGAACAAAAAGTTCAGGAGGCGACTTTACAATAAAGCCTTTTAGTTTTAATACAAATTACATCTGAAAATGTACAGATTGACGGTTAAATCACAGACATTTACAAAACATTTCCTGAAGGTAGAGCAGAAATAATGGAACTCAGATGTGAAAAACATTCACAGGTAAGATGTTTACAGACCGAACGTACAGGTTAATGTCAGGTTTTCTGAAAGGAACCCATTGAAACTCGAGCAAATAAGTCTGAAGTCTACATGTATTTGTTTAAGGTGACATTTTGCTGATTTAATTCACCAGAGTAAAATGCTGCTGATGTACAGTACATTTCTGCAAACTGTAAATATATTTCACTTCAGTTTTACAGAAGCAAAAAAATGTGCTTTGTATCTACATTTCTAGATTCACACACCTCTCTCTGCGACCAAAAAATGAGTATTAGTATCTAATAAATTTGGGAAAAAGTCAGAATATTATGAGATAGAAATTTTAATAATATATGTAAAAAAAAAAAAAGTAATAATTTAAGTTTTAGTGTTTCTTTCTTTCTTTTTTTAAAATTAGTTACATCTGCAAATGGACGTCCATCAGTCCTGGTGCATCTATAGCCTGTCCGTCCATGGGAGTGGATCTCTCCTTCACTGTGGTTCTCCCCGAGGTTTCTCCCTTTTCCCACTGGCTTTGAGTTTTTCCTTGCCGAGAAGGAGGGTCTAAGGACGGGGGATGCCCTGGACATTACTCATTTTCTTGCTGTTTATTTGACTGTTGTTGTTTACATCCAGCTGACTCTGTAAAGCCCTTTGAGATAACCTTGTTGTGATATTGGGCTATACAAATAAAACTGAATTGAACTGAATAGTTACCGACCCAAACGCAGCTTCTATTTGCTTTTTTCATAGAGAAAATTTACAACTTTACTCTTAATATGTTTAATATTGTAACATTCTTATTCAAATTACCACTACAGTACTACTTTAGGCCTATACTACCATGACATTATTTTGGAAAATTCTGGTAATATAGTATCTTTGTCATAAACTTCCTCCGAATTCTACTTATTTTTATAATGTTTTGCACTTTTTTCCTCAAAAAAAAAAAAAAAAAAATCACTTTATTAATATTTTTGTTTTTACTTTAAGGCCCTACCATGCTGTCATAGATACATTCACATGTAATTCAATTATTTTTATTTCTGGGTTTAGAGAAAGACATCAGGGTTTGGTTTAACACAGAAAAAGTTTACAAACCAGTGATAAAACAGACAAAAGACGCACAATATGTTTATGAATATTTAAACCAAACCACAATCTTTAACACTAACAAAAGCAGTTTTATTGTCTAAACGTAGAAAAAGGGTGTGAACGCTTGAATAATTGTAAATTCACTGCAAACACCTACTGAATATGGACTGAAAAACACATCCTTCATTGATAAATTAAGCTGGGATTAACTGTAGTTTGCAGAAATGTACGAGAGCAACATTTGACCTGGTCATGATTTTCACTTTGGACAAACAAAAACAAGACATTTAATGCCATTAGAATATTTTACAGCTTCTTTTTCAGACAATGTTTTACAGACAGACCAATGAAAATAATCTGTAGTCACAGCCTTGTCGTTCATCTGATGCCACAGGTTGTGTTTTTAATGTCAGCATCTTTCCATCACATGGAAGTTTGACTACAGTTTTTTTTTTTTTAAAAACATCATGGACAGATGATTTTCATCTGACAGCAAGAAATATCTGCTGCACTTCAACATTACAACAGACTGGACTTCTTCTGCAATGAGCTGGAACTGAAACTTTAGCGATGGAGCGAGGGGACATCAACGTCCTCCAGTTCTTTAGTCCGACGCCGACTTCAGCGTCCAATCAAAAGCCTCCTCAGTACTCCTCTTTGATGTTTAAAGGCAGAGACGAAGGAGAAACCAGGCCGTTGCTACCGCTGCTACTCGTCACCATGGCCACGCTGCTGCCACCGTTGCCATGGATACCGCCTCCACCTCCTCCTCCTCCTCCGGTGGTGTTGGTGCCGGGCGGCGTGGGCGTCGTGGTGGACGAGGCCGGCTGCTGCTGCTTCTTCTTGTTGATCTTTCGCTCTTTGGCTCGACGGTTCTGAAACCAGATCTTCACCTGGATGAGAAACAACAAAGGATCATCGATTATTGATTCATTCAACATTTGCACTTTGAAATGTCATGTGTATGAGTCATGAGTATGAATTGTGCGATACAAAATAAACTTGCCTAGTGGAAGAAATATGTAATTTTTGTCATTCTTGCTCTTAAACTACTCTACATTTATTCTTCATGTGTGAACATTCTTCTAATTTCTGGTCCAAGATTGAAAAATATATCATATCTAAAAGTAATGAAAAGATAACCATAACATCCCAAAATGTAATTACATATTTTAAACACCACATTCACAATATAGAATTTGTTGTCAATTTGTTCATTTTATTTGGAAAATTTCATATACATAAAATAAATATACCAAAACACACCCAAATTTTAAAATCTTCCTATTGGAATTTGAAAAATACATTAAATCTTTAGAATTTATCTATAATAAAAAAAAGCTCTAACACCCTGGCTATTTAGAAACAATTCTTTAATACTGACTGAACTCTCTGTTGGATTTGTTTATTTATTTTTGTTAAATCTGTTATTTTTATTTATTTATTTATTTACTTTTTATACTATTATTTGTATATTATGCTTTGTGTCTTTAAATCTATGCAGTATTTTCTTAAACTTATTTGCTCAAATGTTTTTTTCCTTTTTGACATCTTGTTTGCTTGTTTCAAAATTTATGTATTCTATACGCAAATGTTTTCAATAAAGTTGGAAAAAGAAATAAAATAAAATAAACTTGTCTTCACTAGATAACAGACATCAGTTCTAACAGTATACACATGTCAATATATGTTGTGTGGAACAGGGGTGGGATTAATAAGTTATACTTCCTCCCATTCCTTTTCGAATATGCAAATGAAGTCATGTGTATGTATAAGCTGGGTTTTTTTTGTTGTTTTTTTTTCCATGACTTCTTACAACCGGTTTTATTTCGAAGGATTAAGTAAGATTACTTTGTCTTGTTGCAGATTCGAAATAAACTAAACCAAACTAAAAAAAATTTTAAAAATAAAAAATAGAAATCAGGAACATTATCACAAAATGTTCCAGTTTTTGTTTTCAAATATTTTTATTAAGAGTACAATAGAGCACTAGAGTCATTCTTTTAGACATTTCTTTCCTTTCTGTTGCCTCCCGTGTTTTAGTGACAGTGCCTAAACTACAGGAAAAAAAACAACAAAAAAACAGTCACAAATCAACCAGACAAATAAAACAACATCCCCACCCTACTGCCACACCCCTCCCACCCAGCTCACTCCATCCCAGCACCCTCTAAGCGGCCCCTCCTCACCCATTATTGAGAGAGGCCTCAAATCATGTCCAAATCCTTTCAAACTTCTATAATTTATCCTTCAAAATAAAGTGAACCCTTTCCAAATGTACAATTTCTGACATTTCCTGAAGCTACAATTTCAGGCAGCATGACAGTAGTTGTTATTGGAAGAGGTTTAGTCTGTTCATTTTTCTGAAGTACTCAATATTATTGTTTCTGGGTCAGGATCTAAAGAGCACTTGAAAAAATGCTCCAGTTTTTTACTTTATTCTGAAAAAGAAAATACTCATATGAAGCTGTTTCCATGACTCACAACAAAAGCAAATGATCCTGTTTACATACATTCATGAAAACCTCATTTAAAAAAGTTTGTTTTCACTTTTCCTCTGATGTTGTTTGTTCTTCAGCTACTTTGTTCTTGTAATATTGTGACTTTTTCTCAAACTATTACTCTGTTCATTTAATGTAATCTATTTTTTCCTCAAAATATTTCTTCATTATTGTGATATTGTGGTTTTTATCCCCAAATTTAGCATGATTTTCTCAAAATTTTCTTTAGTGTCATAATGTTGTGATTTGATGAGAATTTTTGTGACTTGTTCATATTCAAATATTTGACTATGTTTGAAAGTGAGTGTTTCTCCTCCTGATCAGAAATACAGATAACATACATCTCTGCACAGATTATAGCTTCAGTCTTTTTTTTTTTTTTTTGTAAAATTTTGTATTTTTGCATTTCATCAAGTTTGTATAATTGAGTTGGGAGTTGAGTTGGACAAAATAACATACACACTTAGAAATAACAAGTAATTTATGCATTTTTTTTGAAAACCAAGCAGGTTGACTTTGATTAAAATTGCAAAGTGTCAAAAAATGCAACCTTTTTTTTTCACCAAATCATGCCGCCTTATTAATTAATGATACAAACTGCAGTAAAAGCCCAAATGAGACGTTCCTTTGTGCTGTACACAAATCCAAAGATGCTCCTAAAACTTGAGTAGTATCAACAAAATTCAAAATGACTTCATGATAACGACAAAATACAAATGTCCATGTAAATACTGATTATTTTAAGTTTTTCGGTTCCATCTATTTACGTCAGAGCTTGGACTCTTTCACCAGAGACGACCACGAACACTGTCTGAAAACTTCCAGCATCCAACTAAATGTAAAACATTATATTGATGGATGTAAAATCTACATTTACAGTATGAGAACATTCAGAGAAGAAAAAAAAAACAGCTGATTATTTATTAATTCATAGTTTCACAGTTATTTGACATTTACTATGTTGCAATATTTCATATTTAATGTTGCAAATATATTAGAACTAATCAAACATATTAAACCTGCATATATGTTCCATTATTGTTAACTGAGGACATCATTACACAATGTGACTAGTCATTGCTTCTGTTGTAATATAAATGAAAAAAAAAAAAAAAAAATGGAGAAAAATGACTAAACTGGCATCAATAAAAAGGTAAATGTAAAGTAAGCAGTGACACCATTTTGAGGATTTGTTTGTCACTGCTCATGTCTTTTACATTTCCCTACTGTACATTAGTCCTTGTGCATATTTGTATCCCACCTGAATGTATTCCCACTGATAACATATGATCTAACTGAAGACAAACATGCTTAATTACAATCTAAAACACAACTCAAGCTTTCACTTTAACTTCAACAGACTGGCTTTGTAGTATATCACATCATCAATCAATCAGTGGACCTTAAAGCTTCAATGTGCAATTTTCTTTTATAGTGTAATTACAGCAAAATTACATAATTTTACATTTCAGTGGTTTTTTGACTAGGTTTCCAGACTTTAGTAAATAGAGACAGTGATGGAAAATTATAGCCAATCAGAAAAGCAACATGTAACAGTATTATACTTTGTACTTTTTCCACTTAATACATCTTTAAACTCAGCCTATTTGTCGAGCAGAGGAAAGAGATAGAGGAGGAGAGAATGTATTTTCAGATTTTTTTCCTCCTTCAGCTTTAATATGACACCTTCAACCTTTACATTTCTGTTACTGCTTCTCTTACATGAAATATACTTTAGCAATGATTCACACATTGAATTAGACTACATTCTATTAAGCTACATTCAGACTGCAGGCAAATGTGGCCAAAATCCGATTTTTTTTGCCCATATGTGACCTATATCCGATCTGTTAAAGACAGTTTGAACAGCACAAATCCGATTTTTTCAGATCCACTTTCATGTGTGGTCCTAAATTCGGTACTTAACCGATATTTTGCAATGCGACTTCAGTCTGAATGGCCAGGTCACGTTTATCTGATTTTTTTTTTGATCATTGAAATGCGACAAACATCACAATTCTGCATCCCAGGAGAAGAAGCGGCGGGAAAAATGTACTTACTTCCGTAAACACAGTGCTTGCCTGCATGGTCACATATTACGTCAGAACCTCTTTTGCGCACACGGGTCACTTCAGTGTCGCATTCAGTTCATACTTAAAACTGATAGAAGTCGTATTTAACGTGTAATATGAACGAGCACACAAAAAAAATCAGATTTCACCAAAAAAAAAATCCGAATTGTGCATTAAGACCTGCTGTCTGAACGGAGCCTTGGTGAATGTGGTCATTCTATAAGCGGCATTCCAGGCAAAGTTTTAATAGTTTTGGATTTTTTATTATAGTTTAGTTTTGACTTTTTTTTTTCTCTAATTCAGTTAGTTTTAATTAGTTTTTAGAGCAGGTTTGCTAGTTTTTATTAGTTGTCATTTTTTTCTGAATGCTTAGTTTTAGTTTAGTTTAGTTTAGTTTTGGTATCAGTTTCAGTTTTTTCATATATTTTGTCTTCTTCGTCAACCTATTCAAAGAAATTAGTGAGGTTACCTTGGACACTTTATTTGGGGGTGGGGTTAGGGTGGCTCATTGACTGAGCACAGACACAAACGTATGTACAGTACCATGGATACATTCCCTGTAGCAGGTTGGAGGGGGTAATGTATGTGGGAGTGCGATCCATACACAACGTCACTTACGTGAAACCGAAACTGAAACTTTCCATACTTTCACCGTTGGCCTCCCAACTTCTATACCTCTCTTATACCGCTGATCTTACACAAAATTTTCGCATGTTCTATCCTATATCGACATTGGCAAAGACGAAAACTAAAGGAATTTTATCCATTTTTTTTTGTGTTTGTTTTAGTTAGTTTTGTAAGCACGCAATATAGTTTCAGTTAGTTATGGTTTTTTTCTTTTAATTCGAGTTTTTATTCATTTCAGTTAACGAACATGTTTTTTCAATTTTAGTTTTCGTCATTTTGTTCGTTTTCATTAACAATAATAACCTTGGTTCCAGGTCATTGCATGTGTTTGTGTTGTCGTACGTACCTGTCTCTCTGATAGGCTGAGTGCCGTGGCAAGCTCCGCCTTCCTCCTGATGGTGATGTATTTACTGTAGTGAAACTCCTTCTCCAGCTCTAGACGCTGATGATCGGTGTAAACTACACGATATTTGTCTTTAGTTCGCGTTTTCCCATCTGTGAAACAAAAACAAGTAAAAGCTCAGCAGATTAAGTTGTTTGCAGTCTGCTGCCCCCTGCAGGACACTGTCTGCACTGCAACATGACTCACAGAGCAGTGAACTCCTCACTTTAATGGTGTTTTCAGACCAAAAATGACAGGACACAATTTTAATGCAGAAAGAAATTACTCAAAATGTCAGGAGCAAATAATGTAGGAGAAGACCAAGTGGAACCAGAACCATGATATTAACCCATAAAAATCCAAATATTCACTGTTCACCAAAATAATCAACTGATGTAAAATGTTTAACTCTTTAAAACCTGACGTGTCACCGCTGACACACCCTGCGCATATACATTTTGGATGGCTGTAACTTTTTCACTGTTTGAGCAATTGGAAAAATTCCAAAGGGTTCTGAAACCTGAGCTGTTGCACTTGGTTGACTTTATTGGGTCATTACAGTAATTTCACATACACCTGTACTAGAAACTTAAGAATAAGCTGTTTTAGCAGAATTATAACATATAGTGAATTGTAAATGACAGCTAGATTTTGAAAATTCTCTTTGAAAGTGCTCTAGAAAAATGGGCAAAAGGACTCAGTCACAACATATTTTCTAACCTTTTTGTAGTCAAAATAAGAAAAAAAAGTCCAGATGGACCATTTTAGGCTTAGGGTTTAAAGAGTTAATACATGTTGATCCATTAATCCTACCAATACATGTACATAATTGGTGCAAAATACAGTTTGTCATCTTTTCATGGTCATCAGGTATGACCCATTTGGACGTTCAGAGGCTTTAATCTTCTGTAACACTGATTCGCTGCTAAAATCCATGGAGTTTGAAACATGACAGTGTTTGGAGACACTTGGTTTTACATTCACTTATTGATATCTTTGCTGAAAAAGTAACTTTTTCTTCATTCTTCTCTGTGTCTGATATAATAACCCTCAACTTTAATCTGAGCTTTTATGAACATCTATATAATCAGTAAATTAAATGCAAGAAAATACCTGATTTTCACTAAAAAAAAAAGCAAAATAAAGAATATAATATTGCAACAAATGGTGATAAATCACTTTAGAAAGGTTAAATGTAGAGGAAAATTCATTTGGGATTTAAAGAAGCACTGGGTCTTTATGAGTTAATGTCTGTAACTGAACTATGGGAGAAGATAAGGGGAAAATAAGACTTAAAGACCAGTCGAATCTAAAACAGTGGAAAACGCAGATAGTGAAATGTGATGTTCTTGTTGGTTTCATCTGTTTGCTCAAATAACTCCAGTAAGGTGATTATGTGAAGACTAGTTTTGAGACCCATTCTAATCCAGGATAGTTCATTAATGGAGAACAGTGCACAATGATAATAACTTATTACCACATGCATGTCACTTTCTGACAACTATTTCTTGTTTCCTTAAGTCAGTTTTAGTTTGTTAATTATTTATTTTTCTGTTGAAGTGACGCACTAGTCTGTTTACTCTTTTCCTGAAAGTCAGCGGATACTAAATCACCCCAAAACATTGTATTTATTCAGTTTTTTTCTTCATGTTTCTGTTCTTCTGCATGGAGAAATGTTTTCATTTGTATGCAGCCTGTAGAACTACAGAAATTTAGACCAAACACAAACCTACAAGTCTTTTGAGAGTTTTTTTGGTCAGAACGTTCATGCATCAGAACAACAGCAGTGCCATGTTGGTGGAAAAGGGCTAACAGTGTTTTAGTTGAATCAGCTCAGATACACTGTAAACCCAGATGTCGAATATAGTTTAAAAAAAAAATGTATTAGAATATACTTAAAAATATAAGTTTGATGACATTACGACAAAATATTAAATATAGTCAAGTCATTTGTACATATAGTCGAATGTGAGTAAATTTAAGTTAAATGGATTTAAATTAATAAGTTTTAGTTATGACCACACCTCTTTTTCTTTCGACTATGTAAATTATCACTTGCCCATGTGTGTCTGGACATGCCAGTCTCAGTGCTTTCGGTTAAACAGTAGCTGCTTTAGGAGTTTCGGTGCTCATCATATAAGATATGAATCAAAAAGTTGTCAGCGATCAACGATTGTTTGTTTTAACCATGAGAGGAGTGTTTCGTTTTATTGTCCACCAGTTCCATCGCCCTGTTCCAAGGACATTTTCTCTTAGCTAGGTGTCCGCTCGCTGACTTGCTACTTTTCTCAGTGGGGGAAACTGTAAGTTGATAAGTTGAGTTTACTTTAAAAAATTGAGAAAAGTGGTTGACTTCAAACAATTAAGTCATGATTAACCCTTTCACGCATAGTGGTCACTACAGCGGACACCTATTCTCCAGCTGTTCTCTTTTCTTCTATATTCATGGGTTTAGTTGTTTTAGTTCCATGTCCTCCTGAGACTCAGCAATGCATTTTTGTCCTCTGTACGGGAAAAAAGTTTGACAGTTTCACTAAAAAAAATGCTGTTCATTGCGAAGGACATTCCATTAAAAAATAAATAAATGAAAATAATTTTAAAAATGTATCTGAAAAAACTGTTCCATTATGCAGTTTCCAATCAAGATGACTGTTTAATTAAAAAAAAAAAAAAAGCCAAAAATGTTCACTTTCCTGGGTCTCAGGAGGATATCAGCCGACACAGTGGACACTCATGCATCATCTACACTGACATTCAGATCATGACTGTAACTTTGCTGTTCTTGATAAACCTGATCTGCGCTAACATGTTTGAGTGTAAATCAACAGCTAATTTTTTCAAACAAAAAGTTTTTTGTTTTTTTTGCGTATTATCTCCACAACTAATATTAGAATGTGATAAAATGTGTGAAAACATGAGATTAGCTGCATTAAAAAATACATATATTTCATAGTTTTCACACAGTATATCACTTTATGATGATGGGTTTTAAAAATATGTTTCTTTGCTTCAAAAATCAAATGCATGCTGTCCAGCTGAGTGGACATTTTTGTAACTCTGTGAAAAATAGATTCATAAAAAAAATTCAACTGCATTGTTTTTTTCATGCCTAAATAGGAATAAAAACACTCAGTCAAAAAAATCTTGATTAAGATTCTCATAATTCATGCATGAAAGGGTTAAAGAACTTTTTGAGTACATTTAACTTAAAACCTTAGTTAAAAGTAAGTTAAATGTACTTAAAAAGTTCATTAATCATTACTTAATTTTTTTAAGGCAACCACTTTTCTCTTTTTTTTTTTTTTTTCAAGTAAACTCAATTTATCCAGGTTTACAATGTGAGTGCCTTGCTCAGCGGCATTTAATCGGGTTTAATCCCAGGTATTGAATCCTTGTACAAACTAATGAAACATCTGCGTCTGAGCTCAGAAATCACACCTTCTGTTAGTATGTAAAAGTGTCTCTGAGTATGCTTGTATATTATATGATGCGTTATAAAGTCATATAATGTGTCCTCAGTAGAACTCCAGTATTCAAATAGAAACCTGCAGCGGTGGATTTGCATAACTGAGCCCTATCTGTATCTGTATGTGTAGCAGAATGACTAAGGTGTTAAAGAACTTTCACTAAACAGAGCGTACACTAGAACTAAACACACAACATAGAGGTTTGTTTTACATTTTAGTGCAGGTTCATAGTAATAAATATGTCTGAAATGTTTGTGGACATGTAACCGTAAACAGTACCTCAAAGGGGACGTTTTACAATGTACTTTGAGCCTTGAGAGGATGATGAAAATCCCGAATATCTTCAGAAATGCGAGGAGTGATTGGATCAAATGAACATTATTGGTCTTTCCATTGATTAATGATGGAAAAAATTGACCAAATGGAATGAAACACCTTAACTGAAGATATATATTCTATAGAAAAACCATGTAAACACTTGATTTGATTGATTGAATGCTTGTCCATATGGAGGCTGATATACATTTTTTGTTGAGGATGAAAAGCTCCAAACGATGAGTTGAATTAATTAAAAAAAAGAGCTTAAAAGTGACGCACATAAGACTTTCCTGCTCATGCAAATAAACTTCTGTTCTCATTAAATTCATAGGTAAATACAGTCACACCTTATGAAATCACTTCATTTATCAACTAAGAATCAATAATCAAAATAGTTTCCATGAGCTATTTTAAAAGTAGCTGCAGCCCATAATCTTTTTTTTTTTTTCATAATCTGTATATATTCAGGTCTTTCCATGAAACTGGGTTCATTTTGGTATCTGCATTTAACAGCTTTTTAGACTCAATAATAAAAGAGAAATTTAAACATATATCCCCCCAGGATGTACCTAATGATGATCTTAGATACATGCCCAAAAAATTATACTCTTGCTCTGAGCCATCCCAAAATTAAGGAATTTTTAATAAAATATTTCAGCCAAAAATAGGACCCAAATTGGGACATGAAAAGCTACCTAGGTGTCAGTGCATTTGATCTTGAAAACATGGCTGTAAATGGTCTTATATAGCGCTATAAATAAAGACAGTGTTAAATTTGACAAATCCTAGTGGTTTTTCTAATCAAGACATGTGGGTTTTTCTTGAATCTCAGTCTCATTCCAGTTTTGCTATGCAACCCATTGTGTCCACTCGTGTTACATGCGGAACCTGCCCATTTAAATGCATATAAATTGAGAGTGATTTTGCAACAGCGGTCATTTTTGTGAAACACTCTGCCTTGCATATTTACTTCAATTCCCAAAATGTACCTGTTGGAAAAAAAAAAATTATATTCGAAAAAATAGTAGCCCCAAATAAAAACGTGTTTTATCTGAAAAATAGTTTATTTTATCTCAGTAAATATTTATTTTTAAAATAGATCCAAAGTGCTTCCAAACTTGCTTCATAATATTAGTCTACATCTTGTTTGAATTTTTAGCCCCTCTGTCCTGCTTTTAGGAGAAGCACCCATTTGGTATTCATACAGGCTGTATTTACACACATAAAACACTTTTCTAAACGTTTTCACAAACAAGAAAACCTTAATGGAATAAAACTGAGTCTTTTTGTGCAGTACCACATGTGGCCACTAGGAGAAACTTGCAGCAAAGCATTCTCTTCTTTGTAATCATTAACTTTTATGCATCTCCTCAGCGTTACTGACATAGAAACCCCTCTGGATCTTTATCTTTGTTTCTTTTCTGCCCTCCAGCTCATGTTGCCAGGCAGAAGAAACTAATCAGAGTTGTGAAGAATTAAAAACACTACTGAAGAGTACGGAAGCAAAGAGATGAACCCCAGCGTTCACTGAAACATTGTGCAAAATTGACAGCTGACAAATGCTGATGTTACCATGGAAACCCTTAGCTTTTACATCTTATCAATACGAGAACACAGAGATTAGAGGAAAAAGACAATACCGTGGTTATTTTTACCCCGCCCCCCCGGAGGGAAGGCAAGGGGTATTGGTATTGGTTTAGTTTGTTTGGTTTTTCGTTTGTTAACACTGTAGCCACAAAACTGTTGGTTGAATTCATACCAAATTGTGTTTATAGATTGCCAGTGGCCCAGAATAGATTTGATTACATTTTGGGAAAATTAGGTCAAAGTTCAAAATTTTTATGAATTTTTAAAATCTTTTGTATTCCTCATTTACTTATAATGGGCAAAATTTCAAATGTCTGTAGCAGCAAAACTATTCCTTGAATTCATACCAAATTAGGTTTATAGATTGCCAGTGACCCAGAATTGATGTCATTACATTTTGGGAAAAGTAGGTCAAAGTTCAAAAATTTTAATGAACTTTTTCAATCTTTTTTTTTCCCATTTACTTATAATGGGCGAAATTTCAAATGTCTGTAAAATCATCAATTTTGTTTTCAATTTACTTCACACTTGGCACATATATAGAGGCAATTGATATGCTGACATCAGCACATGCATAGACATGATGACATCAGCTGGATCGATGCCAAAATAAGATACAATACGTGCGAGGGGTGGGGTTTGTTGTGCCTGGCACCATTTGTTGAGGACTGTTTTAGACCAAAATGGCTGAAAAGTTGCTTTGTTTTAGTGGAGCAATGTATTAACTTTCAGCTCTTGTTAGTATAAGGTCTTCAGCAGAATTTATCAAGGAACCAACTTGTTTCACATGAGTTCGATGTAAAATATGTGGTGGAGAAAAGAGGAAAATCCACATAAGTATTTTCCCACTTGTCTATAACTATAACATACACAATCAGTTTGACATATTCTATCACAAAAAAACTTAACTTTAAAAGCAGCAGTGAGTTTTTCTGATCCCGAATCTCTGTCACAGGTGATATTTCAAACCTTTTTTTTTTTAATGATACAGTTATCTTTATGGAGCTCATGTAATGTTATGTTTGCAACATCTGACTCCAGATTAGGTCAAAGGTTCTGTATGTGCAATATAGTGGACAGTAGAAGGTGGATTAACTGCTACTGGAGAGTTGGTTTATTGTTAACATCAACGGGAATAAACACAAACCCATTAGAACATTGTTTTAGTAACTTCTGCACAAACTGAAATAGCTTTAATGTGCAGATTGTGTTTTCAGTTCTCTGTTCTGATTCGTCAGTTCCACCTGGAGTTAGCATGCAGCTAACACGACTTAATGCTCTGCGATTGGATGCCTGTAGATGAAATGCATCCTGGGAGTTTTAGTTAACCCATATTTTCATTGGTATCACCCACATGTCACACATTTTCTAATACAGCTGTATAAACCAATCAGAAATCTTACATATAAAACACCCACAAAAAGTCTCAACAAGTGGTTCTAGGCACAACAAACCCCGCCCCTCGCACGTATTAGCTTATTTTAGCATCGATCCAGCTGATGTCATCATGACTATGTTAATCAGTTCCTCAATGGCATTCATTTATTAAAACAAGTACATTCCCTTCTCAGTCTTCTTCTTATCTTAATAAATCTCGACTGCTTACTTTGTGAAAATGGCTGGTTACTATTTATTTATTTTTATCACATTTCATCCCTTTTTATTGATGGTGGTGTCTCATCTTTTATTGATAATATTTTTAATCACTTTGGCTTTTAACTCTTGCAATGTTGTTACATATTTTGGTATGAATTTAGGGTTTTGCAATAGTTTTATTTATTTATTTATCTGTGCTGTATACTGTCCCATGCTTCAGTATGCCATGTCATGGTATGGTTAGTGTTATTTATTAATGTCATATATCTGCACTGAGATATCTTCTTGTTTGTACTGTATTTTCTGTATCGCGTTGCAGCCCCCTTGCATTATTGCCCATAACAAATTTCCCTCCGGGGACAATAAAATATATCTTATCTTACCTTTTTCCCAGAATGAGTTGATTAGAAATGATGAATTTATGAATGCTTTTATTTGACTGATTTTCCTTATACTTTATAATGGTGGAGTACCACAATGTTAGGTAAAGGGTGGGAAATTTTTTTTTTAAAAAAAGGTACCCAAAATGTGAAAAAATACATATGCCTTAGCTTTATGTCAGTGACGTGTAACAATGGCTTCTATATATGTACCAAGTTTGAAGTAAATTGAAACAAAATTGATGTTTTTATAGACATTTGAAATTTCACCCATTATAAGTAAATGGGAAAAAAAAATAGTAAAAATTAATTTAAAAATTTTAACTTTGACCTACTTTTTGTAAAATGTCATCATGTCATCATTCTGGGTCATTGGCAATCTATAAACCCAATTTGGTATGAATTCAGCCTAGAGTTTTGCTGCTAAAGTGTTAACAAACAAGCAAACAAACCAAAAACAATACCCCTGGCCTCCTCTTCAGGGGGCGGGGTAAAAATGGTAGAAAGTTTGTCGTCCATGTTGAAAACTCTAAATCTGCTCCTTGGAAAGACAAAAAGCTGCCATTTTGTGATAAAGATGTAGATGTGTGACTTCTTTAAGGTGAATTAAAGGCCTTCATCTGTCTTAGATGTGCACGCTCTGATTCAGTATTAACACTAAACACACAACCGATCGGTAAGTGATGTCTTCTTTAAACACTCAGCTCTCCGTCTGCTCCATAATCAGTCAGCGAGCGCAATTCCAACTCAAACATTTTAGTTTGGGACCAACATCTGTGCGAGCTGAGCACTTTCTGCCTCATTTGTCAGAAAGTAAAAACCAACAGTTTGACTCTCCAGAGGCAGATAACGTGGCCGACACTAATGAAGGAGTGTAAATCAGAAAGCAGAGTGTGTCTGCCTCTGGTTTCTATGTACAGATTACCATTAAAATGCACAGTTTGTGTCAAACACCGTCACAGCCCATCACCTGTTCATCCACCTGCCACGGACCACTCATTATCTCATTAACGTTCTTCAACTAAAAACATGGCCTAAACATCATGAAACATGCCTGTTTTTCTTTCCAACATGATGCAAATTTGATTTTAGGATAGAATTGAATAGAATAGAATAGAATAGAATAGAATAGAATAGAATAGAATAGAATAGAATAGAATAGAATCTTTATTGTCCCTAGTCACTTTTCCATTGGACATATGCGCAAAAGTTTACCGATATTTACTAAATGACAAAAAAACAGAAGTGTGTAATATCGTTTTTTTTTTCATTAAATCACAAATGCGATGATTTGTTTATTATTACGAGATGTCACGAGAAGTCATTTCATAAACATGGCGACGAATGTAAATATCAAGTTGATTTACAGATATATTCATTATTATTACTATTATTATTATCATTATTATTATTATTATTATTATTATTATTGTTATTATTATTATGTTACCCATCTATTCCATACTGAATTAAAAATTGATTCAGTTTCCTCTTGTGTCCACGAATACCGCACCATGTTTGTTTTAAAACTCTTCTTCACCTGTAACGTCCGTCAACATCCGTTTTTTGTTTTTTGTTTTTTTTGTTCACATGACTCTAGTTGTGCAAAAAGATCTTTCCATTGCAGTTTTGCACGATATACCAATTTCGCTACGTCTGAAAAACCACCTCTTGCAAGTACACACATTTTTCAAAAAATGAGAGTTTGGGCGAAATTGTCATTTTTCCATCAGGCAAATTTTTATGCAAAAGTTATATTCGCGCAATTTGAGGGTCAATGGCAAAGCGACCACTGATCAGGAACAATGAAAACCAGTTTAGCAGCTGTTTCTGTTTAGCAGCAAAAACACTTAAAGTGCAAAAAGACCATAAAAAAATCTCATAAAATACTGAAAAATACTGACAATGTACAAAAACTACAAAGATAAAATATTAAATATACAAATACTACTAAAATGTACAAAAAGTTAACTCTCTACTACTGATAAGCAATATATACAACCTATAAGGCCATATACAGTCAGTATAGGACATGTACAAGGTAATATTAAAGAACAAGCTGCATAGGTTGTGATTATTTCACTGAGGATTGCACTGATTTTCACCTTACTCTGATTCTAAACATTTTCCTGGAAACAGTTTATTTTAGTTCAAATGTTTGCTTCTCTGACATGTATTTCTATTTGTTTGTGTCACTTTTTAATGTGTTGACTGTGTTTAGAATCAGGTAGAGTAGTGGAAATGTCTTAAATTCAATGGTTACACATCCACAGATCGTTCTGTACATGTGAGTTTTCAATCAACAGGAAAAAAAACAAGTATTTGCATCAAATATGCAGATTTTTTTCTCATGCAGCTTTGGTTTGCAGTGCGAGTAAATTTAAAAAATATTTCCCCAAAACATATTTAAAAGAGATGTTACTTAATGCAGCTGCATAAAAGTCATGTTAACTTCATCATGCAGAGTTTTGCAAACTCCCCCTAAATAATTTCTCGCAAAGTGAAAAGGGAAAAATATAGTTACTTTCTATAATTATCATTGTGCTGAATTGCAGTGAACGTCCAAATGCAGTAATTTAACCAGTTTTCATCTATTTCTGATTTCTTTACCAGATACTTTCTTTTCTTAATCTGCTCATAAATGTTATTTTTACCATTTATTGTCAACTGTGTGAGTTATTTGCGTTTTAATGGTGTAATCTTGTAGCTGTGTTTTTTATTTGCTGCTGTCTATATTGACCAGGACTGCTTTGTAAAAGTGTCTGTTAATCTCAAGGGAACTTTTCCCCTTGGTTAAATAAAGGTTAAAATAAAATTCAATCTATCAATCTATAAGTATATTCATAAACATCATGTCCAAAATTACAACCTGCATTTTTTAACAAAAATATCTATACTTTCTACCCCTCAAAGGCTTTAATTGTCATGCATTTGGGGGAAAATATAGTTGGTTTTTTTTTAGATTTTGCAGTGTTTTAGTCTTTCAGTTCATTAGGACTGATTTCAACCAACATGGATGGAAGAATAACATGACAATCTCTATGTGAATCGATGGGTCTGTATTTTGTACGACAAACATGACGTGATGTCGTATAAAACACAAAAACGCAACAAGATGAAAATATTGTAAAAGAAAAGAAAGGTAACGTGTGATGTAACAAGACACAAATTAACCAGTATAGACCCGGTCCTACTTTTACAGCAATTCACAAATGATTTTTTGCTATTTAACCTTTCTTAAGCAATTTATCACTATCACTATTTATCACTGTTTAATTCTACTTCTCTATTTGTATGAATATTTATATAAAAACCAAATTTCTCATTTTCTTTTATATTTTATTTCTCACTTGTGTGTGTTTATTTTTTTTACCTGTCTTTTTCTTTGGACTTCTGTGTTGTATGTTGCTGCTGTTAACTATGAAATTTCCCCATGGTGGGATCAATAAAGCCTTATCTTATCTTATCTTATCTTATCTTATCTTATCTTATCTTATCCTCTATATTTTATGGGGGGGGGGGGGGTTTCAGAATAAATCAGGTTTTTTCCTATAATTTACTGATCATGTAGATGTTCATTCAGATTAAAGTTGAGGGTTATGATATTTAAAACAGAAAAAACTCCGGAAAAAGTGACTTTTTCAGCAAAATATATCACTAACTGAACATAAAAACTAGTGTGTCCATCCACTGTTATTGATCCAACTCCATGGGTTTTACTGATGAATCAATGTTGTAGAACAGGGGCGTCAAACTCATTTTAGTTCAGGGGCCACATTCAGCCAAATTTGATCTCCAGTGGGCCAGAGCAGTAAAATAATAGCATAATAGCCTATACATAATGACAACTCCAATTTTTTTAGTGCAAAAAATAACATTAAATGATGAAACTATTTCTATCCAAAACAAAATAGATGTGAATAACTGAAAAAAACTGAAATTTCTGAAGAAATATAAGTACAATTTGATCAATATTATGCCTCAACTTTTGATTTATACATGTGCATTACATATCAGATCTACAAAGACACTAAACAGGCAGAATATTGTTAAAATTACACTTATTTTTCTTTAGACATTTCAGGTTGTTCATATTCGTTCAGGTTATTGACATTTTATTATTAAAGGATATCAGAATTTAATGTTCTTTGCAATAAATCAAAGAGAAAAAATTGGTGTTGCCGGTATTTAGAGGCAAAATATCATGATTTTTCTCACATTAAACCAAGAACAACATTTGGACTCATTATTTCTAGGTCATTATGCTGTCATTTTTGAGTTTAATGCCCTTGAGTGTTAATATCTTCAGGGTAATATTTGCATTTTGCACTTTGTAAATTCATCCCGCGGGCCAGATTGGAACCTTTGGCGGGCCGGATTTGGCCCCCGGGCCGCATGTTTGACACCTGTGTTGTAGAAGATGACGGTGGCTCCATGGTAAATACAGAGCCTCTGAACATCCAAATGATGACCATGAAAAGATGACGAACTGCACTTTACACCAATTATTTACATGTATTGATAGGATTAATGGATAAACAGGTATTAAACATTTTAGATCAGTAGATGGTTTTGGTCACTGGTGGATGTTTGGGTCTTTATGGGTTAAAACAGGATGAAAACAATCTGAAAGATGAGATAAAAATGGAGTTTAAATGTAATGAAATAAAGTATAAGAGGCATAAAGAGACAGAAACTATGTAATACAAAAACACAAAGTGGAAATGAAGTCAATGTAAAAGATGTATCGGGATAAAAATGACATAACAGACAGATTATTTCAGCTTTAAGGTGATATTTCAACTCCTGCTTTTGCTTTATTTGTCTTTCATATAGTCATGGCATATAGTTTTGACACAAACTGTGATTTATTTGCCAAAAAAAAGTCTTTGAAATGTATCCAGTGCTTGTAACTGTTCTTCAGTTGACCTCAGAAACTCTATAACTGCCAAACCTTTGACCACAACTGTTCATAAAATTGTGATAAATGTTGCGTTGAGTCGCTGTTGAATCATCGCGCACATAAATACTGCATTGCTTTGTCAATCTGTTTGCTCTGACTGTCAGGGTCCAATGACTGAACACTTTTACTGATGAAATACAGGAAGTCGTTTAACAGAATAAATAACCAGCAGCCAGAGCAGAAACCGTACGATGGATTAATATTCCGCTTCTTCCTAAATCTAAAACTGACAAGTAAAAACTCTGCTGCTACGTAAAGAGAGGAAAACTGAAGTAATGGAGATATTCATTCATTTTTTTGGATTTCTTAATCTTCCAGAGACTAAAATCCTAACAGTAAAAGATTATTTCAGCTGTTTTGGTTTTCTTATGATCATATTCTTGTCATCAGATAAACAACAATCTTATATAATAAGCCAGTTTCTCACAGTTTTATTCCCTTTATGCGGACAAGTTTGATATTTTAAGTTATAAAGTGCATTTTGTAATATTTGCACAAGTTCAATCCTATTTTTTGTGTAGATTCCCAGTCATCCAGGTCACGGTAATTCTTTTTTTCAAACCAAGAGCGAAGTTCAGTTGTTTCCGATTCAACCTTTCCAAGGTTCAACCCTATTTCCAAATACTTTTCTCCAAAACGTTAAACATTCATGATCAATAAAACATAAAAACTGAAGAAATAGGAAGAATAAATGGAGCTCCATTATACACTGAATGAAGTCTAATGTACATATTTAACTGTGGGATAAATAATTACATATATACACAAAAGAATATGATTAAAATGTGTAAAAAGCTAACTTATTTGCTAATTTGGAAAATATAAACCATTAATAAAGTTCTGAATTTTTCTGTGAAAAAAAAAAAAAAATCTGTGTATGGTATTATGTAAAGAATTGGCGTGTGACATTTAAAAAAAAAATAAAATACAGCCTTTTCTTTTCTGTTTTTTCCTCAGACGGTAGGATGTTAATGAATAAAAAAGAAAAATAACATGGTTTTATTTGAATTTTCAGTGTAATGCCCAGTTAACCATTTTTTTTACATCTTTCTAAAACATAAAAGAGAAAGTGAAAATAAGTTTAATAAGTTTAATTTGTGATTGTGTTATCTTTTAATTTAATAAATAATCCAATATATTACAGATTTCAGATTGTTCAAAGTCTCTGCTGTCTTAACACAGAGAAATTAAGTGTGTGTAACTTTTTTTATTTTTTTTTTTATTTTTTAACAATGTATGGGTCCTGTTTTTGCAGAAGTAATCCTGTTTTCTAATATAAAACACATCAAACAGGACCACGAGGTTAAAAAAAAAAAAAAAAAAAAAAAAGATCTAAATATGTAGGAATACAAGGCTTCTAAAATAAAATGTAGATTATCATTGGAACATTGTTACAAACCTGTGATTTAATGATAAAATATATCAGTTACAGTTACTTTTTGTCTTGTTTAATATCATCGTATGGTATGTTCTGTGTTTTTTCCTGTAATTTGTGACATGTAAAGACCTCATAAATAGAGTCACGCAGGAAAAAGTCCCACTTCACACTTCAAAGTGTGACTCGTCGTGTTTTCTCCGCCCAGAGACAAGAAGAGTCCCATTAACATCACAACGGCTTCAAACCCACTTCACACGTTTGATCTCCACGAGGAGGGGGCGACACGGACGTGACACGAGACAACTCCCACTTACGACAAATCAGAACAGTCCCACGATCGGTTAATCGGTTAATATTATCATACATCCATAAGAAATTAAGACAGAAGGACTGTTATTATTATTATTATTATTATTATTATTATTATTATTATTACAAGTAGTATCATTATCAGGGTTATGAAAAGTTTTCTGTTACCTTTACTATTGAAATTAATGTTCATTTTTACTCTTTATCGATATTATAAATGTTCATTTTTCCTATTTTAGTTTAATCTGTATGCTATTTTACTTACAATTTGAGGTAAATCCGGGACGTTCGTCATAAAAACGTGTCCTTGTTCTTTTTAAAAATGTATTTATTCTTATTCTCTTTCCGAAAATGATCAAGTTTTAGTAACAAAATTCCTAAAAAAAACTCAGTTATTGGATTCATTTGCAGCGAACCGAATATTATCATGAAATAATTTGGACGCAAACGAAAATGGACGTTTTCTTTGCAGTTTTTTCCTAAAATGCATTTTAAAATTTACAACATACGTGGATAAACATATTTAATCTGCTTGAAGTTGTTTTCTCTTAAAAACGTAAATTGGTCTTGAAACGTGATACAGACACAACTTCATGACTCTTTTATTCTTTGAGGCTTAGTTAGTAATGCATCTGTCAAACTTAAATAATAAAAAAAAATAATTACAAGAAAAGAAAAAAACTTCATATCTCTACCGACTACTATTAAAATCACCAGACGAAAAAAAAAAGCCAAATTTATCGATTATTTTGTTTATTTTTGTTTGGTTGTTCATTTTATTTATTTGATTCAGTCATTTGTTCAGTTTGTGGTTATAGTGGGTCATTTATGATCACATCAGTTCAATGTGGATTCTTATTTAATTTTACTGTTTTTATTTTCGGCAAAAAAAAAGAAGAAATAGGAGACTCATGCCCAGGCCTATATGTCTGTTGATTATTATTATTGTGGTTATTTTACATATTTCTGTTTGTATTTATTTTTTTTTGTGTAGAGATTGTATTGTCTTTATCTTGTCTTTACATTTATATAAATTAAACGTTATATGCAAGTCTCTGATGACATGGCCTACATTGCCCCACATGTGGTCTGCGTGGACCTGATCCTGTATCAGGTCTAACATTTGAGTATCAGCTCCTCTGACTCGGCCTCATATTAAAATGTCAGTGACAGTCTGTTATAGAAGAGGATTAGAGCCACTGAAAAAAAAAAAAAAACTATAAAATTAAGGTCTAATATTTTTTTTAAATTTTTATTCTGAGAAAAAAAGTCAGAATTCTGCCTTTTTCCCCAGAATTCTGCCTTTAATTTCAGAATTCTTCCCTTTTCCTCATAATAATAATAATAATAATAATAATAATAATAACATAAAAATATAAATTGGACCTTCATTTGTATTTTCCAGTAGCCCTTATCCTCTTCTGTAGTTTGTTCTCCTTCTGCCTCAGAATCAATAGGAAAATGAACATCAATAATAAAAGCTAACACTGACACTACGGAGGTCAATGAGCTCCATGTGCAGCGGCTGACCGGACAGTGATGGCCGGCTCTGGTGTGTGCTGTTGCGGCTCTTACTGGGGTTGAGGGGCGGTGCGGAGGACCGTCGTATCCAGTCGTACGGGTTCCTCCTCTGCGGAGATCCGGGGGACAGCTGACCCCCAGACGCGTTCAGGGAGGAGGGCAGCAGCGCCGGAGGCTGCCCGGGGAACTCCGGAGGGCTGAAGCCCAGGGTGGGTCCCACCGCTCCGGGCACCGTGGAGGCCGGCGGAGGCCCCCCGGCTGCTGCGGCCGCGGCTGCCGCTGCTGCAGCTGCGGCGGCGGGGTGGCCGTAGTGCGCGGACCACTCGTCCCGTGAGGGCGGCGGAGGAGGAGGCGGGTAAGCCGTGCTCCAGCCGCCGGCGCCCGGGCCCGACTGCTGGGCCACCGGGTCGTTGTTGAGGCCGTGGTGGTGGTGATGGTGGTGGTGGTAGCCGGGGAAGTCCGTGTACTGCGGCGGGGCGGGCACCGCGAAGTTCTGCGGGCTGAGGCTGAGGCCTGGGTGTCGGCTCACCGGGGTCTGGTGCGGGTACATGGCGGGGTCCTTGTCCAGCTGCAGGTAACTCACGTACATGTTTCCAGGTGAGGGGGGGCCCTCAGCATACTGCGGATCCAGCCTGTCCTCTGTCTCACCTGGTCTACAGGTACACTGAGCCTCTGGACCTGGACTCACCTGGACACACACCTGTCCTCTCTCTCTCTCTCTCTCTCTCTCTCTTTCGCTCTCTCTCTCTCCATCAGTTAAAAGCGCAGGTCACGTGACCGCCTTTACGGCCCTGTCCTCCCTCCCTCTGTCCCTGAAAAGGAGGATGGAACCACACACACATCACCATAAAAACACATTATCCATATGTTGACATGAGAGCGGAAATATTTTCAGTGTTGAAATATTTTTTGTTGCTGAAACTTCATTCCTGGAAAAAAAAAAAAAAAAAAAACAGAACGGTAAAAAAGTGGTAAATTGCAATGAAAACAGTCTAAATGTTGCAGGTTATTGATCAGATATTAAATCGTTTAAAGGCTTGTGTTTGTTAAATCACACCTATTAATACAACTTTTTTTTTTTAATAAGTCGTCATTTTTCAGTCTTATTTATTTCCCATCAGCCCATAAGAACATTGTAAAAAAAAAAAAAAAAAAGTGTAATTTAACAGAATTTTCACTGTCTATTTTACAGATTTTTCCTGTATTTTTAAGATACAGGAAAATATCAATGAAATGACAAAAACAGACAGTGATTTTACATGTCAAATGTAAAATAGCACGAAAAAAACTGTAACTGTGAATAACCATAAAATTTCAGTTTTTTAAAAGAATTTTGTTTCTTTTTTCACAGAAAAATACAGTTAAAATACATTTGCAAATGTATCATAACTTCACAATTATTTCTTTTCTATTTATGAGATTAAACTGTTAATTTAAAGTTTAATACTGTAAAAAAAAAAGTAAAATAAAACTAAATTACTGACAATTAACCGTTAAAGAAGTATTTGTTCTGTAAGTTTAACAAGACTTGTTTGTTAATTGACAAATATCTTGTGTAATTACGGGAGGTTTCACAACAAAAATGTTGAATAAATGTATTTTTGTGAATGTATAACATGTATAAACACTGATAAACTGTCCAAATACAGATTTATCAGTGGATTGTACAACTTAGTCTCATTGAAAATTATTTATCTATATATTTATAGGTAATTTGATTGTTTAAATACATGAAAACATTCTTTATTAAACATTAAAACGTCAAAAAAATATGCAAAATGGCATGTAAAGTTAGGGCAAAAAACTGTATTTTAATTATGGAAAATTAACATATTTTTATGAGATGGTTATTTTCCGTTATTTTACAGTATTTTTTGGCACCCCTGCTGCCGGAATTATATCGTTTTTTGTTTTTTTTTTTGCAGTGTAAAATCATATTCACACTAGGTTTAAACACTCAGCCTAGATGTCCACACACTGAGAAAGGAGCTACAATCTAGAGCATTTTTCCACTGTTCTTATGACAAAAAGTCAGGATTAATAACACAAGAACCTGACTTTTCTGGAGCCATTTTTTTATTTAAAGATATAGAAAATGAAGTCTAAACTAACTGTAATTCACTCTGACATGAGTATTTGTGTTCCCATGTTTACAGATAATGTTAAGAGTATTTTATGTAACCTGAGCACGTTACTATTACATGTAATAAGTAAAGGAATGCTGAAATAATAGGAAGTATTTAAAATATGTGGTCCTAGTGCAGGTCTGAGGGTCTGCAGGTCTGCACATCCCTGCCAACCCCCCCACCCCCCCCACCCCACAGCCGGTCGCGGGTCTCGTCTCTATCAGCCTCCATTTACATGACAGACCTGCTCTGCATTTCAAAGAAAACATCAAAGAGACGGAGACGAAACGACAAATGTCATTTAAGACACAAAAAAAGACATAAAACGGACCAACATGTTCACACGAGTCACAAGCAGAGACATGACGTACCCCCAACACAACAACAACAACAACAATAATAATAATAATAATAATAATAATAATAATAATAATAATAATAATAATAATAATAGGTTAACAAAAACCACAAAAATACTATTACTACTAACATTGAAATACTATTATCAATCTTCTTATAAAATGATTTTAAAATGATTAAAATGAGAAAAAAAAGAAAAGAATATTCATTATTTTAAATTTCCGGAAAAACTACAAAAAAAATACAGATACAATTAATATCTTAATAAATCTATTAAAGTATAACCACTTTAATATACTCTTACTTAACCAGGAAATTTTCACTGAGATTTAAAAATTCTTTTGCAGGAGCATGCTTTGGGTAATTTGGATAATCTACAATAGAAAAAAAGTTATCACATTAAAAATCTAAATGGAAAAATAAATCACGATTAATACAGTTTTTTAAAAGATAGCCTACTAAATAAATGATAGATAGATAGATAGATAGATAGATAGATAGATAGATAGATAGATAGATAGATAGATAGATAGATAGATAGATAGATAGATAGAGGAAACAAATTATCATCCATCATTATTAGATCATTATGATATGAATATTATTTAATTTTATTTAATCGTTTTCATGTCCTTTGTTATGTCTACGTCATATTAAATGATTATCACTTCAATTCATTCAAATCTGTAACTGTTACAAACTGTTCGTTTGTTTTGTTTTGTAAAAAAAAAAAGTTTATGTCAGAGGTTTAAGACACAATAATAATAATAATAATAATAATAATAATAATAATAATAGTAATTGTGAGGGTTTTCTTCAGTCAGTCAACATGTAAGAGACAGACACAGGAAGTAAAGAGGTCATGTGGAGGTCGACAGCAGCTCATCTCCTTCCTGAACTGAAAAGGATAAGACAAGAAAAAGGAGGAGGCAATGAAAAGTAGAAAACAATAGAGAAGAAAACATCTGAGTCACTGGAGCAGAGTCCGTTTGAATGTTTAAGAAACCTCAAAAAAAACAATAGATTTTTTTTTTTTTTTTTTTAAATACTACTAAACAATAGCCCCATGTGTAATTAGTAAATAAAAATAATAGATAATATGAAATAAGACAACAAAAATAGTAGAAATATAGAAAATCTGAAGAAAATAGCTCAGTAAATAACAGAAAACGGTTTGTCTGAGCATCATCTAAAACAAAAGTGACAATATAACACTTAAATAGTTAAAAACTGAAATTCAAAGGATTAAAATAAAAGCAGTGTACCACAAATACAGAATTAAACTGTAGCAGACAACTGAAAATTAGTAGTAAACAGCATGAAAAGAAAAGAAGATAAAAAATAAATTAACAATAACAGTAAAATACAGATGACAATAAAATAAAAACAGTAGAAAATACTAATAGTGCACTGTGGTAGTAAAAAAGTATTAAACATTATAATACAGTGGAAATCTGTGGCGAATCAAGTAGAAAACAAACTCAGCAGAGTCACTATCAACAGTAAAAGAGGAACTGACTCATTCTGCAGAATTTCTCATATTATTACTATATATGATGTTATATAATTGTTTTCATCTCTAATAAATACACATAAGAACTTAATGTCATTGTTTTACATACATCACTTGTATAGAGAATAATATTAACACTGCATCAAATCAAAATCAAATTTTTTCTTATGGGGAAAAGTTAATAAAACTGTCAAACCAATATAGTGAAATAAAGATTTTTCCCTGTGAAATATAAATATGATATAATAAGTATGGTTCTTCAGATTAATTTACTAGAATTATCAAAGTATTTTTCTGTATTTTACGCCAATTTGAGATTATTAAAAAAATAAATAAATAAAAAATCTCTGAGCTATTTTAGATTTTGACTCAATCTGTAGAAAACAGAAGTATAAAATATTACAAAATATTATAAAATCAGTAGAAAAGATAATATTGGTAAAACAATATGAGATAAATCAGTGTTAAGTGGGTAATTAACACATTTTTTGATAAATCTGGTGTCTGTAAACATCTCTGAGAGTCGAAAAGCAAACATTTTTTTATAATAGAACTGATTATTGCTAATTAATTCAGGTGATTTGTAAATTAACCTGTGACATCATGAGTTACACCTGAGTCGGTTCAATACTATTAAATAAACATAAGCATTTTAGCAAATCAAACATTTATTAATTTTGCATATTTATTTATGTACTTATTGAATAAACTATTCTTATTTTTAATGAGGCGAACATGATCTGATATTTTTTAAAATTTTCTCAATCAAATCAAGTCAAAAGTGAACATATAAACCTGGAAAAACAAAGAAAAAACAGGTGTAAAATAATAAATTCATAAATTAAATCAAACACGGGTGAAAATACAGATAAGCTTTACTTATTATTAAACGCTTCCTGCACCCAAACTAATTATACGAAGACTTTGATACACACACATATTGCATTCATTTATTTGACATTTATTAGATTTTACAGACATGCATTTACACCCGAGCATCATTTAATACTAATAGAGTTTACTGATATAAGTAATGACTGTGTTTTATAAGAGAGGACGTGTTTAGTGTCAATGAACTCGGTGTTTATTAAAGTTGTTTGGATCGGTCAAAACCCCTTGAGCATCAAGATTTGGACCGACAACCTTCCAGGATCCCCCCTTCCTCCCGATCTCTGTCTGAAGAGGAATTATCTGCATCTTTATGGATTTATGGAACATTTATTGTTTTACACTGATGAGTATTTAGTTTAGTCGCTGCTGTAAAATCACATAAAAGCCACAATAAGCCTTATTACACACACAGATGCACACATTTACGCCATTTATATTATTTTCAAGTGTTTGATTGTTGTATTGATGTCACTTGTGTATTTTTTTTTATTATTGAACCATCACAGAAAAGAAAACAGACAAATGACCTCATCAGACTTTATAAAACAATAAAATTTACAAGTAAAATTACAATAAAAGACGAAAAAAATCCAAATCTGAGCAGCTGATTTGTATTACAACACACTTACAATCATATATTTTCCTCTTCAAACCATATTTTCTTCATAAACTCTACAACAAAAACTAAAACAAACTTTATAAATCTAAAGCAAATACAATGTAATATTACACATCTTGTATTAAGTAACAGTTGATGAGTAGATTAGCGCAATATTAAAAAAAAAAAAAGACAAACCATAGTGACTACATTTACAATAGGCTTTATCTATAGATGTCTATAGATACAGAGTAAACAGAAGTGGAAGACAGTGGTGAACAGAACATAAACAGTAATAATCTGTAGAAAATAAATAAAGAAAACACTGGAGACACACAAGAAAACAGTGGTACAGAACATAACATATTTTACTGCATTAAATTTCCTATTTCAGTTGCTAGTACATAATAATGATCCTTAAACCAGCAGAAAATAATTTTTAAAAAGTTAAATAAATAAGACAAAAGTGAGTAGGCTATAAAAACATAAAACAGCAAATGGGAGTATAGTAAACTAATAATATAAATATAAAACAGGAGCAGTAGAAGTAGAACATGGCAGTAAAATAGTATTACTCAATAAATTAAAAAAAAGAAAAAAATGAAAAACTGTAAAAGAAAGTACAATAATGAAAAAAGGTTTGGCAGTGACAAAAACTGACAGCAAACATGGGATTTATTTACCATTAAATGTCTTTGACACTTAAAATGCTTATAATTGTGAATTAGTGTACCTGAGACACTGAAAAAAAATTAAGAAAAATTTTTGGCTACAAAAAAGAAAATGGGTAGAAAACAGTAGAAAATGGTAGAAAAACAGTATTTAACTGTGGAAAACAAAAAAAATGGGGAAGACTGATAAACGATAGAAAACAGTAAGAAAACAATAGAAAACCTGCAAAATACTAAAAGTAGCTGAAAATTAAAATGTATAATATAATATAATATAATATAATATTTTTTTGCCCCTTTTTGTTACATGAGTTCCTTTGGAAACCCTCCCATGTTGATTATATGTATAAATTATACATTTTTTGTGGTTTTACAAATGCATAGACAAGCTAGTAGATCAGTTTGTGAGTCAACTTTTATCACAGTTTTTGTCAAACCTCAACACTGTTCCACTAACATAAACTGGGGCTAAAGTTGTTAATCCACTTTACTTGACACTGTTGATAGTTGTGGCTAATTGTGGGTGTATTTATACATCTTTCAACAATACAAAGAATGGTAAAAAAACAAAAAACAAAACATAGATGTTAATGCAAATTATATTTTTTATGAGAAGACACTAAATGAAAATATCTCCCGCCTTAGACAATATAAAATCCATACATTTATTTGTTCCTTTTACTGTAAATCCCTGCAATTTTGCAAAGTGTAGAAGGTTTCACTATCTAACAGTGAATGAGTTATCTTAACTTTACTGAATGTAAGTGGCAGAATTACCTGCAGTAAAAGCTTTATTAGTAACATGAAATTACTGTAAGTGATAAACTACAAAAAATCCAACATGTCCTTCTGTTCCAAATCTGTGAAAATGAAATGTGTAAATATAATAAATATGCACAGATTATTCTTTACTCTGTTATTTCTGTGTTAAACAGAATTAATCCATAAATTCAATGTAGTGGCAATAATCTAAACACTAGCTAACATGTTTCTGATCAAATCTAAAATCAGCTGAGACTGATGTGTTTCACTTAATACATCTTAAATATACACACACGACTTAAATATAAATTAATACATACTAATTTAATTATTTGTCATTGTACTTACCACTGAGTTCACTATAGAGTCTTTATATGTGGTTTTCATTTGTAACTTTCAGAAAATCAAACAAAAATATGTATAAATTACTTATTTTCACTAATTAATTTGTTCATTCATTCAATAAGAAAGAAATTGTAACAGACATTCTTTAGAAAACAAACAAATACATTGATAGGGGAAATTTTAAAGGTTTGTGTTTTTTTTTTTTTAATTATTTCTTGTCTTGTCATAAACATTAATCTGTATATATTCTTATGCATAAGTGGATTCAAAAAATACTGTCCTATTTTTCCCAACTATAATTTTTTTTTTCTTTTAGTTAGGTAGTTAATTAGTTTTTTATTTATAATTCAATCAGTGTATGATTTTATTCCCACTAGTTGTTTTACTGACAGTAAAATATACGAACATCCAGCTTTGGAAGTCAAAAAGCATGACTTAAATAATTAATTGAATAATATTAGCTATTTATTTAGTACCAAATTTATTTATTTATTTATTTTCATAGGATCATCACACAATTACTCTGTCTGAGGTGATGTTATGTTTGACTTGAGTTTTTGAATGAATTCAACATAAAAGACCAAATTGAGTTACTAGTAATAAAGTTATATGCAGGATTGAATTTACAACAATTTGCAAAAAAGTATAAAAGTAACTTGATTCACTCAATAATATCTAAAACGGTAATATTAACTACTTGATCTCGCTTTTATTAATTATCTTTAATGAATGAAATAAATTCCCATCAGTTACTGTTAAAAGAGTGAAAAGAAGACCAGAGAACAGGTGAGGAGGAACAGAAGAACAGATAAGAATGGGCTGTGTGAACTGGGCGTCCATCTTGTTTCTGTTTCCCTCTGTCACCTGTCCTAAGGTAAACCATTAACCTGCCAACAGCCATAAAAACGCACTTTATGGAAAGTTTGATGATGTCGTAAACACTGGAGCCTTTTATGGCCTCGCTGGTCGTCGCTGCTCACCTTGACACAGTTTACCTTCGAGTAAACGAGCCTCGACTTTAACCCCGAAAACCCTCCGCTGTTAGCTTCACCCGTCGAAATGAAACACAGCTGTCCACAGTCTCAACACTATATATACATATATGAGTTATCCTCAAAAAGAACAGTATCGAGTTTGATTGTTAGCTGCTAATGTTAGCCTCACTATTTGACTAATTGCGTTACGTGTTCAGTCATGTCACTGCCATAGTAGCTTTTCTCACAGTCCTTACATGATCTTACAGTAAACACATTATACACCACCAAAGTGTATAATTATGTGATACTTGTTGTTAGTAGTACACTCAAGGAAAAAAAAGAAATGCACCATTTTCATTTTCTCAGTTTTTTTCTGAAATATGACAGTTATTGCTAAATTGCAAACTAAAATGAGTTCAGTACTATTCTGAGTCAAAATGAAATGATTGTTTTCCTGGTTCCGGTTGATTGATTTTGATCCGCAATAAGAACTGTATTTGTGTTTTCCTCACCCATGTCTGCTCATGAGTGAAACTCACAGATGAATTGGACCTCTCCTCAATTGTGCACAACCATCCCCGAAAAAAAGACACTAAAATGGAGCAAAAACACATTTGTCCACAATGCCACGACTACTGCAACCGGAGAGAGATGGGGCCACATTGGGCCGAAACCTGTCATGGAGATGTGACAGCCGATTGGCACGGTCCTGTGCAGCAGCTGTAACATGCAGTCGACCAGATCTGGGACGGTTGTTGGAGGAGCCGGTGGTGTGGTAACGCTCAGCAAGGCGTACAACGGTGGAGTGGTGGAGTCCAAACACCCTGGCTACGGCCCGTCTGCTCCGTCCAGCTTGAAGCATGCCAATGGCCCCATCGCTCTCCGGTTGCAGCAGTCGTGGCATTGTGGACAAATGTGTTTTTGCTCCATTTTGGTGTCTTTTTATAGGGAATGGTTGTGCACAATTGAGGAGAGGTCCAATTCATCTGTGAGTTTCACTCGTGAGCAGACGTGGGTGAGGAATACACAAATACAGTTCTTATTGATAATCAAAATCAATCAACCGGAACCAGGAAAACAATCATTTCATTTGGACTCAAAATAGTACTGAACTCATTGTACAGGGTGTCCCATAAGTCTCCATACAAAGGAAAAATAAACGTTTCTTGACATAAACCATTTTTCTTTATATAATATGCTCTATATGACTGCCATTTTGTCGGGAACACATTTCAATGTGTGTCCTCCACTGCTGAAGAACTATAAAGAAGAAATATAAAGAAATACATGTTAGAACCATATGTATTATGTCTCCTATGTATGGAGACCTATGGGACACCCTGTAGTTTGCAATTTTACAATAACTGTCATATTTCTGAAAAAAATCAAGAAAATGAAAATGGTGCGTTTCTTTTTTCCTTGAGTGTACAGGGGTTAGACAAAATAATGGAAACACCTTAAAAAAATCAACAAAATATAATTTAATATGGTGTAGGTCCACCTTTTGCGGCAATTACAGCCTCAATTCTCCGAGGTATTGATTCATACAACTTGTGAATTATTTCCAAAGGAATTTGAAGCCATTCTTCAGTTAGAATACCCTCCAACTCTTTTAGAGACAATGGCGGTGGAAATCGACGTCTTACTTGAATCTCTAAAACTGACCATAAATGCTCAATAATGTTGAGGTCTGGGGACTGTGCCGGCCATACGAGATGCTCAACTTCATTAGAATGTTCCTCATGCCATTCTTTAACAGTTCTAGCTGTAATGATTGGGGCATTATCATCTTGAGGTGAAGGTGTTTCCATTATTTTGTCCAACCCCTGTATTTCCACATGCATACAAGTAGACACATTCTTACAGCAGCTTCTGGAATTTTAATAAAAATAATTACAAATGCGTTTTGGTTTTACTACGTATAAAACATAAAATTCAAGTTTAAAACAAACAGGTCAACATCTACCATTAGTCATAGAGGTAGCAGCCACTAACATTAGCTAGAGAGAAACTATCAACCAGCCTTAGCTAGCAAGAACAGCAGCTAACATTTGTTAGCCTGTAAACCACAGCTCAATCAATCTATCAAAGTTTATTTTTATAGCACTTTACAACAACATAACTAAGCCCAAAGTGCTTTACATCTAAAAGCATGATTAAATTATAAGATTAAAAAACAGGTCAATCAAGTACCATAAATCTGTATTAAACAATAGGACACTACACACATTGATAAAAGAGACCACAGATTCAAACCTAATAGTGTCTCAGTGCTAAGCTGACATTAGTTAGCAAGACAACAGCAGTTAAGTTAGTAAACAAGCAATGAGAAACTTCAATTAGTTAGAAGTAACAGCAGTTAACATTAGCTAACAAGCAAACAGCAGCTAACATTAGGTAATGAGGTTGTCATGGGACGATTTAAGGCTCCAGACGATGTGAGTCATGCACGCATAGAAGTATTTATCTCCGTCGGCCATCTTTTACCACTCGCTATGGCATCTTTGCTAGGATCACTGGCGTGCTTCTTTATTCTTTCGTTTAAAGAAAACAATCCAATGTAATCATTAAATGTGTTATTTTGATCTGTTAGCGATGGTAACCTGATGAAGCTGATCTGGTTTCTCAGTGGTTTTAAGATGAACATCATGGCTTAATATATCTTGTGTAACAGTTAGGGAGGTAACGATACATCTGGAAAACAATAAACTATAGAATGAATGTATATTTAAAAAACATTTAAATACATAAAAACTACAAAACATCTTTAATCTTATTTTTAACAAATTAAAGAGAATCCCTTTTTGTTTCTCTGAGGTAGGGTAAACTGTGCAAAGACCAATTCAGTCTTCAACACCTGACGTCACACTCGCAAAAAACTACTGCATTCTGGGTAGTTGTATTTTGAAGGGTAAAGTGATAAACAAAGCTGCACATCACAGATCGAATGAGAAAGTTAAGGAATGTTTCTTGCGTGATATAAAATAACAAGGACTTGTTATTTTTGGATCATATCTTTCCATGTGAACATTCACTTCAAGATGTTTTAGTACAAATGTGGGAACAGAAACAAAACGTCATCACTGTTCGCAGGGTGATATTTTAGGTTTTCTTACCTTTGCTGTGACGACTGTGTTGGCACAATTCTCCGGTTGAAATGAGTAAAGATCCTGCACCAGCCACTGGAGAAGCATCCACGAGCCTCAAGAGATTTGTAATTTTTTAACTCTTGAAAAGTGTAAGTACTTATGCCATAAACCAGATAGTTAGTAATGTCTGGACGACGTCAACTTTCCAGCTGTTTTCTTTTTTCCAGTTTATATGGATCAATGTTGTTTATAGAGGCCAGCTCAGCAAAGTACCGATCCTTGACGTCTTTGTTAAGTTTCTCTTCATTCGGTATCCGTTCGTTCTTCTTTTTCTGCTCCATTATTATATTTCTTTAACTCTCCTCTCTGTTGATTAACAGTGTTTGTTGTTATTCGCTTACCCACTGAAATGGCGCCGGGCGCGTGTCTGTGACGTCAGTGTCAAAGACCTGACAGAGACGTAGAATGTCGAATACATAGTGACGTATGACGTACAAGTGAACTCAAAGTAGATTACGCCCTCTGCTGTTTAAAAAGGACATTGCGGGTCATTTTTCATCTCAACCGATTTGAATTGTCACACATTTGTATCCATTACGTTTTTTTTTTTTTTTTTTTTTTTTTTTGTTTTTTTTCAAATTTATTAGTCAATATCTGGTTATACATTCAATCAGTTTCATAGAAAAAGACATATTTTTTTCAGACTTAGCAACAATATCAAACTTAAATGAACAATATTAGTAAAGAACATCATAAAATAAAATAAAATAAAATAAAATAAAGTCAGAGGTTTAATCAGGAATCAATACATTCAAATTTTCATAAACAATCAAGGCTTGTTTATTTGTATCCATTAACTGTCTTGTGATGCATCCTTACATCCTTAGTAACAGTTCATTTTATGCTTGTGATTTTTATGAACCTTTCTCTCTTAAAAACTATTAGAAGTCAGAGAATTAACTAATTTTAACTATATTGTGTTTTGACTTTAACAGATTAATTTTCCAAGGGGAGGAAGTTTATAAGTTGTACTTCGTCTCACTCCTTTTTGAATATGTATTATATGTCTTATGTTTAAACGTGTTTTGTTTATTTATTTTCTTCTGTTTTGACATTCATATTCGAAATAAATACGCCAATCAATCAATAATAATAATAATAATAATAATAATATTTTTGCACACATATTTATACTATTTGAGGATCAACATTAGAATAAACACACCAACAACTGACATAGTTAAATTTTGGTCTTAAAATGTCAAATAAACAATATGTTTTTTGTGTTTATGAATGAGAGTTGAATCATTGCACAGTTACTGATTATTTTACAGCTTTTACAAGCCTCGACTCTCAGAGTTTGCTTGTTTAGTTAGTGTTTATGACTCACAGTTATGTTATTTCATTTCTAATACCAGTGTCATCATGTCAGTTTGTGGTTTGATGCTGCCCCCTGCTGCTCTGATTTGTAATCAACAAAATATCACAATAAAAAGAGATTAGAATACAGACTTTATTTAGAATAATACATGAATAGAATAATAGAATTAAAATTTGCTGTTTTATTCTTCAACTTATTTGTGTTCATCAGTCAACAGTAGAAAAAGATAAACAATGGAAAAATTAAAATAAGACACTGGTGGTATCAATTTATTAGCATACCTTTACTTTGAGGTTCTTTCCTTGTTATTTTAAGTAAATATACTGTGAGTACACAGTGCAATATGTGGTGTTTTTTGCTGAAATGTGCAGATTCATAAAACTGTCAAAAATGCAGTTTGATTCCACTGTGAAGAAATATTCACTTGAGATGGAAGATCATAATACAAATAAGACAGCAGGGTTTTATTCTTGTTCTTTGGCAGCATTCAGAAAAGTGTAGAAACATTTGGAGGAGTGGACGCCATCTGCAACAACACTGGCATACTGAATGAGTCTGAGTGGAAGAAAACAGTTTGTAAAGCTCTTAAGTAGAACAACACACTACATGGTCTTCGTTTTCAATCTGTTTATGTTGTTTATAGCAGGAAGATACAAGTGACAATGTACTGAGTTTGTAAATAGAACAGAAAAGTACAATATGCCTTCTGGTGACACTGGTACAGTTGTCTTTTATAATACTGGTGATGTTTGTCTGTGTTTTTAACCTGTGTTTTTTATTTATTACCTCCACCAGGAGGTATTGTGATCACTTTGCTTTGTTTGTTTGTTTGTTAGCAACTTTACGGAAAAACTATTACAACCATCTTTACCAAATTGTACCCACAGATAGGCCTAGGCCCTGGGACCAACCCATTCAATTCTGGGCCAAGTAGGCCAAAGTTCAAGGTCACAGCAAGGTCACAACATCTACAATTTTCCTATCTCTCATCATTGAGCAATTTTCGAAAATTCATAAAAAAATTCAAAAGGACTCTAATTAGCCTCCAATTTGATCCACCTGTAGCTTAGAACAATATCTTGTATCTGGAGCTAAATTGTCCACATCCACTGTGGAATGTGGACTCTGTGGACATTTACATTTAACATTGAAAATCCCATTCACCACACATTTTTCACTACAGTATAACTCAACAAATATTGATGTGAATTGAATATAATTTGACAGACACATGACTGGTACCAAGCTTCTACTTTTTCTGCTGTATGGAACAACCTTGAAACTGTTTAACCCTTTCATGCATAGTGGTCACTACAGTGGACAGATATTTTACAGCTGTTCTCTTGTATATTCATGGGTTTTGTTGTTTTACTTTTATATCATCAACACGGTGGATGCTTATGCACCATCCCATACACTGCAGTTCATACAATTATTGTTACTTGTAACTGCTCATGATGAACCTTATCTGCAGTAACATGTTTTAGCGTAAACCAGTTGCTAATTGTTATTATTAGACTGTAATTAATAGTTTTCTGAAACAATTTGTTTGTGTGTGTGTGTGTGTGTGTGTGTGTGTGTGTGTGTGTGTGTGCATATCCTCCTGAGACCCAGCAATGCATTTTGTCCTCTGTAGGGGACAAAAGTTTGACAGTTTTACTCAAAAAATGCTGTGCATTACAAAGGACATTCCATTAAAAAAAAATCAATTAAATAAAAATCATTTTAAAAATGTATCTGAAAAAACTGTTGCATTATGCAGTTTCCAATCAAGACAATTTTTAATGTAAAAAAGCTAAAACTGTCAAATTCCTGGGTCTCAGGAGGATATTATCTCCATGAAATGAGTAATAACTAATATTAGAGTATGATAAAATGTTAGAAAACATTAGCGATGCAGAAATTAGCAGCATTAAAAAATGTTATTTCATAGTTTTCACACAGTATATCACTTTCTGATGATGGGTTTTAAATAAATGTTTCTTTGCTTCAAACATTAAATGCATGGTGTCCAGCTGAGTGGACATTTTTGTGACTGCACAAAAAAACAGGTTCATTAACCCTTTCATGCATGAATTATGAGAACATTAAGATTTTTTTTTCCTGAATGTTTTTATTCCTTTTTACGCATGGGGGGAAAAAAAAGGAACCTATTTTTCATGGAGTGACAAAAATGTCCACGCAGCTGAACACCATTCTTTAAATTTTAGAAGCAAAGAAACATGTATTTACTGATATACTGTGTGAAAATTATGAAATTAAAGCATGTTTAATGCTGCTAATCTGATGTTTTCTCACATTTTAACAGCCTTTTCGTTAAAAAACAAAAAAAACTATTACAGTCTAATAACAATTAGCTTTTTTTTTTATGTCAAACATGTTACTGCAGATCAGGTTTATCTGGAACAGCAAACTTACAGTAATGGTATGAATTACAGTGTATGGGATGATGCATAAGCGTCCAGTGTTGGCTGATATGAAACTAAAACCACAAAATCTTTAAATACACAAGAGAATACCTTTGAACAGCTGTCCACTGTAATGACCACTATGCATGAAAGAGTTAAAAAAAAAAAATTATTCATTTGCATGGTTTTTTTCATGCCTAAAGAATAAAATTACTGCAGAAAAAAATATTGACTAAGGTTCTCATAAGTCATGCATGAAAGGGTTAAATATTATAACTAGTTGCACCATCACCCCAGGAGGGAACTAATCTAAACTGCAGTAAAACCACAGGTTCTGGTCGTTGACACTCTTCAGTGTTTCAGTGGCTCTTAAAAGAGCCGTTGTGTGGTTGGACTGGTCTGGGGTCAGCCTAAGCCCTCTCTCCGCGGATGCGTCGGGCCAGCTGGATGTCTTTGGGCATGATGGTGACCCTCTTGGCGTGGATGGCGCACAGGTTGGTGTCCTCGAACAGGCCCACCAGGTAAGCCTCGCTGGCCTCCTGCAGAGCCATGACGGCGGAGCTCTGGAAGCGCAGGTCGGTCTTGAAGTCCTGGGCGATCTCCCTGACCAGGCGCTGGAAGGGCAGCTTCCGGATGAGCAGCTCGGTGGATTTCTGGTAACGGCGGATCTCACGCAGAGCCACGGTGCCGGGCCTGTACCGGTGGGGCTTCTTAACTCCGCCGGTGGCCGGGGCGCTCTTCCGGGCGGCTTTGGTCGCCAGCTGCTTCCTGGGAGCCTTTCCTCCGGTGGATTTGCGGGCGGTCTGCTTGGTTCTAGCCATGGTGCACTGGTGCTTCCTCCTGCTTGTACAGTCAGAGTATAAGACTTCAGATGCCAGATCCGGTTTATATAGAGTCAGTGAAAGCGGCAAGTGCGCTGATTGGTCCTGGTTTAGACGCGCGCGCTTTATAGTTGAATTATTATTGGAGAAGGAAATTTGAAATGTCATATTTAAGAATTCAAACAAACTAACGCCTGCGTTGTTGTGTAAGATGTTACTGAGAGGAAATCACACCCTTATTTTTCAGCTTTTACCAGTTTTATTTATACTTTTTCATGTGAACCAAATTAAATCAAAGGATGAAGGAACGAAATTCACAGACAAAACCCTTTTCTTTCAAAGTCGTTTATTTTCTGTAATATTATCAGTGATAAGGCAGATACTATAGTGTGACACAATGTTTGAGCAGTTTATTCAGACTTTATTCATTTTCAGAAAACCCCAAATTTGTATCTCTGAATATAACAGCACATTGAATTATATAAATATTTGTAAATTGATGTTAAAGAAGCTTTATAGGTCTGAGTGTTCTATTGTGCTGTAGATCAGTAGATGCTGTTATGAATGAATGTGGATTTATTGTCTCTTTAATTCACTTTTACAATAAATAAAATAATTTCATGACAGCAATAAGGATCTCTCTGATTTGGTAAAATATAAACACTGAAAATGATATAGGTTTTCATACAAAATCTGTTTTAAATCCGAGTTATGAGTGCATTTTACTTTCTTATTTAACAAATCAATTCATTATAACTTTAAATGCATGTCACTGAACATGTTTTATACTGAGTTGGAATATGAGCTAATTAATATTACTGTGTTTGGAATCTATTACATATGACTTATGCATCAACACACCCAATAATTCCACGGTAAAATTAATCAGAAAATGTATGAAAATATGAATATGACAATGAAAAATGCTTTATTATCAAAGCAAATAACTTAGAAAAAAGAAATGGACATAAAAAGTCAAAAATTAACTATTTTGTGTCATTTGTTTTGATTCATTTTCTGTCCTTCAGATTTTGTTGTTCTGCAAAAATATATCTATTACTGGCCTAAGTGTCTTAATAAATTTTATATTGTTTCCTAAAAATATTGTAGTAAACAAATATGTCGCAATTATCACTTTTAACAGCATTTCTTTGTAAGTAAATGTCCTGTATTAAAAGTTCTGGCTTTGTGTTTTAATCTTTTTTTCTTTTTCTTTTTTTAACAGGTGTTTTTAAGTGTATATTTACAGCAATTTGGCTACAGGTTTTCTCAAGCTACAGGAGATTTTATTAGCATTAGCAAAATATACTGCCTACATTACTGACATGTATAAGTACAATAATACACCATACTGTACAAAGTAAATATACCAAATATGAAGGCACATGGCTTTCTTATTACCCATGTTTTAAAACCATCTCTTTCTGTTTGCAGCAGGTTATGAATTTACTAATTTCATCTAAATATTGGACTCAAAAACTTTCCTTTATTATTTTAAAATTCTTTTTAGCTAATTATCTATTTTTCAGAGGATTGGTGTAAAAATGGGGTGATGCAGTGTTGTGTTTTTTTGTGAGCTCTGGAATGTAAATTTAGTCATTTTACCACATGATAAAAGGAAAAATCCACCCTAGAATTAATCTTTTTCTTTTTTTTCCCCCTGAAGCCCAGCTATTTATTTATTTATTTATTTATTTATTTATCTCATCACCAAATACATGGTATGGAGTACAGACATTATGTTATAACAGATAAAAAAAAAACCTCCTGAGACCCAGTAAGTAAGTATTTTTGCCATTTTACATTAAATTATTGCCTTAATTGGAAATAGCATGATGCAACAGTTTTTTCAGATACATTTTAAAAATTATTTTACATAATGTTCTTTTCAGCTGACTTTTTTTTTTTTTTTTGAAGTAAAGCTCTGAAACGCTTGTCCACTACAGAGGACAAAAATGCATTGCTGGGCCTCAGGAGGATAATATCCCTTTCATGCATAGTGGTCACTCCAGTGGACAGTTCTTCTCCAGCTGATCTGCACTAACACGTTTGAGTGTAAATCAACTGCTTGTTATTGCTATTAGATTGTAATTTATGGGGGGGGGGGGTTAAACAAAAAGGTGTTTTTTTGTTTTTGTTTTTGTTTTTTTGTTTTTTTTGCATATTATCTCCATGGAGTGAGTAATGACTAGTATTAGTATATGTTAAAATGTGAGACACCATCAGATTAGCAGCATTGAAAATGTTTTTATTTAATAGAAATACTGAAATATTATTTTAATTTAAATAGTTAAAGTCTTAAGTTTAATCACAAATTAGTCAGTAGTTAATGTTAAAGATAGGATTCCTTTGTTTCATTTAGTAAGTTTTTAGGATGGTATGGGTTGGTTGTAATCCTTGAGGTGGATCCTTAATACTAAATTAAGTTTTGTCTGTGATCAGATGAAGCCAAAATAAATTTATAAAAATGAGATGAATCCAGACTTATTCTTGGAACTTTCAACAAAAGAACACACTAACAACATTTTTCTTTGCTTCAAAAATGAAGTGCATGATGTCCAGCTGAATGGACATTTTTGCAACCCTATGAAAAATAGGTTAATAAAAACATATTCAATCACATTATTTTTTTAATGCCTAGAACAGGGGTGTCAACTCATTTTCTTTCATATTCAGCCCAGTGGGCCGGACCAGTAAAATAATGACATAATAGCCTATAAATAATGACAACTCCAATTTTTTTGATGCAAAAGAATAACATTAAATGATGAAACTATTTCTATCTAAAACAAAAAAGATGTGAATAACTGGAAAAACTGAAATTTCTGAAGAAAAATAAGTATGCTTTTATCAATATTCTGTCTCAATTTATCATTTCTACATGTGCATTACAGATCAGATCTACCAAGGCACAAAACAGGCAGAATATTGTTAAAATTACACTTATTTTTCTTTAGACATTTCAGGTTGTTCATATTTGTTCAGGCTATTGACATTTTTTATTAAAGGATATCAGAATTTAATGTTCTTTGCAATAAATCAAAGAGAAAAAAAGTGGTGTTGCCATTATTTAGAGGCATAATGTATTATTTTTCTCACATTAAACCAAGAAGAACATTTTCGAGTCATTATTTCTAGGTTATTATGTAATTACTTTTGAGTTTGATGCCCTTGACTGTTAATATCTTCTGGGTATTTTTTGCATTTTGCACTTTGTAAATTCATCTTGCTGGCCAGACTGGAACTTTTGGTGGGCCAGATTTGGTCCCCGGGCCGCATGTTTGACACCTGTGGCCTAGAGGAATCAAAACACTCAGGCAAAAAAATCTTGATCTTGAACGCTGTCACTATTCATGCATGAAAGGGATATACATTACTAATATTCTAACTATACTAGAGGTATACTAACAGTCTGAGGACTGGAATTAGGGGGTAGGACTGGATAAGCAGTGGCTTCTTCCTACTCCCTTTCAGGCACAACAGTTCTTTTTTTTTCACTATTTGATTTTTTGTGTATTGTCTGTCATTATTATTTTTCTATTGTTTAAGTTTTTATTGGTGTATTGTTTACTATTATTTTTATTTTTGTTTCATATGTTTTGTATCATGTCTGTGTCTGAAATAAACTAACCTACCATTCAATAATAAAATGTGTTTTTTTGTTTTGTCCTTTTCTCATGTTAGTGGGAACCCTGTACTTCAGTACTTCCACCATGCCTGTGATCTGACTATAGATCATAATGAATGGAATGCTCTTTAGTGGAGGCTGTGGTGGCTCTTAAAAGAGCCTTTGGTTTGTGTGTCTATTACAACATCACTTTATTTCTTCGCTGCCTTCTTTGGTCCCTTCTTCGTGGCTGACTTCTTCACCTGACTCTTCCTCTGGACCTTCTTCGCTGGGACTTTAACCTTGGTTACTTTTGGCTTCTTGGCAGCTGGCTTCTTGGCAGCTGGCTTCTTGGCAGCTGGCTTCTTCCCCGCCGGCTTTTTCCCTGACTTCTTCTTCGGGGTGCTCTTTCCACCTGCCTTCTTCGCGGCTGGCTTCTTCTTCGCTGGAGACTTCTTGGCATCAGCCTTCTTGGCCTTACCAGATTTCTTCTTGGGAGTGGCCGGTTTCTTCTTCTTCGGCTTCTCCGCTTTGGTTTCCTTGGCCAGTTTAAATGAGCCGCTCGCCCCGGTTCCCTTCACCTGGATGAGTTTTCCTTTACTCACCAGGGACTTGATGGTGACGTTGATGCGTTTGTTGGACTTGCTCAGATCGACGCCTTTGGAAGCCAACACCTTCTTGAGCTTGGCTGATGAGATGCCTTTCCGATCCTTAGACTCAGCCACGGCGGCGAGGATGAGCTTCGGAAGGCTCGGACCGGAGCTCTGGGTCCGGGAAGAGCTCTTTTTCTTCGCCTTGCCAGGTGCCTTCGCCGGCGTAGTAGCTGGAGCTGGAGTTTCTTCTGCCATCTTCTCTCTTCTTTGTGTCTCTGTCAGACTGATGTGCCAGCTCTGGACGACCGCAATAAATGAAGCATATGAGAACCGTGGAGAGTCAATCCACCGCGCCGCTCCGCCGTGCCGCTGAAACAAACCGACAGTTGTGTTTTCTCCTCCACGTTTTGGAGAAAAAAAACATAAAAATGAAAAACCTAACCCCCGACCTTTTATCCCAGCGTGGAACGGGGGTTCATCCCTTTAGATTCAGGGAGTTTCTGGCGGACATGAGTTTTGTATTTATTTTCAATAAGCCTCAAACCTCCTCAGTACAGACTCATTTTGCACAGTTCACAGCGACTTTTCTTCACATTTCCTCTCAAAAAATGGCTTAAAATGTTTTGTACCAAACATATCCATGGTGCATTAGTAAGTAGACATATCATAGAGTGGAACAAAACCGAAAACGCTGTGATCTGGTGTTTTATTTCTTTTTTATCTATGATATTATCAGTGCAGGTAAACACAGGAAGTCACTGAATTCGGATTGAATCACCGCCCACACAAATTAATTTGGACAGGCGTTTTAAGTCATGTTTTACTCTTCTATATGTTTAATGTACTTCTTGATTACACATTATACAAAGTACATCGCAGTTTGCGCTACGTCTGGGGCATTATTTCAGAGTCAGAAAAATATTTACTTTAACAAACTTTCCTTTAACAATAAAAAAATGAACAACCTGAAACATCTAAAGAAAATTAAGTGCAGAATTAAGAATTTTCTCTTGCTAAATGTTTTGTACCTTTGTAGATCTGTAATGCACATGTATAAATGATTAGTTGAGGCATAATATAGTTAAAATTGTACTTAATTTTCTTAAGAAATGTCACTTTTTTCAGGTTACTCATCTTTTTTGTTTGGATAGTTTGTAAATGTAAAATATTTTCATATTTTGATGTTATTGTCTAGTAAAAGTTCATACTGTCTTGCGCATATAATTATTGAAGGTAATTCATTTATCAGACAGGGGGAGTTGTTTGTTTACCCTGTGTGATAAATAAACTACCTACAATAATTTCATGTTATTTTTTTTTACACTAAAGAGAAAAAATTGGAGTTGTTATTATTTATAGACTATTTTCGTATTACTTTACTGGTCTTGCCCCTAGAGATCAGAGTGGACAGAAAGTGGCCCCTGAAAGAAAATGAGTTTGACACCCCTCCTGCCTTAAAACGTGGAGAGAAATGTGAATTTGTTGGTCAATAACTTTAGATATTGCTAAACTAAACTAATATTTACATTAACATGACTGCTGTGAATGTATGTAATAATGTGTATCTACATACTATACCTGTGGTACACCTCTGCTCACAAAATACATATGCATTTTTTTCTTCATTGTACTCCTTTTTCAGGACAAGACATTACAGAGCAAGATGAAGGCCACTGATTTTGGTATCAAAGGTAATATTGCAACACACACTCCAACTGTCCCAGTGCTTTAATCCATCAGTATCCTATTCGTTGTACATATCTCTCATCTGTGGTATAGAGTTAGCTTTTGTATATTATTTTTGTATATTTTTTTCATTTCAGAAGTTCTAGTAGTACTTTAGTAGCACGTGTATTAATATTTTATTGTGAAGCCTTTGCATAGTCCTACTTTTTCTCAATACCCTGTGTGATATTTTTTATTTTACTTTATTTTATTGAATTTTTTTCTTTCACAATCCCTTTTGCATTAAGTTTTTTTGCTGCTAAATTGAACTGGGCTGCTAAACTGATTTTCATTGTTCCTGTGATAATGACAGTAAAGATCTATTCTATTCTTTTCTATTCTATTCTTTTCTATTCTATTCTATTCTATTCTATTCTATTCTATTCTATTGTAGTTGACACCGAGGAATCCAGATGGGTGTTAAGTGCCTTGCTCAAGGGCAAACCGTCCAACAATTTCTCAGATGGAATTGATCCAACAACCCTTTGGTCATGACCTCCAATCTTCCAGGCCATAGCTACTCCCATTAATCAAGGAATTACTCTTAAATGTACAGTATATGTGGAAAATGTCTCAGTATAAAACAGCCCATATATAGACAGCAGAATGTACCGGTACCAGAAGTCATGGGTGTGTTATGGAAATGTTCAACTGATAACCCACACACAAAGAGGAGGAGAGAAAGTTACAGTTAAAATAAATAAATGCATTTATTGAGAAGTCAGTCACAGAGAAACTCTGTAAGTGAAGTCTGCTTAAACAAGAGAAAACTAAAGATTATATAGAACCAAATCCAACCCCCTCAAACTATGATGTCATTCCTTACGTACATCGTACCACCCCATACTACTCCTTCTCTGCTCCGTGAAGAGGTCATGATGACCTCTCCACTCTAACCTTGCTTGGATCCAATCTGGAGTGCAGGCGCCATTCTCTATCTACACATTCAGACATTTAGGTGTTTGGGTTTTAACTCAAGGCAAGAACTCCGTTCCTGGGTTGGGGGTGTTACAGAGTGGTAAACATCACACATAATGAATAATGACTCAGCATTAAAAGAAGATGTACTAACAGTATAAAATATAAAGAGTATAAAATATAAAAAGTAAATTTTTCCACCACAGGTGTCATTAACAAAGCTGATCACAGTAGAAACTAGAAGCACTCAGAGAGCGCAGACCTCCGCCAAGGCTGATCAGTGCCCCCCCCCCCCCCCCCCCCCCAATCACTCCCAAAATTTAATCATTTCTTCCTTATCCCATTTCCAACAAACCCTGAAAATTTCATCCAAATCTGTCCATAACTTTTTGAGTTATGTTGCACACTAACGGACAGACAAACAGACAGACAAACAAACAAACCCTGGCAAAAACATAACCTCCTTGGTGGAGGTAATAAATTACTTTCTGAATGTGTTTATTTCATATTTAACATGTGACTAAAACTATATGGCTGCGTTCAGACAGCAGGTCTTATTGCACCATTCGGATTTTTGGGTGAAATCCGATTATTTTTGTGTGCTCGTTCGTATTACACATTAACAGCGACTTCTATCAGTTTTGAGTATGAACTGAATACGACCCTGAAGTGACCCGCATTTGCAAAAGAGGTCTTGATGTAATACGTGACCACGCAGGTACGCACTGTGTTTATGGAAGTAACGCTCCTGGGACGCAGAATTGTGGCATTTGTCGCATTTCATTGATGTAAAGGTCAAATAAATGTGACCTGGCCATTCAGAGTGAAGTCGCATTGCAAAATATCAGATACGTATCAGATTTAGGACCACATATGAAAGTGGCCTGGGTGGAATTTGAAAAAATCTGATTAGTGCTGTTCAAACTGTCTTTAACAGATCGGATACAGGTCACATATGAGCAAAAAAATCTGATTTGGGACACATTTGCCTGCAGTCTGAATGTAACCTATGTCCAGTGGTGTCCGGAGAATGATGAGATGTTTAATCTTAAGAATAAATCTCATAACCTATAGATTGAGTATAGCATATAGTAAAACATATATTAGACACTTTAACCCTTTCATGCACGAATTATGAGAACCTCAATCAAGAGTTTTTTCCTGAGTGTTTTTATTCTTCTCTAGGCATGAAAAAAACAATGCGATTGAAAATTTTCTTATGAAAAATAAATAAATTAAAAAAAAAAAAAAAACATTAAAAAAAAAAAAAAAAAATAGTGATAATAATTTAAAAAAAAAAAATTCTTAGGAACCTATTTTTCATGAAGTTCCAAAAATGTCCACTCAGCTGGACACCATGCATTTAATTTTTGAAGCAAAGAAACATGTATTTACTGATAATTGCGTGAAAACTATAACTATTACATTCAGGGGAGATCTACACAATATTACCAATCCATGTCAGAAACGATATGTAATGTCTTAAAACTTTAATAAAGATATGTGTAAAAACAAAACAAAACAACAAAATCCATGAATATACAAGAGAACAGCTGTAGAATAAGTGTCCATTGTAGTGACCAGTATACATGAAAGGGTTAAAGCAGGGGTGTCAAACTCATTTTAGTTCAGGGGCCACAAACAGCCAGATATGATCTCAAGCAGGCCGGACTAGTAAAATAATAGCATAATAATCGATAAATAATAACCAAAACATTTTCATGCAAAAAAAGGGATACTTTATGAGTCATTATTTTTTTTAGGTTATTCTGCTGTTATTATTTTACTGTAGATCATATTGGTCTGTATGTGGAACCTGAAGTAAAATGAGTTCCACAGCCTTGATTGTGGAATTTTTGCACTTAGCAAATTCATCCCACGGGCCGCATTGGAACCTTTGGCGGGCCGCATTTGGCCCCTAGGCCGCATGTTTGAGACCCCTGGTTTAAATCAATAGATGCGTTTGGTTGACAGTGGATGTTTGGGTCTTTATGGGTTAATATTTTAAAAACAAATAAAGAAAATCAGTTAGAATTACAAACACAAACTAAGATGCAAGCACCCTCCAGACCACAGGTGTCAAACATGCGGCCCGGGGCCCAAATCCGGACCACCAAAGGGTCCAGTCCGGCCCTAGGGATGAAGTTGTGAAATGCAAAAATTACACTGAAGATATTAACAATCCTTTTAGTTCAGGTTCCACATTTAGACCAATTTGATCTAAAGTGGGTCAGACCAGTAAAATACTATCATCATAATGCATAAATACTCACAACTTCAAATTTCTCTCTTTGTAAATGTAAATATTGTCATGTATTTACACTAAAACAAAGTATAATTTCACAAAAAATGTGAATAACCTGAACAAATATGGACCACCTGAAATATTTTAAGAGAAGTACAATTTTACCAATATTTTTGCATGATATTAAATGGTTTTTGTTCTTTTTTTATAGATCCAGTGTGATCTGTACATTATAATAAACGTGGAAATGATAACGTGAGGCAGAATATTGTTAAAATTAAACATATTTTTTTCCAGTTTGTTTATTTTATTCACATTGTTTGAAAGGATAGTTGGTAGATGGAAACATTTTCATTGTTTAATTTGACTTTTTTCACTGTAAAACAAAGAGAAAACTTTGGAGTTGACATTATTTATATATAATTATGTTATTATTTTACTGGTTCGGCCCACTGCAGATCAAACTGAGCTGAATGTGGCCCCTGAACTAAAATGAGTTTGACACCCCTGGTCCAGACCTTCATCTCATGCATTTTCAAGGATTTCAAGCACTAATACAAACCCTGAATGTAGTCAACAGCGCTGCCAGGATCCTGATGAGGGGGCGTAAACACGAGCCCATCACTCCTGCCCTTCACTCACTACACTGGCTCCCTGTTCACCTCCGCATCAAACAGAAGATCCTCCTCCACACCCATCACTGTCTCCATGGTCAAGCCCCCTCTTACCTCACTGAACTCCTCACCCCCCACACCACCTCCAGAACCTGGTCAGGCCAATCTCCTGGTCTGTCCCCCCCCCCCCCCCCAGGACAAAACTTAAAACTATGGGTGACAGGGCTTTTTTGCTGCTGCTGCTGCTCCTGTCTGTGGAACGCCCTGCCTGATCACTTCCGGGCCCCACAGACCGTGGACGCTTTTAAAAAAGGTCTGAAGAGCTTTTTTATTCAGGAAAGCATTTCCACGATAAAGTCTTGCATGGACTATCCCCTCCTCCCTTGACAGATTTTATCAAATCCCGCTCTGTCAGTAGGATGGTCACCAGGGCCACAGCTCCAGGAGACTGGGAGGGGCCACGCAGACGCACTACATTTGGACAAACTACACTTTCAGTCACCGGGACTGAATATTGGAACAGTTTACCGCTCAACATAAGAGACTCACAGTCATATGCCTCCTTCAAATCACAACTTAAACATTGGATGAAGGAAAACCAAGCCTGTGAACATCAGTAGATTGTTCTCACTGTTGTTCTGTGTTTTTTTATGACGTTTGGCATTTTTGTCTAATGTCTTTTAAGATGTTTTGTCTTTTTGTCAACTGTCTTTCCTGTCACCTGCCTAGGGACTACAGATTAGATTAGATTTAATTTATTGGTCCCCGTGGGGAAATTCGTCTTCACTGACTGAACATTACAAGAAAAAGACAGCAACATTATACAACACAGACAACAACAACAGTAGGGGCAGACGAAACAAAAAGAGACATTAATGAAGTGATAGCAGACTGGTCAGCCTGTCAGCGGGGCCTGGTGTTTAGGGCAGCTATGGCTTTTCCCAAGACGGGCCCTCCTGAATTAGATGGAACTCCTCCTGAACAGATGGAAATTAGCACCGCTGCTACAATCTGGCATATTTACAGCTGCAGTTGTTGTAGATGTTCATTAATATGCACTGTCCCTAATAAATAAATAAGTCTCTCAACATTTATGCATGCTTCTCCTGTTTTAATTGTCGCCATTTTTAACTGTTTTTATGTTTAAACTGTTTTTATCTCTTATTATCCATTTTTATTCTGTTATTTATTGCCTGTAGCACTTTGAGATTTTTAGATATAAATGTAAAGTGCGTAACAAATAAAATGTATTTGTATTAGTAGTAGTAAATAAAGTCTGAACAGACAGGAAGTCCCCTCTAAACATGCAGTGGGTGGCTCTTAAAAGAGCCGTTGTGTTCAAAGACTTTCGTCAGAGTTTACTTTGCCTTCTGGGGCTTTTCGCTCTTCTTGGGCAGCAGCACCGCCTGGATGTTGGGCAGAACTCCACCCTGGGCGATAGTAACACCACCCAGCAGTTTGTTGAGCTCCTCGTCGTTGCGGACAGCCAGCTGCAGGTGACGGGGGATGATGCGGGTCTTCTTGTTGTCGCGGGCGGCGTTTCCGGCCAGCTCCAGGATCTCAGCGGTCAGGTACTCCAGCACGGCCGCCAGGTACACCGGAGCTCCGGCACCGACGCGCTGGGCATAGTTACCTTTACGCAGCAGCCTGTGGACACGCCCCACGGGGAACTGAAGCCCAGCGCGAGAAGAACGACTCTTGGCCTTGGCACGAGCCTTTCCGGCACCGCCTTTACTTTTTTTTTTTTTCTTTAAATTCTTTATTGAAATTTTCAAAAGAATACAGGCACAGACATATGTCCCCATACTTAACACAGTTGATTAGCCACCCACAAATACGTTCACTTATAAAACTGCTCTTACCGCCTTTACTTTTTTTTTTTAAATTCTTTATTGAAATTTTCAAAAGAATACAGGCACAGACATATGTCCCCATACTTAACACAGTTGATTAGCCACCCACAAATACGTTCACTTATAAAACTGCTCTTTATCTATATAAAAAAAAAAAAAAAAAAAAAAAAAAAAAAAAAACATACATACATATACATGTTAACAAGGCACACATTCTTAAAACATGCATACATGTTTTTTTTTTTTCTTTTTTTTTTCTGTCCTTTTTCCCTTTTTTTTTCTTTCAATGTGAAGACTGACTTACAAGTCTATTGTGTTCCATGGAAAGGAGTGCTGTTTGTCCAGGGTTCTTCTTCTGCGTAGTTCAGTCAATGTTTGTTTAATCACTGTTTTACTATCTATGAGATTCTGATTAATGACTGTTAAACATCTTGTTTTCCAGAGCTTGACTGTTACAATGTAGATGATTAACTGGAAGAGTCTATGTTTGTTTGTTGATGTTGATTCCTCTAGAAGTCCGTACATGACTGAGCGATAGTTTATAGGGCAGCTCAGGCCAATGTTTTTAAAAAAAGTCCAAACAGCTTGCGCTCTATAGCAGTCAATAAGTACGTGTTCTTGAGTTTCGTCATTTCCACAGTTTATCATCGGACATTTTTTTGTTGTGACATAACAGCTCCAGGATACCAGAGCTCTAGCTGGAAGTCTACTTACAGAAATAAGCCAGCGGATATCTCTGTAATTCTCAGAAATAGATTTGTCCTTTATATTTTTAATGACAGTCTTCTTCTCGTTTTCCTTTACATGTTTGTAATCCACCAATCCACCATAGCTAAAATCGCTTATACATTTATAGATCCCTCTAGAAGTCCCCTTAACCCAGTCGATATTTAAATGTTTATACTTTTCTTTTATGTCACCATATATGATTTTGTAATAAGGTCCTTTCCTTGCCCTGCCTTTTTTTTTCTCCCAGGTGGACAGGTCATAGATCCATGTTGACTTCCGTGACATACTCATTGAGACATTCTTAATAAAGGCAATATTTAATTTGAGACCGAGATCTATTGCACCGAGTCCACCGAGTTCTTTATTTTTAAACAATAGTATTCTTTTAGTGACCTCTCTGGTGGTTCCCCAGATCAGATTTACACACTGTTTGTTCAACCGCGTTATCATTTTGTCAGTTGGAGGAAAAATGTTAGCTAAAAAGAGGAGTTTGGAAAGGATATGAGTTTTCACAATGTTAATTCTACCGCCTTTACCGCGTCCGCTCATTGTGTTGGTCTGTCAGAAGTTGTGTTCTTTAAAAAAGAAATGACTGCGGAAGGGAACACTCAGGTATATAACGACAGCCTCCTGCTCGCTCATTGGTGGAAATAAGCGTAACTGAAGTTGTCCAATCATAAGAGAGTTTCTAAAGTACACGCGCCACATCCGCTTTGTCCTCAGTTGACCTTCAAAATAAACTAAATAATGACTTTCTAAATTTATAATTCCTCATCTGCCTTACATTTTAAAAGAAGTGTGATGTGTTTTTTTTTTTTCATCTATATTTTCAGCTAGTTTACGTATTTTTACCACTTCCATTTGCATCATAAACTTCCCTGTTTATTTTCAAAATAAAGAATCCTGAACACACAATAAGTCATGACTCTCATTTCTTTTTTTTTTTCTTTTTTTTTTTTTTTTACAATATATAAGGAATTGAGGAATTTTGGATTTGTAGCAGGATCACTGTAATTTCCCAGTTTGGGATAAATAAAATCTATCTATCTATCTTATGAGGCCATATATTGATCTTGCTAATAACGTTCATTTTGTCTTCTGTTAATGTAATTATACTTTTTTTTTGTTCTTTTCTTTTTTTTTTTTTTTTTTTTTTTTGTCATACAAGGTATAGTTTTTAGACGTTACCTGCTTGACTCCGGTCTTCCTCAGAAGCCTCATCTGACATACTGTGATGTGTCATTTATCGGCTAGTCGGCTCAACGAACCAATCAGAACCCGTCAGCAGACCGCGCCTCCCTCACCTTGGTCTCGGTCTCTGTGGTGGGGGGGGGGACTTTGTGGTGGACTATAGTTTATGTTGTGTTAGAGCAGGGGTACTTGGAAGAAGTTTAGGGTACTAAGGGGAAAAATACATTAAATATAACTTATTTAAAAAAAAAAAAAAAAAAAGCAAAATAAATAATGAGAATGATGAATTACAAAACACAATAAAAACAAAATAGTTTTATTGTCAATCATGTTCTTTAAATTTTGGTAACATTTTAAGAACATTTCTATTTTATATAATTTAAAATGAGTGTATCTGAGTAGCCAAGTTATTTTTTGTTGGTCAAAGGATAATTTAATGACCAGTTTACTTTTTTTTTCTTATCAATTAAAGAGGGCACTTTTCAGTTTGTTTTATACACAAAATTTACTTTTAAAACTTATTTTATTTTGTTTGTTTACAGTTTTAAAAACAAACAGCCACCTTTGGCACAGGAACAAATTTTGCCTATTTTTTGTTTTTTTCAGTAAAAAAAATGCTGAAGCGACAGTTGGGGTTACTCAGCTGGGGGGAAAAAAAAAAAAAATAAATAAAAAAAAAAAAAAAAGTATATTTTATTCAGGGGTTGCTCCACTGTAAAAAGTTTGAGAACCACTGCACTAGAGAGGGGGGGGGGGGGGGCTTAAATAGTTAAACAGATTAATGAACAATTTTAATATTTTCATTTAGTAGTCCCCTTTTACAGCCTCACCCCAGGAGGGAATTAATCTAAACTGCAGTTAAACCACAGGTTCTGGTCGTTGACACTTTTCAGTGTTTCAGTGGCTCTTAAAAGAGCCGTTGTGTGGTTGGACTGGTCTGGGGTCAGCCTAAGCCCTCTCTCCGCGGATGCGTCGGGCCAGCTGGATGTCTTTGGGCATGATGGTGACCCTCTTGGCGTGGATGGCACACAGGTTGGTGTCCTCGAACAGGCCCACCAGGTAAGCCTCGCTGGCCTCCTGCAGAGCCATGACGGCGGAGCTCTGGAAGCGCAGGTCGGTCTTGAAGTCCTGGGCGATCTCCCTGACCAGGCGCTGGAAGGGCAGCTTCCGGATGAGCAGCTCGGTGGATTTCTGGTAACGGCGGATCTCACGCAGAGCCACGGTTCCTGGCCTGTACCGGTGGGGCTTCTTGACTCCGCCGGTGGCCGGGGCGCTCTTCCGGGCGGCTTTGGTCGCCAGCTGCTTCCTGGGAGCCTTTCCTCCGGTAGATTTGCGGGCGGTCTGCTTGGTTCTAGCCATGATGCACTGGTGCTTCCTCCTGCTTGTACAGTCAGATTATGAAACTTCAAATGCCAGATCCGGTTTATATAGAGTCAATGAAAGCGGCAAGTGCGCTGATTGGTCCTGGTTTAGACTCGCGCGCTGTGTTTGAGTAGACGGTTTAGACTCACGCGCTGTATTTGATTGGATAAAGGAAATGTCAAAAGTCTCTAAACCACTCCTGTTTTCCACAGAGCGGGAACTGACAAACAGACTGTTTATGTTTTTATGAGTCAGAGCATTACAGAATACGGAAGCATGTTTTTAGGTGATACATCACAGATATTTATTTGAATAAGAGAATACGGATTTGGACTTCTGCTAAAAAATGATCAAACGAACTCCTTGTGCACCTAAACGAACTTTTTTTATTTATTTATTTTTTTGTTGCTGTTGTAGCTTGTGTACATGATCACATCACATAATGCATGGACATAAAACCTATTTATATAATTAATCACATTTATAGAATTCCGCATGTACAACAGTCATGCAAATATTAGGCTTTATATATGTTTCTCTACCTTTTAAACTGCTTGTAGAATTACCACCAGTTGCTGATGGACAGAAATGACTAAGTCCAGTGTTATTTCAGACGAATATTTTTAACCCTTTCATGCGTGAATTGTGAGCAGTTAGTTGAGTTTTGGGGTTTTTTGAGTGTTTTTATTCCTCCCTAGGCATGAAAAAAAAAAAAAAAACAATACAATTGAGTTGTGTGTTGTTTTTTTCCATGGATTTAGAAAAATGTCCATGCTACACCATGCATTATATTCTTGAAGCAGAGACACAACTATTTAAAACCCAACATCAGAAAATGATATGAAAACAATGAAATAAAAACATGTTTAATGCTGCTAATCTGTTTTCTCACATTGTAACATATTCTAATACTAGTTATTGCTCACTTCATGGAGATAATATGCAAAAAAAAAAAAAAAAACAAACTGTTTAACCCCCCCCCCAAAAAAAATAAATAAATAAATAAATAAATAAATAAAAACTGTTAAATACAGTCTAACAATTAACAATGGATTTACACTCAAACATGTTAGTGCAGATCAGGTTTATCAAGAACAGCAAAGTTACAGTAATGGTATGAATTGCAGTGTTAAGAATGATGCATTAAGCGTCCACAATGTTGGCTGATATGAAACTAAAACAACAAAATATAAAAATATAATATACATATAAAATAAACATAAAATAAAGTATACAAGAGAACAGCTGTAGAATAACTGTCCACTGGAGTTACCATTATGCATGAAAGAGTTAATGTCAGATGGACAAAGTCACTGCTGTTACTATAAGGCAGGGGTGTCAAACTCCTTTTAGTTCAGTTCCACATTCAGCTAAATTTGATCTGCAGTGGGCCGAACCAGTAAAATAATAACATAGTAATATATAAATAATGTCAACTCCAAACTTTTCTCTGTTTTAAAGCGAAAAAAGTAAATTTACATTATGAACAAGTTTATGTCTAGAAACTATCCTTTCAAAATATGTGAACAACATGAACAAACTGAAAAAATAAGTGTAATTTTAACAATATTCTGCCTCAGTTTATCATTTACACATGTACATAATAACATACAGATCACAGTGGATCTACAAACACAAAACATTTAGTAACAGGCAGAATATTGTAAAAATTGCACTTACTTCTCTTAAGACATTTCAGATTGTTCATATTTATGTTTGCGAAATTATACTTTGTTTTAGTGCAAATACATGAAAATATTTACATTTACAGAAAGAAAACTTTGGAGTTGTCATTATTTCTATGTTATTATGATAGTATCTGACTGATCTGACCCACTTGAGATTGAATTGGTCTGAATGTGGAACCTGAACTAAAAGGATTGTTAATATCTTAGTGTAATTTTTGCATTTCACAAATTCATCCCAAGGGCCGGACTGGACCGTTTGGCGGGCTGGATTTGGGCCCCGAGCCGCATGTTTGACACCTGTGCTCTAAGGAAACTGTTCACACACCGGATCAATACAGTTGTATACTACATGCATTTAAGTAAAAAACCTTTACAGATAATTAAGCCTCTTAATCCATCATGACATATTATCGTCCACTTGCTTTTTACATTTTGGTTAATACTGTAAACACTGTAAAAAAAAAAATATATATATATATATATATATATATATATATATATATATATATATATATATATATGTAATTTAACAGGATTTCCACTGTTTATTTTACAGATTTTTCCTGTATTTTTAAAATACAGGAAAATATCAGTGAAATGACAAAAATAGACTGATTTTACATGTCAAATGTAAAATAACACGAAACTGAAACACGTAACTGAATAACCATAAAATTTCCATTTTTTAAAAGAATTTTTTTCTTTTTTCACAGAAAAATAGTTAAAATACATTTGCAAATGTATCATAACTTCACAATTATTTCTTTTCTATTTATGAGATTAAACTTAATTTAAAGTTTAATACTGTAAAAAAATAAATAAATAAATAAAACAAAATTACTGACTATTAACCGTTAAAGAAGTATTTGTTCTGTAAGTTTAACAAGACTTGTTTGTTAATTGACAAATATCTTGTGTAATTACAGGAGGTTTCACAACAAAAATGTTGAATAAATGTATTTTTGTGAATGTTTAACATGTATAAGCACTGATAAACTGTACAAATACAGTTTTTAATCAGTGGATTGTACAACTGAGTCTCATTGAAAATTATTAAATTTATTTATATTGTTTTAATACATTTAAGTATTCTTTATTACACATTAAATTAAAAAAAATATGCAAAATGTCATGTAAAGTTAGAGCAAGAAACTATTGTAATTATGGAAAATTACCGTATTTTTATGAGATGGTAGTTTTCAGTTTTCAGCACCCCCGCTGCCAGATTATTGCCGTTTTTGGTTTTCTTTTAAAAACAGTATACAGCCGATGTGGAAGTCGTTCTTGTGAGGCGGTGGGTGGCCCTGAAAAGGGCCTTTAATTTGATGCAGAAAGCCGCAGATTTACTTGGAGCTGGTGTACTTGGTCACGGCCTTGGTGCCCTCAGACACGGCGTGTTTGGCCAGCTCCCCGGGCAGCAGGAGGCGGACGGCGGTCTGGATCTCCCTGGATGAGATGGTGGAGCGTTTGTTGTACAGAGCCAGACGGGAGGCTTCACCGGCGATCCGCTCAAAGATGTCAGTGACGAACGAGTTCATGATGCTCATGGCTTTGGAGGAGATGCCGGTGTCAGGATGGACCTGCTTCAGGACTTTGTAGACGTAGATGCCGTAGCTCTCCTTCCTTCCCCTCCTCCTTTTCTTGGTTCCTTTACCGGCAGACTTGGTCACGGCTTTCTTAGAGCCTTTCTTCGCAACCTTGGTTTGTTCGGGCATGTTTGCTAATATTACTTCGCAATACACAATGCCAGTTATTTGCTCACGCTATTCATTTATTCAGCCTGCATGTAAAATATGCTGTACTGTCGCTCGTACCGGATTGGTGGAGTACAGAGCGCGATCGTGAGCACGCGCCAAATTAACCGTCCTGTTCTTTCTTATCTGTCAGTCTGAGATAAGTTCAACTGACAGTTAGTGACAGAGACAGGGTGTTCATTACTGTAATACTTACAATATGTAATAATTCAACTTTTAGATTTAAACATGTTACACAAATAGTTTCTTTGTGGCTGTGAAGGATTTTTTTCAGAATCAGACTATTTTATGAGTTCTAGGCGAAATTATTGGAAGAAGATACAAATGATGCCAAGATTGTATATCTAATTACAAATAAAGAACAATTTTATTATTATTATTATTATTATTATTATTATTATTATTATTATTAGTGTTAGTAGTAGTAGTAGATAAATAAGGACACAAATCATAAATTAAATCCATTAGCATATTCCAACTTTTAAGTGTTATATTTAAACCTGACAAGATAAAGTAGCTAAATGTTATACTCTGCTCGGTTTAATTTCAGACTAAGAAAGTGAAAACAGTAATAGTATGAATTTAGTCCTTTATTAAGAAAATAGAACAAAGGAACACGTTACAAATTCACTCCAGTCAATACACAGTATCATTACATATGCTGCTCATCAAAACAGCCTCAAGTCATGGTACCATTAATTTTAGACAGACTTTTAAGTAGAAAACAGAAGAACTGCAGCTGTAGATTTTATATGTAGACACATCACATAATATCTGGATGTCATGTGTAAACTGGGGCCCCCTGGTGGTTCACCTGGTGGAGTACATGTTATAAAGGCCACAGCAGCCTGGATCCAAAATTAATTTAAATCAATCAATCAATCAATAAATCAATAAATCTAAGTATTCCCAAATATTAAGACCCATGTCTTATAATTGGTTAGCCTCCAATTTGTTATCATTATGATTATTTTTTAATCACATAAAGATTAGAATCTGTTTTTCAAGTGACTCAAGCAAGAGAACAGCATAAATAAATAAAAACTTTACAAGTAAGTTTACAATAAAACAAAGGAGTGAATTTCATGAAGTTTTAATAAAATATATAAAATAGGAGCAGGAAGCTTCTTCTTATGTCTTAAGACACGTGTATCCTCGGTGTAATTTAATAATCACTAAGCATTACATGAGTAAAAAACACAAATCTATTGTAAAAAATTAAATAGAATGTGATCACAGCAAAAGTGTTTCTGTTTTACATTTACTTTATAGTAATATTACATTTATTTCCATCAGAGCTTTAAGTAAAATGTCATAACCTAATGTGAATAAATCTTTTATTTTGATCCTAGTAGCCACAGAAAATAATGCACTTACTGACAATAGTCTTGGTGTCTGTGATGTTTCACTTGATCTCACGTGTCCATTTAAAAAAGCATTTTAGTTTTTTGTAGAACGTGTCTAGGAGTATTTTGGGTTATGATCTCATGGATGCACAGCAAACTTAACTATAACTCAGTGTTTTTCAACCATGGGGTCGGGACCCCATGTGGGGTCTCCTCGGATTCAAATGGGGTCGGCTGAAATTTACAGTAATTAATTAAAAAAAACACAACAAAAAAAAAACATATTAATAAAAAATATATGGTGAGTTGACAGAGACAATCCCAATCCATAAAAGACATGACAAACTGTGAGTCTGAAACTGAAGCACTGTGGTTCTGTTTATCTGTCAAATGTTCATTGTGGTCAATTTCAGATGCTGCAGCTCTTCCATAATTTGACTTATTGTTTGTTCAGTATTAATTGTCAGCCTTGTAAATACAAACTGGACTGACCTTACATATCCTGACCAAGGAAATCTAATTCTCACTTTGTGCAGTAATCTACACCTGGCTTTACTGCCTCCGTCCAGAATAATATGCATTATATAGACTATGTCATCTAAAATGAACAATTATTTGCAACATAGTATAGCAAACGATTACATAGACAAAAGCAAATTAATTTTAGCAAAAAAATGTCTCCGTTCTGGGGTCGCCAGAAATGTAATAAGGTTAAGATGGGGTCACGAGCCAAAATAGGTTGTGAAATACTGTGGTAACTTGTTGAAAATTCTATTACTGCATCCACACGTGGAAGTTGTTCTTATGAGGCGGTGTGTGGCCCTGAAAAGGGCCTTTAGTTTGATGCAGAAAGCTGCAGATTTACTTGGAGCTGGTGTACTTGGTCACGGCCTTGGTGCCCTCAGACACGGCGTGTTTGGCCAGTTCCCCGGGCAGCAGGAGGCGGACGGCGGTCTGGATCTCCCTGGATGAGATGGTGGAGCGTTTGTTGTACAGAGCCAGACGGGAGGCTTCACCGGCGATCCGCTCAAAGATGTCAGTGACGAACGAGTTCATGATGCTCATGGCTTTGGAGGAGATGCCGGTGTCAGGATGGACCTGCTTCAGGACTTTGTAGACGTAGATGCCGTAGCTCTCCTTCCTTCCCCTTCTCCTTTTCTTGGTTCCTTTACCGGCGGACTTTGACACGGCTTTCTTGGAGCCTTTCTTTGCTACTTTCACTTGCTCAGGCATGTTGACTTGTAATGTTTCACAAGACAGGATGTCATGACTCTGTCCAAGCTATTCATTTATTCAGCTTGTATGTAAATGAGGCTGTGCTGTCGCTCGTACTAGATTCGTTGAAAGCTGTGAGCAACAGTGAACACGCGCCAAAACCAACCATCTTGTTCATTCTTGGAATCTGGGTGTGACTGTTCATAAGTGTAAAACTTACATGTTCTTATCAAAGCTGTAGGATTAAAGATGTTACAGACATAGGATTTATGTGGTTCTTAAAGGAGATCTGAGTATTTATGTAGAGGAAACAGTAGTGTCACATTTATAGTTATAATTACAAATAATTGACCATTTTCATATTTATCATATATAACTGGTGGATTCCTTTTACACATTTTCCTGATGATCTTTGGAGACATATGATGAAGTCCACTGTTTTTTCAGATCAGAGATGTCAAACTCATTTTAGTTCAGGGGCCACATACAGCCTAATATGATATAAAGTGGGCCGGACCAATAAAATAATATAAATAATATAGGATAAGAACTTATAAATAATGTCATCTCCAAAGTTTTCTGTGTTTTTGAGTGAAAAAAGTCAAATCTTGTAATAAAAATGTTAACATCTACGAACTGTACTTGAACACAACATGAACAAATATGAACAACCTGAAAATTCTTATGAAAAATAAGTGCAATTTTTACAATAGTACACCTTAGTTTATCATTTATACATGCGCTTCACAACATACAGTGGATCTACAAATACACAAAACATGTAGGAATAGGCAGAATATCATTAAAATTCCACATACTTCTCTTTCAGGTTCATATTAGTTCAGGGTATTCACTTTTTTTTGTAAAAGGCTGTAGTCCGTTAATTTAACATTTTGTGTAATTTTACTTTTTATTTTTTACACTAAAACAAGGAGGACAGTTTTTGGTTTTCATTATTTATAGGTTATTGTGATAGTATTTTATTGGTCTGATCCACTTTAGATAGAATTGACCTAAAATGATTTTTACATCCTTGATTGTTAATATCTTTGGTATAATTTTTGTATTTCACAAATTCATCCTATGGGCCGGACTGGAGCCTTTGGCAGGGCCGGTTTTGGCCCCCAGGCCGTATGTTTGACACCTGTGTGCTAGTTATTTTTCATGTCATAAAAATGACTAATACACAGCCATTACTTTAAGAAAAGTGTTCAGTACATGCACCTGTTAACATGGGAATCAAACAACCCAATACAAACCAACATACTAACAATATGCTAGTGACAGTTGCATTTTTTTAAAAACAGTCTTTAAAATAAGGCAAATTTTTTTCAATATATAGCTAAGTAAAAATTAAGATTAATCTATCATGGTATGGTCATTGTTCACTTGTTCACATTAGTGTTTCTGTTTAAGACGTGGTTAATAGTAGGGCAGTCTTTATCTGTTATGTTTTATTCACATTTCTTTCTCTCTCTTCATTAATGATGTTAATTGCCTGTTATAGAAAAAAAAGATGGCAATAAAGTTAAAAAAAAAAAAAAAGTACACTGTAAAAAAAATCTGTAATTTAACAGGATTTCCACTGTTTGTTTTACAGATTTTTCCTGTATTTTTAAAATACAGGAAAATATCAATGAAACGACAAAATAGACTGATTTTACATGTCAAATGTAAAATAACATGAAAAACTGTAACTGTGAATAACCATAAAATTAAAAATTTTTTTAAAGAAATTCTTTTTTCACAGAAAAATACAGTTAAAATACATTTACAAATGTATCATAAGTTCACAATTATTTCTTTTCTATTTATGAGATTACACTGTTCATTTAAAGTTTAATACTGTAAAAAAAATAAAATTAAATTAAATAAAATTAAAACCAGATAAAATTAGAGAATTAACCATAAAAGAAGTATTTGTTCTGTAAGTTTAACAAGACTTGTTTGTTAATGGACAAATATCTTGAGTAATTACAGGAGGTTTCACAACAAAAATGTTGAATAATGTATTTTTGTGAATGTATAACATGTATAAGCACTGATAAACTGTCCAAATACAGTTTTTATCAGTGGATTGTATGAGTCTCATTGAAAATTAGTTTTTATTTATTTATTTATTTATTTATAGATAATTTGATTGTTTTAATACATGTAAATATTCTTTATTAAACATTAAAAAGTCAAAAAGAAAAATGTAAAATCTCATGTAAAGTTAGGGCAAAAAACTATTTTAATTAGAAAAAACATCTACTGTCAAACCAAACCTGTAGACATAATATAATGTGATGTAAACATGTTCAGAGTGTGAGACAGACTGCAGTGGGACATGAGAGTAAATGGTCGGATGGGAATGAATATTTTACAGTTATAAATATGCATTTTTTACTGTTCTTTAATGTTTTCGTTTTTATTGTCTGTTTTTAATGATATACAGATGGAGTTAAAAATGCCTTTTTTTTTTTTTTTTTTTACTGTTTTAGTTTTAATTAATGTGTTTTTTTTAAATAACATCAGCCAGCCCAGGGACTACAGGTGGAAATTAGCACTAGTGCTAGAACCTGACACACTACATCTCTACTTTTTAAGGTTAATGCATGTTGTGCATTGTCCCTGTCTAAATAATGAAATAAAACGGAAAAAAAAAATATATATATATGGAAAATTAGCGTATTATTATGAGATGGTTATTTTGCGTTATTTCACAGCATTTTATCGGCACCCCTGCTGCCGGAATCATTTATTTATTTAAACTGTGTAGAGCTGATGTGGAAGTCGTTCTTATGAGGCGGTGTGTGGCCCTGAAAAGGGCCTTTATGTTATTGCGGAAAGCCGCAGATTTACTTGGAGCTGGTGTACTTGGTCACGGCCTTGGTGCCCTCAGACACGGCGTGTTTGGCCAGCTCCCCAGGCAGTAGGAGGCGGACGGCGGTCTGGATCTCCCTGGATGAGATGGTGGAGCGTTTGTTGTACAGAGCCAGACGGGAGGCTTCACCGGCGATCCGCTCAAAGATGTCAGTGACGAACGAGTTCATGATGCTCATGGCTTTGGAGGAGATGCCGGTGTCAGGATGGACCTGCTTCAGGACTTTGTAGACGTAGATGGCGTAGCTCTCCCTCCTTCCCCTTCTCCTTTTCTTGGTTCCTTTACCGGTGGACTTGGTCACGGCTTTCTTAGAGCCTTTCTTCGCTACTTTGGTTTGTTCAGGCATGTTGACTGATAGTATCTCTCCAGACACAATACTTCCTCTTTACCCAAGCTATTCACTTATTCAGTCTGTATGTAAATGAGGCTGTACTGTTGCTTGTATTTGATTGGTGGATTGCGTCGAGCAATTGTGAGCATGCGCCAAATTAACCGTCTTTTTGTTACATCACTTTGTGAGTCTGGGTGTGGCCGCGCGCTCACTACTACATTTATTTTATTCTGATTTTTACCTCCGCCAAGGAGGTTATGTTTTTGCCAGGGTTTGTTTGTTTGTCTATTTGTCTGTCTGTTTGTCTGTCCGTTAGTGTGCAACATAACTCAAAAAGTTATGGACAGATTTTGATGAAATTTTCAGGGTTTGTTGGAAATGGGATAAGGAAGAAATGATTAACTTTTGGGGGTGATCCGGAAGAAATCCTGGATTCTGGATCACTTTGAAATTTTCGTTAACATTGTGGTAAATGGGGCCAAAATTTTCGTTTCCCAATATCTCGCTTAATTATTGACCAAAACTCATGAAATTTAACTCAGGAATTGACAATGGGGTCCTCTATCACATTTCAAAGGCTGATCCGGATCTGATCCAGAAGGCGGATTTTATTTTAAAAAATAAATGTAGGATTTGTATCACCGATTATGTGGGGAATTTTTGCGCTTGGCGGAGGTCTGCGCTCTCCGAGTGCTTTTCTAGTTAAGTTCTTTATTTAGTTCAAAATAAGTTTACACACAGAACATATATAATAATAACAATAATAATAATAATAGCTTTATTTATATAGCACCTTTTAAAAACAAAGTTTACAAAGTGCTTTTGACAAACAAGTAAAGGGCTCAACAGCAGGATACAAGATGCAAGTAAAAACACTAAAACAGAAGCAACACAATAGGAGAGATGTGTACAACAATGCAGAAACATGACACTTCGAATAAATTAAATGAATCGGAATAAAGAGGGCAGGGATAATGTAACATGATGCTGTCAAATCAATGCAAAAATAAAGGCGTGAGATAAAACAACATCATGTATGAGAATATAAACCAACAATCAAACAGGATAAGATTCAAATTTTAAAAAATTTAAAATTAAAAGGGACAAACATCACATAAAAGCAAGTCTATAAAAGTGTGTTTTAAGAAGTGATTTAAAAGGTGCCACTGATTCCGCAACCCTTATCTCCGCGGGCAGGTCATTCCAAAGTCGAGGGGCCCTGATGGAAAAGGCCCGCTTACCTTTAGATTTAAGCCTTGACTTTGGAACAGCCAGGAGCCCTCTGCCCCCCCGAGGATCTAAGGCTTGCGTGCTGGCTCGTAGGTAACTAACATTTCATCTATATAACTTGGGGCCAGACCCATTGGGGCTTTAAAAGTAATCAGTAAAATCTTAAAATCAATTCCAAAACACACAGGGAGCCAATGGAGGGATGCCAGGATAGGGGTTATGTGATGTCGTCTGTATATATGTTTCATAAATAGGCACAGCCTGGGACTGGCATAAAACTATAAAAGATATCTTCATTGTCTACCTACCTACTGGCATTTATTTCCATGTACACACTTACCATAATCACACACCCACACATACAAACATGTACATATATATTATTATTATTTTCAACAATAGACAAATTAAGAGAATGAGAAAAAGTTCCGAAGTCTATAGCGTTTGTGGATGTGTCTGAAGTCTGTCCAGTGTTCTATGAAGATCCATCAGTATGTGTTTGATCACAGTGACACTGTCCAGAAAAGTCTGATTAATAGTCAGTACACATGTGCTTTTCCAAAGTTTGACTGAAGCCACACAAATAACCCACTGGAAAGGTTTTAGTTGGTTGGCATCTTTTCCCTCCGGAGTACAAATAAAGATAATTTAAGTATTTTTGCATGGGAGAAAATTGTGTCACAATTGTATTTACATAATTGCAAATAATTCACTAATTTCATATTATATTTATTTTTCTTTTATTTTTTAACATGACTTTACAAATAAGGACATATTTTAACACATTCCAACTTTTCATTGTTACATTTATATTCGAAAAGATGTCATTTCAGACCAAGAAAGTGAGATAATGCAGATACAATGAGAAAAATATCATCAAACACAAACAGTTGTCTTTCTATTTTAGAGTTTAGTCACATAGTTTAGAGTCTATTAAACATTTTATACGCAACAACATTGTACATATTCGTGTCTGTTATGAGATTGGGAACGTGCACATGTCAATATCTTATCAGTCCTTAACAGACTCATCCAAACACAAGTGCTGACAGATTATGCATGTACAAACAAAGATAACAGTTGAAATCAGATATAAGTAACCGCTGAGAAATGAATCTATTAAACAATGCTTTAAGGCCTCAAAATGAATAAATAAGTCCAATGAATTAATAAGTGTTCCCCGTGCTTTCAAAGCCATCCTTTTAGCATAATCACATTCACAACCGTCCCAAACTGAATAATATCTACTTTCCCCTCTGTCCCTCCCATCGTTCTATCAGGAAAAACAGACACTATATCAGGTTTGAATGAATGAATGAATGTTTATTTCAGTTAAATACAAAACACAAAACACATACATATTAAAAAAAAACAACAAAACAAAACACCTACATATTAAAAAAAACAAACATAAAATTAACACATTTTGTAACTGAAAAAGGAAGAAGCTGAAGCCGGAGGCTTATTTCTGCTTCTCCTATTTACATCCTTAGTCCATATCCACACCTGAAGTTGCAGCAGATAAATACTTAAACTTAAATTATACTACATTCAGTGTAATAAGTTATTTTGTAATCATATTACTTTCATAGCCCTTCATAATTTGACCAATTAAATTCTTTTTGAAACTCAACAGCGAGCTACACAGTTTCACTTCATCCTTCAGTTCGTTCCGTAGCTTGACACCAATAACTGAAACACTGTGATATTTAACGTTTGTTCTTACTTTACATTTTTCAAACACAAACATCCCTCTTAAATTATAATGTCCTTCTCTTAACTTAAAAATTTTCTGAATACAAAAAGGAAGGTTTTTACTTTTAACGCGAAACATAAATTCCATTGTTTTTAAATATACAATGTCAAAAAATTTTAGTAAACCAGATTCTACAAAAACTGGATTACTTGATTGGAGATAACCAGCTTTGTTTATGACTCTAATAACTTTTTTTTGGAGTTTAATTATTGGGTCTAAATTAGTTTTATACACATTGCCCCATATTTCCACACAGTATGACATATATGGCATTACAAGTGAACAATACAACATATGCAAACATTTTTTGCTTAACAAGTCTCAAGTTTTATAAAGAATCACAACAGCCTTGGACATTTTGCGTTTGATATATTCTATTTGTGGTTTCCAACAGAGTTTATGGTCAATAATCACTCCCAAAAATTTTGTTTCATACACCCTTTCAATTTCAATTTCATTAATTTTCAGTTTTATATCATCATTTCCCCTAGCACCACCAAAAACCATAAATTTGGTTTTATCTTCATTAAGTGATAACTTATTAACGTCAAACCATTTTTTTTTAACTTGCTCAATTCCTTTTCCACAGTTTCTAATATTTGTTTCATATTTGCTCCCGAATAAAGCAAATTAGTATCATCTGCAAATATTGTAAATTTTAACTCACTAGATGCCATAAAAATATCATTTAGATAAAGTATAAATAACTTGGGTCCCAGAACTGAACCTTGTGGGACCCCACATGTTACTTTTCTAAGTTGTGAATTTGTATTTCCAATTGATGCGTACTGAGACCTATTTTGTAAATAACTTGTTAACCAGTTTTGCGTCACACCTCTTATACCATACATTTCACATTTCCGGAGTAATATTGAGTGATCAATTGTGTCAAATGCCTTCCTTAAATCAATAAAAACACCAACAGTATGTAGTTTCTGATCCACACAGGTTAGTTAGCACATACGTGTAAAGTGAATTTCAGAATATTAGAAAGCATGATAATCTATGTCAGGGATCTCAAACTCATTCTCTTTCAGGGACCACATTCACACTGATTTGATTTCCAGTGGACCAGACCAGTAAAATAACAGCATAATAACCTATAAATAATGACAACTCCAAATTTTTGTCTTTGTTTTAGTGCAAAAAAAAAAACATTAAATCATGAAAATACTTACTTTTGTAAAATATCCAAACAAAAAAGATGTGAATCACTTGAAAAAACTGAAATTTCTTAAGGAAAATAAGTACAGTTTTAACAATATTGTGCCTCAACTTATCATTTCTACATGTGCATTATGGATCAGATCTACAAAGAAACTAAACACTGAGTAACAGGCAGAAAATTGTTAAAATTGTGCTTAATTTTTTTTAACATTTCAAGTTGTTCATATTTGTTCAGATTATTCACATTTTATTGTTGCAGGATAGTGTGTAAATGTAAATATCATTATAATTTAATGCTATTTTTTGCACTTAAAACTTGAAGTTGTCATTATTTATAGGCATAGTGTAATATTTTTTCACATCAAACCAAAAAAAATATGGAGTCATTCTTTTTTGTCGGTTATTCTGCTGTTATTTGACTGATCATATTGGTCTGTATGTGGAACCTGAGCTAAAATGAGTTCGACAGCCTTGATTGTGGAATTTTTGCACTTGGTAAATTCATCCCATGGGCCGGATGCACTGATGCACTACTGTCGATGCTGCTGCTGCTGCTGAAATACACTGCTGTTTTTATTCTGGTTTAACATGCTACTAATTTTTTTAAATTCTGCACTGTAGTATTTATTTATGTATATTCATTCATTATTATTTTTTAGATTTTTACTGTTATTATCAGATTTTATTATTATTATCTTTAATATAGGATTCCTTTTATAGGATTTTACCATGTACATTGCTGGACCTGAGTACTGATTTCGTTTCATGTATACACTGCATGTAATGACAATAAAGTGAACCTTGAACCTTGGATTGGAACCTTTGGTGGGCCACATTTGGCCCCTGGGCCACATGTTTGAGACCCCTGATGTATGTATGTTTATGTTTATGTTTACGCATTTGGCAGACGCTTTTTTCCAAAGCGACTTACAGGGGAAAACCAATTAAATCACTCAATCAATCAAATTTTATTTATATAGCGCCAGATCACAAAAAAGTTATCTCTTGACATTTTATATATAGAGTTGGTCAAAACCAGACTCTAAGTCAATTTACAGAAACCCAACAGAATGTAGTGTGTGACTGAGAGAGTGAGCAAAGGACAAATCAAGGACGGAGACCAGGACAAGTTAAAAGCAAGACCTTCTGTATGGAGGCACTTTGACCTTTTTAACCCAACAGTCCCATGTTGCACAAACATTTCCCTATTTCTTTCTAAATATTTGCATTTATTAAATATATTTTGGTAGTTCTATCAAATGTGCAAAACCATATCTATTTCATACAGTATTTTATGATGGCACAAATTTCAAGACCCAAAGAATCTTTAGAACATATAACATTCCATTACTGTTTCCTGACTCCCTAGTGTTCCACTCAAATGCTGTGTTTGGCCAGCAGATGGCGCCATATTTAACTATTAAATACTTGAAAACACTAAATTTAACTCTTTCATGCATGAACTATGAGAACCTTAATCAATCCATCATTTTTTTCCTGAGTGTTTTTTATTCCTCTTTAGACATTAAAATAACAATACGATTGAAAATATTTTTATGAACCCATTTTTCATGGGGTTACAAAAATGTCCGCTCAGCTGGACACTGTGTCTAATTTTTGAAGCAAAGAAACATGCATTTACTAATATACTGGGTGAAAACTATGCTGCTAATCTGATGTTTTCTCACATTTTAACATACTCATACTCTAATACTAGTCATTACTCACTTCATGGAGATAATATGAAAAAAAAAAAAAAAAAACTTTTTGTTGTTAATTAGTCTAATAAAAATGACAAGCAAGTGCTTTACACTCTTTAATGTGTGTGTTTTTATATTTGTGGATTTTATGTGTTGTTTTCTTACTTGCTGTTTTTAATCACCTTTCACATGTTTCTTTTATAATGTTTTAAATGTGTTTCTTTTTCCCTGTCGTTGTATTTCAATGTCCTGTGTGAAGCACCTTGAATTGCCTTGTTGCTGAAATGTGCTATATAAATAAACTTGCCTCGCCTTACACTCAAACATGTCACTGCAGATCAGGTTTATCAAGAACAGCACAGTTACTGTAATGGTGTGAATTACAGTGTATGGGATGGTGCATAAGCGTCCACTGTGTTGGCTGATATGGAACTAAAACAACAAGACCCATGAATATACAAGAGAACAGCTGAAGAAGAACTGAACGCTGGAGTGACCACTGTGCATGAAAGGGACATTATCCTCCTGAGGCCCAGCAATGCATTTGTGTCCTCTGTAGTGGACAAGAGTTTCACAGCTTTACTTAAAAAAAAAAAAAAAAAAAAAAATGTCCACTGAAAAAAACATTACGTAAAAATAATTTTTAAAATGTATCTGAAAAAACTGTTGCATTACACCATTTCCTATTAAGGCAATAATTTAATGTAAAATGGCAAAAATATTTACTTACTGGGTGTCAGGAGGTTACTGTGTTATAACAATGTGTTCTCTGTACCATGTATTTGGTGAGGAGATGAATAAAAAAGCAAAGAAACATGTATTTACTGATAAATCATGTGAAAACTGAAATAGCACTTTTAATGCAGCTAATCTGATGTTCTCACAGTTTAACATACTCTTAATACTAGTCATTACTCACTTCATAGAGATAATATGCAAAAAAAAAAAAAAAAAAAAAAAAAAAACCTTTAATGTAAAAATAAATAGCTGGACTTCAGGGGGAAAAAAAAGCTTTATTCTTGGGTGGATTTTGCCTTTTATCATGACATAAAATGACTAAATTAAGGCTATTAAAATATGTATTAATAAATTAAAGGCAAGTAGAAAGGATAAAAAGGGAAATGAAATAGAAAGTGACGAATCTTATAGACAGATTTGAACTTTTTTGAAAACCTAAATAGTACCTGAATGTGTCAGTTTTCCAGTGTACTGGTGTGACTGTTCAGGTTCCAGTAGCTCTGTAGATGCAGTGGGCGGCTCTTAAAAGAGCCTTTGGGTTGTTTTTTCTTGGTAGTTTAGGAGCAGCTTTAACCTCCGAAGCCGTACAGAGTGCGTCCCTGCCTCTTCAGGGCGTAGACCACATCCATGGCGGTCACCGTCTTCCTCTTGGCGTGTTCGGTGTAGGTGACGGCATCACGGATCACGTTCTCCAGGAACACCTTCAGCACCCCACGGGTCTCCTCGTAGATCAGACCGGAGATGCGCTTGACTCCACCACGGCGGGCCAGGCGGCGGATGGCGGGTTTGGTGATGCCCTGGATGTTGTCACGGAGGACCTTACGGTGACGCTTGGCTCCGCCCTTTCCGAGTCCTTTCCCGCCTTTTCCTCTGCCGCTCATTCTGACAGTCTGAGGGAGAAATGAAAGTATGAGTGTAGACAGTTGAGCATCTGTATTTATACAGTGTTTGCGGACGTAAGAGGAAACCAGCAAAAGTTTCACTGGGTGGAGCGATAAGTTACAGTTAGTCCTGCCCAGCACTATTACATAACCTACTGGTTAGACAGCTTGTGGTGTTTCAACAATAATAACAGGGAAACTCCAAACAGGTTTGTGTGAGAAATGACAGGAGGAGGAGGAGTCTGTGGAGCATGTTTTATTTATTTATTTATTTAGAATAGAATAGAATAGAATAGAATAGAATAGAATAGAATGCATTTATTGTCATTAAAGTCTGCCTGTTGAAGGGAAGTTTTTCGATTCCATGACAAATGCCCACAATTTATAGTATGGCATTATTCCAGAGGGGGAACTATATGAAGCATGCAAATACTGCTGATATTTTAAGTACATATGTACTGCAGATATCTACATATGTAATCAGTATTCAGCTGTTCAGCAACAGTAGTCCAGACAGTTATGTCATTGTAACATTATTGATACAGGATCTGAGTTAAGCCTTTATGATGTGTGGTTACATTAAAATAATGCAAAAGGACAGTTTAATTTTGATTTCTTTTTCTGGAGAATATTTTATGAATACTAAGGTGCTACACACGCGCGCGCACACACACATATACATATATATATATATATATATATATATATATATATATATATATTTATATGTAACTTTTAAACAGATTGTCTTCAATGGCATTCTTGACTGTCCGCAGACCGTCCCTTACAGCATCTTTGATCTGTGGGAGGGTGCTTCATGGTATGGGCTACATTAAATAAAAATGCAATGGACAGTTCAATTTAACATGTAAATGCAAATACAGATTTTTCTTACATGGGACTTTAACATGTTCTTTAAGTTTATTACTCGTCGAGGTGAATATTTCACATATGAATCCTTAGGCGATGGGACTTGGAGTGTTTGTTTAATTTAACATGTAACATTTTTCCTCAGTAGCTACGAATATGTCTACATACGGAGGTGATGGGATATCACAGGTACTGTTTTTTGCATTTCCTTACTAACAGTGTATATAATTTTGTTACTTTTGTTGCTAATAAAATATTATGAAATAAAGGTGTGGGCATTTGTCTTGTGGGCATTTGTCTGCGCACCAGGTTTTTCCTCACCACTGTCACCAGTCACAAGTGTTTGCTCCTGGAGGATTCTGATGGGTTTCTGTAAATTTGATTTGATTTTGATTTGATTTGATAAAGCACTTTGTGACTTTATCTGTGAAAAGTGCTCTATAAGTAAAATGTCCTTACTTACTAACTTACTACAGGGTGTCCCATAAGTCTCCATACATAGGAAAAATAAACATTTCTTGACATAAACCATTTTTATTTATATAATATGCTCTATATGACTGCCATTTTGTCGGGAACACATTTCACTGCGTGTCTGCTGAAGAACTATAAAGAAGAAATATAAAGAAATACATGTTAGAACCATATATGTATGGAATGTATTATGTCTCATATGTATGGAGACTTATGGGACACCCTGTATTATACATATGTACAACGAAATTAAAAGAGACAGCTCTCTAATGGTGCGTAGTGCAAAACAGTTTAAAAGAAGAGGAAAAGGAAAGTGTAAATATATATACAGAATAAAAACAGGCATGTCACCAACCAAGAAACAGTACAGATAAGTATATATTGCACTTTGACCCTGGCTGAACACTATGGATATATGTCAAATTTATGTCCTTTTTTGAGGTATTGTCATTGCAGTGTGTTCAGCACTCGTATTGCACTTGGATAAAATGTGCTGCTAAATCTGGAGGTGTGGGCCTGGATGGACCTGTGCCTCCTCCCTGAGGGCAACAGTGAGAACAGGCTGTGTCCGGGATGTGAACTGTCGAGGGTGATGCTTCTGGCCCTGCACGGACACCTGGTGTTATAGATGTCTGACAGAGAGGACAGCTGGACTCCCATGATGCTCTGGGCTGACTTCTTACTTTCTTTCTTTTTTTTTTTAAATATTCTTTATTGAATTCTACAAGATAATACAAGGCACAAACAGACTTCTATGCTTAATATACACATTTAGCCACCCGTATATACATCCACGCATAAAATTGCACATTGCCTATGTTCACAAGGATGAGAAAAAGAAAACAAAAGAAGGGAGAGAAAAAAAAAGGGAAACCATTTGTATATACACCCACACCTAAAAATCTAAAATTTACATCAACCCATATATATATATATACAATAACAAGGCACACATTCTTGAAATATGCATACATGTTTTCTTTTTTTTTTTTTTTTCCCTTTTCCTTCCTCCTTCTTCTTCCCTTTCCCCTTTCTTTAAATGTGAGACAGACTTAGAAGTCTATGGTATTCCATGGCAGTGTCTGCTGTTTGTCCAAAGTTCTTCTGCCTAGTTCAGTCAGTATTTGTTTGATCACTGTACTGCTGTCTATTAAGTTCTGATTAATGATCGTTATGCGTCTCATTTTCCAAAGCTTGACTGACACAATGCAGATGATTAACTGGAAGAGTCTTTGTTGGTTTGTTGGTGTTTTTTTCCTCTAGAAGACCGTACATGACTCTTTCCAGAGCCTTCTTGTCAGCCTGAGAGCTACTCCTATACCACACTAAGATGTTGTGGGTAAGGATGTTCTCCACAGAACATCTATATTTTTTTATTTATTTATTTATTTAAAATAACTTTTATTAACAATTCTGAACACAAACACAATAAAAAGATACATTCACTTGACACATTTTTAGGACAGAACTATGAAAGACGAGACAAGAATAAAAGACAAATAAAAGGAAAATAACAAATCAACACTCAGGAGTCTGTTACACAATAAATTTAAACTCATGGTATAATTAAGTTGTTTTGATTAATTTATTGTTTTTCTTTTTCAAATTTTCAATGTTGTTCCAATCCTGCGGAGCATGCATGCAGCTGCTCCTAAATGTTTATCTTCCGGCTAGAGAAGCGAACCACGCTCTGACTGATGGTTGATGAATTGTTGGGTTAATTTTTTATATCTCAGACCCCAAACCGCTGTGAAAGACTGAAATAATATAAATCATAATAAATAATATCCTCCAGAGACCTGGGAGAGGTTTTGACTTTTTTACATTAAATATTTACCTTGATTGGAAACAGCATGATGCAACAGCTTTTTCAGATAGATTTTCTATTTTAATTTCTTTTTTATGGCATGTCCTTTGCAGTGGACAGCATTTTTTTTTTTTTTTTTAAATTAAACCTGTTAAAGTCTTGTCCCCTACATGAGACAAAAATCCATTGCTGAGTCTCAGGATGTTGGCACAATAGAATAGAATAGAATAGAATAGAATAGAATAGAATAGAATAGAATAGAATAGAATGCCTTTATTGTCATTATACATATGTACAACGAAATTGTAAGTGACAACTCTCTGGTGATGCGTGATAGGTGATAAATAATATTAATAATAATTACAAGTAATCCATACTGTGTGCGCCCTCCAACCAGAAGTACAGAGTAGCTCTTCTTAAAAATGTGTCTTTCCCTTAATCTCCAAAGGAAGAACTAAACTTTAATTATATTAGTTTCACATCACATGACTGTGCAACCTTGAAGTGTAATTCTTTTTCCACCAGCAGGGGTCATTAAAGTTACAGCAAACATACAATTTTAAGACGCAAAAGTGCATAAATAAACAAAAATACATATCAAATATTTAAATAAACAAAGACATATTATTCAGTGACAGCTATAATGTGGTTCTTAGTTGCAGAAAATACAAGACACAAAGAGGTGAGGAGGAGGAGGCTAATAGAGTACGGAGGGAGTAAATGAATTTACACTGACATGTTAAAAATGGGTGAGAGAGCACAGGTCAGGGTACTATTGGATTTCTTAAAGTGCACAGGGGTATATTGTAGGACTTGAGGGACACTGGGGGGGTGTTTTTGTTGGGAATAGATGAAAAATAAGAGTGTATGAGGACATAGGGATGTATGTGTGAACAGATGCAGGTTTGTGTTATTTTTAATTATCATTTAATATTTATACTATGGGGATTAAGAATGTAAATCTGTTCTGACCTTCTTTCCAAAAACAGTGAATTCCATTGCTTTGATTAAATGAAAATGTAAAAGAAAGTTAATAGAAACCTGTCAAAAATAAAATTGTCTATTTTTATGAGTGGATGTATATATAGGTGGGGAAATATGTATGAAGTATAGATGGGTATGTTTATGTTTTGTAATACTTTGTAAAAAAAAAAAAAAAAAAAAGTAATTCTGTTAAATAAAGGTTATTTAAAAAAAAAACAATAAAGTAAACAGTGCAAAGAAGTAAAAATTTAATCATGAAAATGCTTACATTTACAACCTTTCTTTTCGCGAAAAAAAAAACAAAAAAAACCCAGCAACACAATAACCAAAAAACCCTGATATTTCTTCAGAAAAATAAGTACAATTTTAACACTATTATGCCTCAACTCATCATTTTTACATATGCATTACAACCTACAGATTGCAGTGGATCCACAAAGACATAAAACTTACAAAATTTACTAACAGGCATAATATTATAAAAAATTTTAGAGTTTGGAATTTGGAGTTGTCATTGTTATTATTTATTTATATTATTTTATACCATGGGGAAAGTTTCAGTTAACAACAAAGTAAAAGACAAGAAGAGCAGAAGAAGAACATTGGACAAATTGTAGACACTTCCATGGAATATCATAGACTTTTAAGTCTGTCACTCATAGAAAAACAAAAATCTATATATGCTATATACACTCACACATAAATTTACATCAACACACATATATATATATATAGAATAACAAATGCACACGCGCTTAGAATAATACACATGCATGTCTACACACACACACATTTATACAAACTTACACCCTACGTACACCTCATCTCCCTCTTTTTTCTTTTTTTTCTTTTTTTTTTTTTTTTTATGAGACAGGCTTAGAAGTCTATAATATTCCATGGGAGTGTCTGTGATTTGTCCACTGTTCTTCTTCTACGTAGCTCAGTCAGAATGTGCACTGTTTACTATGTCCAATCATGACAGGCAGGTGAGGGACAATAAAATGAACACTAGAAAATACTAAAAAACAAAGGAAAACATATATAGATTTTAGAATTTTCATTATTTATAGGTTATCATGCTATTAATTTACTGTAATTGGGCTGTATGTGACCCCTGAACTGAAATAATTCTAACAGCCTTGACTGTTAATATCTTCAGTGTAAGTTTTGCATTTTACAAATTCATCCCATGGGTCAGATTGGACCCTGTGGCAGACCAGTTATGGCCCACGGGCTTTATGTTTGCCACCTAAATTCTAAATCCTTCTATTACAGTGTCTCTCCTACGTTTCAGAAATAGCCGGCAGTATCGGGGCCTTAAATCGTCTGAACTGTCTGCAGGTTTTGTGACAACCAGACGCCCAAACGTACACCACCCCTGTCTTTCTCTCTGGCTGTTTATTAGTTGATAATGACACATTTTCTGTCTGTTTGGCTTCATCATTGTTTGATTCTTTGTCCTCAGATGTCATCGTGTTCCCAAAAGAAACCTGTTTGTTTATTTGGTCTTTCTGCTGAATCTGAACACGATCTGGACCTGAGTTTACTTCTAAAGATTTCCAGATGGTGGATAATGACGGACGGGGGGAAAGCTGCCGCCCCGTGCTGCTCTCGTCCCCCCTCCATCCACTTCGTAGGATCCGGGCCGCGGTGAGGAACGAGTCGGCCTGGACGTCCTGATTCTTCCAGGGGTGGCAGGCAGAGGTCCTATCCAGACCAGGAGATGTGGTCTCTGGATTACAGTGGGCCTCCATCCCCCTGTTGTCCAGCTCAGGATCTGTCACCGAAATACATAAAAATCACATTTACACCATTAGATCAACGATTTACTTCAACACTGTTATGTTAATATGTTAATACTAGCGCGTTGACCCGTTGGGAACCACATGTTCTAGATCCTCTGATCCAGTTCATTCCTTTACTTTCTTAGTAAATTCCACTGGCATTTTCAGTTGAATAACCTCTCAGCTGCCATGTCTGTTTCTGCACATGAAATTTGACACCACGGCAAAGTCACCCTATTGTTTATCTGTTGCTAGGTAACCCACTTCAATGATGATTCTATGATTCTGCGTATAGCAACATGATTCTAAGGCCATTGTATTCCAAAATTACTAATATCTCCCAAAATATTGGTCCTATCAACTTATCGTTTTCACTAGTCTGTTCCAAGGTTATTATCGTTAACGAAAACTAATGAAATGATGAAAACTAGAATTGAAAAAACATTTTCGTTAACTGAAATAAATAAAAACTATAATTAAAAGGAAAAAAATGATAACTAACTGAAACTGTATTGTGTGCTTACAAAACTAACTAAAACGTATAAAAAATTATGGCTAAAATTCCCTTCATTTTCGTCTTTGTCAATGTCGGATTGATACGAAAGCGATTTATTTTGCTCTAGCAATTTTAGCTAGCGGCACCATATGGAACTTCACAGTCCGTCACTTGTGGTCACTTGTGGTTTAGAGTCGTCTTCTGGTCCCCACTCTACCGGGAAACATGGAGACTAAAGTTGGAAGAAATCAGCAGGGTCCTGTCTGGGATTTATTTGAATACGACGGAGAAGAAGAGAAAAGATATATACAAAAAAAATTAAAACTAAACTAAAACTAAGCATTTAGAAAATAACCAAAACTAAGAAAAACTAGCAAACCTGCTCTAAAAACGAATTAAAACTAACTGAATTAGAGAAAAAAAAAAGCCAAAACTAAATAAAACTAAACTATAATGAAAAATCCAAAACTATTATAACCTTGGTCTGTTCCTTGACCAAAAATACATAAATATGCCAAACTGCAGCAGTCAACTCTTTTCGGATTTTTTGTGATACCCGAGACACACACACACAGAGTCCACTTCCCTTTTGTAATATAGATTTCTGCCAGTTTTCTCTTTTTTTTTTTTCAAACTTCATAGACCATAAAGATCAAGCTGTGGTTTCTCTTTTTCCCTCCAGTCATCAGGTCTATAGCTTTTATAGAAAGTAGAAGTCCTGCCTATTCTGGTGGGAATAATATTGTAAAAAAAAAAAAAAAAAAAAAAAAAAATCATACATTTCAGTTAGAGTAAGAAGTCAAGAAAGTCACAATTTGTGGTAAAACGGTAAAAGTGTGTAAATATAAAGACTTCACACCCAAACCTCATGTAGGTAACATCACTGTAACTGTCTCTGATCTGTTAGTCGCTGAAGCTGTATCTGCAGTTTCAACATGACCAGACTAGAGATTTTCACCTCTTTCATAATTTTTCAAGTCGCTCTTGAAGATTGACATTAAATGTAGCAATGCAGAGGTTGTCTGATGTTGCAGATGTGTATCAAATTCAACAACAGATGCAGTCCATTCAGCTGTTTAACACAAAACTAGATGTTTCTTTACTATCTTTGCCACAAACTGCGACTTTTGTGACTTGTTAAATTATCTTGCAAAGTTACAAACACCATATGTTTAAATGGTGGAAAATTTAATGGGATTAAGAAATGATTTGTCTCTCACCATTGACTACCAGTCTTTTTTTTTTTCTTTTTTTCTTTATGTTTGGTCCTATGGGGTGGGGTGGCTTAGTTCCTTATATACATCATCTGGAACCGTACTGAATCTATTGAAATCACATAGAAAACAACCACTATGACCACATGAACAAAATCAGACAATAGCTCCGTATAAGTACAATGAGTAAAGTAACTTTCTATAATCAGTTGCAATCAAGGTTTTAATAGTTTTGGATTTTCCATTATAGTTTAGTTTTATTTAGTTTTGGCTTTTTTTTTCTCTAATTCAGTTAGTTTTAATTAGTTTTTAGAGCAGGTTTGCTAGTTTTTATTAGTTTTCGTTATTTTCTAAATGCTTAGTTTTCGTTTAGTTTTAGTGTCTTTATATCTTTTATCTTCTGCACCATCATATTCAAATAAATCCCAGACAGGACTCTGCTGCTTTCTCCCAACTTTAGTCTCCATGTTTCCAGGTAGAGTGGGGACCAGAAGACGACTGGAAACCACAAGTGACGGACCGTTAAATATCGTATGGTGCCACTAGCTAAAATTGCTTGAGGGAAATAAATCGATTTTGTATCAATCCGATACTGAGAAAGACGAAAACGAAGGGAATTTAATCCAGAATTTTTATTCATTTTAGTTAGTTTTGTAAGCACACAATACAGTTTCAGTTAGTTATTGTTTTTTTCTCTTTGAATTATAGTTTTTATTTATTTCAGTTAACGAAAATGTTTTTAAAATTCTAGTTTTCGTTATTTCGTTAGTTTTCGTTAACGATAATAACCTTGGTTCCAATGAGCTGTGATATGTGTCTCATGGTTGCTGTTGAGACTGTGGTTGTAATCCCAGTAAAAGTCCAAAAGGTGGAGACAAAGATATAATATCATAAAGAATCTGTGTCCGGAAGGAGATGTTAAAGCTACTGTGTTAAAGCTGTTGTTGGTGCAGATGATGTGAATAATTCCGATTCTATAAGTCTATGTTCTTATGGCTCCATTTGTTTTATATGAACTATTGTAAAACTTACCTTCACCTACAAAGCTTGAAAGATGGAAAGTGAGACCTGTAGTTCTGAGTCCTTCTGCTGAAATGCTGAAAGAAACTGACAAAACAAAAACAGTGAAGTTCAGGATGGATCACTACTATTCACCAAACTTTATGTTTGTCCTTAAAATCTTTAATTTCCATCTAAAGGTGTAGACTTTGTCAAAAAATGGAATGAATGGCAGACCTACATCACATGAGAAGACTGCAACTATTGTTTTAGGCCTTTTTTTAGAAGATAACTAAATAAATGAATGTGTTTCCCTGCTGCTTCCCCCACAAACCTACTGGAAAAAATACATAAAACACACTTTTAGACACTGAAATGACTCTTTTATACTGTATAGATAACACTATTTATTTGTTAATGAGTGTGTATTCAAATGGCATTGATGGATCATCCTGTGTTAGAATATTCTATTCTATTCTATTCTATTCTATTCTATTCTATTCTATTCTATTCTATTCTATTCTATTCTATTCTATTTTATCCTATTCTATTCTATTCTATTCTATTCTATTCTATTCTATTCTATTCTATTATATTATATTATAATCTTATATATTTTTTAGCTTTATAATCTGCTCTTTGCCACAAAAGTAAGAAACACTTAACACTATGTTTAATTAAACCATCAAATTAAAGGAAAAGTTAGGAAAATATCATTATGTTTGACTTATACAAATAAAAAATAATATAATAAATAAGAACCCCTACATGTGAGGTCTTCTTCCTCTTCTTCTTCTTCTTCTTCTTCTTCTTCTTCTTCTCCTTCTTCTTCTCCTTCTTCTTCTTCTTCTTCTCTTTTCTTTATGGAAACAAACCGTATTTTCATTCAGTTTTATACCACTTTTATGGTGTGGTCCTCTCGTGTCTCCTCGTCCTCATTTCACTGCTGCTTTCTCCCTCCAACCTTTTCTCACTTTTCCCCCTCGTAACCCCACCCTCTGTTCACCCGCGATTTAAAGGAGCATTTCAATGTTTTAGGACATGAATGAAATCTATGTCTATGAGGGTGAAATCAGAAGTTGCGTCTGTCAGGTCATAATTATTATTATTATTATTATTATTATTATTATTATTATTATTATTATTATTATTATTATTATTATTATTGGATCCATCCATCAGAAATAATAAATTAGCTCAAGTCAAAAAATAAAATGCAAATCGAGTATTTTTCCAGGTTCTTTTAATCTAAGCAAAATTGTATTAAATAAACACTATATAACTGTAAATGTTCTGTTTTTATATTTAACCAAAAATAATCCAGATACATATTTATTTTCTGGGTGAAAACACAATATTTTCAACATGAATGAAGGCTTCTCTAGTTCAGTAAAAATGGGATAAAATACAGTTTGGTTTCTGAAACTGCATTTCTACCACTTTAGCATCAAAGTGTGATACAGTGTATATGAATTAAACCTTTAATTAAATTAACTTTCCATATATTATCCTGACACTTCAGTTTCTGTCAGTGCCTTATTAAAGGAAGTAAGGTCATTATCTCATTCCTGGTCTTGATTTTCTCTGGATTCAACCTGGTTTGCTGCTGAACTCATGCAGACTATTTGGTGATTTCAGACAAAAGGTCCACGCGTGTTGACAGTGTGTGGATGTAATCTCTGCTCTGTTTGCTCTGGTCAGATATTTGGGTTCAGCAGGTTTATTCCTTGTCGGTGAAGTAAGAGACCGAGGTTCATGAAAGGGACAAGGACCTCAGTTTCAAAACGAAGTCAAAGCGGTCAGCCTAAGCCTAAGTATGTTAAGGTTGTAATACCACCGATGCCCACTGGGGGTGTCTCTTTAAAACCCTGGCTCCCATAGACTTCTCTCTAAAAATACTAAGTTAATATTTCATTCTGGTCTCATTCATTTAATGGTACTGACAACTCGACTGTAAATGTGGTTCCTCTAACACAGTGTATCGCAAACTGTGGAGCTAAGCTTGCTGGGGGGTCATGGGGTCTTGCCTGGGTGTTTTTTTTTTTTTTTTTTTTCTTTTCTTCAGGTTAGAACAGTGGTTCTCAAATGGGGGTACGTGAAGGCACTCCAGGGGGTACGTGAGATTTTAAAATATATTTAAAAAGTAGCATCCATGCAAAAATCCTTTAAAAATAAAGAGCTTGATCACAGCAGTTGCCTCCCTGCCACCAAGAATGACACAGATCCTCAGCGAAGCACAAGCCCAAGTGTCTGACTAAATGCAAAAACACTCAGTTCAGTGCAACAATGCAATATTCAGCGTTGACAGCTGGTAATGTTGTCAGTCTTCTTTTTAATTATTAAATGGATATTTTAAGATGATATATATATACATATACAAATATATGTATATATATGTGTGTGTGTGTATATATATATATATATATATATATATATATATATATATATATATATATATATATATATATATATATATATATATATATATATATATGTCACAGTAGAGATTGAAATCCAGTAGGATTCCTAATCCTACTAGGACAGATAGGAATTGTAGTTTGTCCTAGGACAAACTGAAATCCTACAAGAAATTAGGATCTGAAAATTGGAATTCCAATCTGTCCTAGGAGAATTTACAATCCTACTAGGACAGATTGTAATTCTATTTGGAAGTGGGATCTGAAGATTGGAATTTCAGTCTGTTCTACGGCAAAAAATATAAGAATTCTGTCAGGACAATCTCGAATTCTATTAGGAGAATGTCAGATTATATCAAAATGTATGGAAAATAGACTGAATCATTTCACAGCCAAAACCTTTAAGTATCAGAAAAAAAAAACAACTGACAAAACCTCTATAGTATTACTTGTTTGAAATTTTGAAGTTAGTACTATAGACTAAGGTTATTGTCACTTAACTAGTGAGTAGTATGCAGCACATTTAAGTCTTAGAAAAAGTCTTTGAAGCTTAGCTATAGAATATTAGATTCAAAGTCTGTGTAAATTCTGAATAAAATCATGGTTTGTAAGAATATTGTTGTCTCTTTTACTTTTAACCCTACCATCTAGACCAGGGGGCAGCAAAATGCCAATGCCAACTTTAACATCATACATTTTCTGAATGGCTTGGCAACAATTAGATAATAATAAAATTGTATGTTGCCATGGCAACGGGTTGTTTACAGGTACGTTTTTCAAATTCTTACGATTTCTGAATACAAATGTGTCTCATTTACATACCAATGACAGTTACAAACGGCCACTGAATAAGGTTGGACCAGATAGGACGGCTGGCATCCTGGTTACAATGTGTGTTGACCTAAGGGCCATATACTGTATCTAAGATATGAAAATAATTCAGCTGGAATAGTGATGGCGAAATCGTAGAACAGACTGAAATTCCAATCTTCAGATCCCACTTCCAAATAGAATTACAATCTGTCCTAGTAGGATTGTAAATTCTCCTAGGACAGATTGGAATTCCAATCTTCAGATCCTAATTTCTTGTAGGATTTCAGTTTGTCCTAGGACAAACTACAATTCCTATCTGTCCTAGTAGGATTAGGAATCCTACTGGATTTCAATCTCTACTGTGACATATATATATATATATATATATATATATGATTTTTAGCAGTTTCTGCTTTTATTTAAAATTAAGTAAATGATTTCTTTTTGAGAATAGATCTTTACTATGATCCCAAAGGAGGACACTTTATGTTGATAATTATTTTTATGTGCACAAATCTCTATTTATAATTAAGTTAATTATTTCTTTCTTTTTTTAGTTATATCTTCTTATTTCCAAATAGTTCAAGAGAGACCACTACAAATGGAGTTCCAAAGTTTAATAAATCAGACACTGATAGCACAGCACTCTGTTTTAAGTCTTTTTTTTTTATTTCAACCAAAAATGCTTTGCGCTGGTTAGGGGTACTTGGCTGAAAAAATATTTCACAGGGGGTACATCTCTGAAAAAAGGTTGAGGACCACTGGGTTAGAACAGTGTTTTTCAACCTTGGGGTCAGGACCCCATGTGGGGTTGCCTGGAATTTAAATGGGGTTGCTTGAAATTTCTAGTAAAAGACATGACAAACTGTGAAGCTGAAACTGCAGCATTGTGGTTCTGTTTATCTGTCAAATGTTCATTGTGGTCGGTTTCAGATGCTGCAGCTCTTTCATAATTCATAGTTTGAGTTCTTGTTTGTTCAGTATTAATTGTCAGCCTTGTAAATCCAAGCTGGACTGACTGTACATATCCTGACCAAAGAAAATAAAATTCTCACTTTGTGCAGTAATCTACACCTGGCTTTACTGCCTCTGTCCATAATAATATACATTATATAGACTAAATGTCGATTAAAATTATTGTTTATGAGCAACATAGTATAGCAAACTATTACATGATCAAAAATAAATTAATTTTAGCAAAAAAAAAAAAAAAGTCTCTGTTTTGAATGTCTGGGGTCGCCAGAAATTTGTGATGTTAAAATGGGGTCACGAGCCAAAAAAGGTTGGGAACCACTGATGTAGCCGGTGGAACTAATATTTTAGTGTTGGAGCACCCAGGACTCATTTTATAGTCGTACGACAAACAAAGCTACTGCCATGATGATCTGTCACTAGACTAGACAAAGAGTTTAGGTTTTTTGGAGAATGGACAAGGATAGGACTGGAAAAGAAAAGTTTGAACAGTTTGTACTTTAATGTTTTGAGATGTGTAATAAACGGGCTCATTGCAGTCACTGATATTATTAAAGTGTTCATCTTTGTTTCCAAAATTTGTTTGTTGTTCTAAAAAAAAGTAACTTTATTGTCATAGTTGTAAGATAATTGTGCATTTCCTACTTTTATTTGCAAGAATATTGTCTCAGGGAGCAGTCTAGTTGAGTTTATTTGTATTGTTCAAGCAAAAATCTGTTATTTTTAATTTGCACAACAAATTATTCAAAGACAAGCAAAAAGTATTGTCAAAATATTTATGTTTCTTTCAATAAAAGTTATAATTGTACCACTATTGCAATGTTGTTGGGGTTGAGGGGGGCCTGGAGATTTTTCATCCTCCAAAGTGGGGGTCTAACAGAAAAAGATTGAGAACCACAGCCCTGACAAGTCTGTAAAATAAACTTCTTACACAGAGTTAGATGAAGTTGAATATATCCCAAGTCATTAAGCTAGCATTTAGCATTAGCTCCTGTAGTTTCACTCTTTTTGTCCAAATATGGTGACTTCTGGCTCCATAAAACCCAACATGGCAAAGGGATATTGTACTGTAATATTAGTTTTATTGAGCAGTATTTATTGAGTGTACTTTAATTCTAATAGCTTGTGTTTATGTACATTTTTAGGGTTTCAAAGTAATTTTACACCACAATTTTTCTGTTTATAAAGAAAGACATGAGTTATGTGGGATATACTTTCACTGTATCAGAATTGCCATGGGAAATATACTTTTATTGTAGTGTTTTTTTTATCTAAGAAGTACTTTCAGAACAGAACAGAGTTTTAATTTGTACTTTTAAAGCAAAATAGTCATTATATAGCACATGTCAATTTTCATAGTGCAGTATTAATATTTTTATAGTAACATGCACACTTTTAGCATAAATTAATTTTTTACTGTTCAGAATAATTCTTTAAAGCAGTATTCCAACAGCAAAAACTACTTTTATAACACACAGAAGTTAAAACAAGTATTTCTTCCCTTTCATTCGCTGAATTATATATAGACCTGTTTTTCTTGCAGGAGTCTGAACAAGTTCAAAAGTCCAGCTCAAGAGTCCGTCGTGCCACTAAATACTCAGAACTATTTTGACTATGCAGTTTCATGACTCATGTGACCATAAGCCACGTTCACATGTGGATCTGGAGTTTGCACAAAATTCTGGATCAAAGTTTACAGAGTGAGAGCTGGAGCCGTCGGGGTCATTGACGAGTTTGTGCTGGTTCATGGTATTGATCTGAAAAAAATGTGAATGGAAAAACTGAATCTGAATCTTAATACGTTAAATAACACAGTATACACTATATTTATTGTTTGACTCAGAATATGGTAAAATAAAATGTTCATGCATTTTAACACCATAATTAGGTGCCTTAGTTTATTTATTTTTGTGCTACTAAATCACACTCAGGGACCGATTGATTGATTGATTGATTGATTGATTGATTGATTGATTGGTTGGTTTGTATTAGTGATACAGTTAACAAGACATAGTGGACAGAAAAACAACAACACATAAACAAAAGAAGAATCAAGCAAATAATCAAAACAAAAACAAAAACGACAAAATGATGACAAACAACAACATTGACAACATCACATTACAATGAAAAAGATCATAAACATAAAGAGCAACTAAACTATATAAAGTGATTAGGGGAGAATGGGAAAAGGGGAGTGTGAATGAAAGTGTGTGTGTGTGTGTGTGTGTGTGTGGGGGGGGGGGGGGGGGTGAGAGGAAAAATTATAAGTATGATAGTAAGGATAATGATAATGATAATGATAATGATAATGATAATGATCATGATCATGATAATGATAATGACAATAACAACAACACAACAATATATATTAATAATACCAATAGTCTAATTTGCTTGTATTATTGCAATGCAAAAATGGGTTAAATAACTGAATATTTATAATAACTTGGTTTTTTTAGACTACATTGTTATTATTGTATTTAAAGCTTTGTATTATATTATCGTATTTGTATTTGTGTGCTTTGTTTTTAAATTATCTGTCAACTATTTTATGTCATGTCTTGTTTTTATTTTCTGTATTAACTGTTGTCTGTTTACCTGTCCAGGGACTGAAGATGCAAATTAGCTCTCAGCTAACTCCAGTGCAATCGTGTGACTGCACAATGGCCCTGTCAAATAAACAATAAACGAAACGAAACGAAACTAAATGAAAGGCAAGGCAAGGCAAGTTTATTTATATAGTACATTTCAGCAACAAGGCAATTCAAGGTGACTCACACAGGACATAGAAATGGAAAAAGAAACACATGTAAAACATTATAAAAGAAACATGTAAAAGGTGATTAAAAACAAGTAAGAAAACAACACATAAAATCCAAAAATATAAAAACACACACATATTAAAGTAAGAGTTGCAGTGCAGAGTTTCGAAAGAGAATATAAAATTTAAAAAATAAAAAGCCTTTTAGTCAAAGGTCGCAGTGAACAGGTGAGTCTTTAACCTTGACTTAAAAGAACTCAGACTCTCAGCAAACCTGATATTTTCTGCTAGTTTGTTCCAGATACACGGAGCATAGAAATTGAACGCTGATTCTCCATGTTTAGTTCTGACTTTGGGAACGCAGAGCAGAGAAACTAAACTAAACTAAACTAAGCTAAACTAAACTAAACTAAACTAAACTAAGCTAAACTAAACTAAACTAAGCTAAACTAAACTAAACTAAACTAAGCTAAACTAAACTAAGCTAAGCTAAGCTAAGCTAAACTAAACTAAACTAAACTAAGGTAAACTAAACTAAGCTAAACTAAACTAAACTAAGCTAAACTAAACTAAGCTAAGCTAAGCTAAGCTAAGCTAAGCTAAGCTAAACTAAACTAAACTAAACTAAGCTAAGCTAAACTAAACTAAACTAAACTAAGCTAAACTAAACTAAACTAAACTAATCTAAACAGATTAAGGTCATTCAATCTCAGGTAAATTATCAAATACACAAGACGACACCAAACAATCAACCAAAGTATTTTCAGTCAGACCTTACAAACATGAAGCATTTCTCCATTTTCTGCAGCTTTGTACATCTAACTAACTACATCTCAGAGGCAAATATCCCACTTTTTACTGCATTATATTTCTTAATATTTAATGCAATGGTTTGTATTATTATCTATAGTGACTTATCAGGATTATTTTATTACAAGAAGATAAAAAATGCACTCTACGTTTACCTTTAGTACATTTAGACTTCGTCAGACCTGAAATTATTCACCCTTAAAGACCCAAACAGCCACTGACGACCAAAACCATCTACTGATCTGAAATGTTTAATTACGTCTGATCCACTAATCCAGTTAATGCATGTAAATAACTGGTGTGAAATTCAGTTTTTCATCTTTTCATGGTCATCACATATGACCCATTTGGACGTTCAGAGGCTCCGTAGTGAACATGAAAACACCGTCATCCTCTACAACATTGGTTCATCAGTAAAACCCATGGAGTTGGATCAATGACAGTGAATGGAGACACTTGGTTGATGTTCAGTTAATAACAGGCTTTGTTGAGAAAGTCACTTTTTCTTCACTTTTCTGTGTTTCTGATATAATAACAATGAATTTTAATCAGAGGTTTTATGAACATCTATATGATCAGTAGATTAAAAATAGGAAAATACCTGATTTTCACTGGGAAAAATGTAAAATATAGAGGATAATGTTATAATAATAATAATATAATAATAATAAACTTTATTTGTATAGCACCTTTCATACAGAAATTGTAGCCCAAAGTGCTTCACATTGATTGAAAAAATACAATATTAAAATACATTAAGATTTGATTATACATCAAGAAATAAAATGAAATTTGAGAGAAATGCAATAAAATAAAAACAAAAATAAAAACAGCGCACATTAAAATATTTGATTATACATAGAATTTTTGAGTGCAAGAAATAAAATGAAATTTAGAATACAATACAATAAAAAATAAAAACAGAAATACAATAAAATAAAATAAAAATAAAAACAGCGCACATTCCTGGTTCCTGAATTGTGACCCCATTTTTATCTCCTTTCAAAGGCTGATGAGAATAAAAATGTTTTTAATTTGGTTTTAAATATATTCAGTGAACTGGCTTCTCTAATGTCTTTTGGAATTGTATTCCATAACTTTGGTGCATAGTTAGTAAAGGCTGCGTCCCCCATTTTCTTTGTAATATTTCTGGGAGTCGCTAGTAACCCTGCGTTTGATGACCTCAGTGTTCTAGTTTGTACATAATCGATCAGTGAGTTTGCAATGTAACTTGGTCCGGTTCCATTTAGAGCTTTATACGTGAGGAGTAGTATCTTAAAATCAATTCTGTAGGTTACCGGTAGCCAGTGCAGGGAAACCAACACTGGAGTAATGTGCTCTCTCTTCTTGGTTTTGGTGAATAACCTAGCTGCAGAGTTCTGAATCAGCTGAAGTCTGTCTGTGGTGCTTTTGGTGTTATAATAAATGGTGATAAATCTCTTAAGAAAGGTTAAGAAGAGAGAAAAAAATCATTTGGGAACTGCCACAAAAGTATCACTGGGTCTTTATGGGTTAAGGTTTGGAACTGAAATGTTTTTCTTTCATTTTTATATGTTGTTCTTAATCCACTAAAACAAGTAATAGAGAATCTTCTAGAACAGGTTATGCCACAACCGAAGCCAATGTTTGTATTCCACAGAATGTGAACTTCCCACAACAATGAACATGCAGAGCAGCTTCACAAACTAACAGAAGAATGGGCAGTGTATACCTCTGGAGGACTCATTTTAACCCTTGCTACTAATGCAGTTTTATTTTGCTTTAAATTCCTCAGTGGCTCATTTTCCCCTGAATCTCCTCCAAGTCGTGTTTGATTTTCATTTATCATTCATGCGTATCTTGCATTTTACCGATACACATGTTCTGAGCTCATTTGTTTAAATTGCAGCAATGGTCACATGATGTATGTGTTAGAAGATAATAAGTGTTGACCTAATTCAGTGTCCTAAGGTTGAGAGACTTCTTGCTTTTTTGTCATGATGAAATTAGGTTGGATATTGTGAAATTTTAGGTACGAACATTTCACTCTCCAGTGTCAAACAGCCAGAATACAGGCTCAACAGTTGGCTATTTGCATTTAACCCACAGGTGTCAAACATGCGGCCCGGGGGCCAAATCCGGCCCGCCAAAGGGTCCAGTCCGGCCCTTGTGATGAATGTGTGAAATGTAAAAATTACACTAAGATATGAACAATCCTTTTAGTTCAGGTTCCACATTCAGACCAATTCAATCTCAGGTAGGTCATAATAACGTATAAATACTCACAAGTCCAAATTTTTCTCTTTGTAAATGTAAATGTTTTCATGTATTTACACTAAAACAAAGTATAATATTGCAAAAATATCTGAATATCCTGAACAAATATGAACAACCTGAAATGTCTTAAGAGAAGTAAGTGCAATTTTGATAATATTCCTCCTGTTACAAAATGTTTTGTGTATTTGTAGATCCACTGTGATCTGTAAGTTATAATGTACATGTGCAAATGATAAACTGAAGCATTATATTGTTCAAATTACACATTTTTTTCAGTTTGTTCATATTATTCACATTGTTTGAGAGGATAGTTTAGAACATAACATAGAGAAAAGTTTAAAGTTGACATTATTTATATATTATTATGTTATTATTTTACTGGTCCGGCCAACTTCAGATCAAATTTAGCTGAATGTGGCCTGAACTAAAATGAGTTTGACACCCCTGATTTAAGCCATAAAGACCCAAACACCCACCAACGACCAAAATCATGTACTGATCTAAAATGTTTAATAACTGTTGACCCATTAATCCTATCAATACATGTAAATAATTGTTGTGAAATGCAGTTTGTCATCTTTCCATGGTCATTAGATGTGACCTATTTGGACATTCAGAGGTTTTGTAGTGAATGTGGAAACACCATCATCTTCCACAACATTGATTCACTAGTAAAACCCATGGAATTGGATCAATGATAGTGAATAGAGATACTTGGTTTATGTTCAGTTGATGATATATTTTACTAAAAAAAGTCAAATTTTCTTCATTTTTTTTTTTCCGTTTTTGATATAATAACCCTCAATTTTAATCTCAGCTTTTGTGAACATCTACATGATCAGTCCATTAAATATAGGAAAATATCTAATTTATACTTAAAAATGCAAAATACAGAGCATAATATCAGACTAAATGGTGATAAATCAGTTAAGAAAGGTTGAAAATAGGGGAAAATTCAAAATTTGGGAGATGCCACAAAAGTAGCACCGGGTCTTTATGGGTTAGAATAGAATAGAATAGAATAGAATAGAATAGAATAGAATAGAATAGAATAGAATAGAATAGAATAGAATAGAATAGAATAGATCTTTATTGTCATCATTGCAGGAACAATGAAAATCATTTCAGCAGATCTGTTTCTTCTTTAGCTGCAAAAAACATTTAAGGTGCAAAGAGACTGGATAAAAATATCCCACAGAATTATAATCAAACTATATACTGAAAACTATTTGATAATGTCCAAAAAAAAAAAAATAAACTACAAGAAATAGTAAAATATCCAAAAAGCCAACTCTGTACTTTGACACACAGCCTACTGTGTCACTGTTTGTGGTTGTCTTCAGACAGACAAAGTTTTGTTTGGAACTAAAACAGGAATGCAGAGCAGGGCAGGGCCATGAAGTATCCATAGAGATGAGTTTCTGTTTTTAATGCCAACACAGCTCTTTATTTTCATCATATTTTACTCGATCATTGAGTCGATGCCATCCTTGGTTCCTGTCGTTCCTGTCGTCCTCCTTTTGTGATTTTCTTTTGCAGATAGTGTTGTCATTATTTTCCTCTGTGGCTTTTAATGTGGTTTACTGTTGGAGCAGCTTCAAAATATTTCTAGTACAAAAGGAAGGGAGAGGCTTAATAAAAGACTGATCTCTTGGGTCTTTCACGTAGGCTCTCTATTATTTATAGCTGCGTCATTTAGTTTAAGAGAAAGAAGGATGACTTGACTGTTTCTTCAAAAATGTATTGCTACTGAAGAAGGTGTAGAAAAATACAAGCAGCTTCTCTGATCACATTATTATCATTATATCACATTATATTATAAATGATGCTACTATGTTTATCATTAATTTTATTTATTTTTGCTAAAATCTTTAAAAAAAAAAACATTATTTATTTATTTATCTATTTTATTTATTTATTTATCTATTTTATTTTTTCTTTTTGGGAACTTCCACGCTTTGTAGCATTTTTGATATTTTTCATGTATGTATAGAAGCCCTCTTTGTTAACATTAAGCAACATTGTATGATTGTCGTGTACCAAGTGAAAACTCTAATAAAAACTTGAATTATTAAAAAAAAAAAAAAAAAAAAAAAACATGATCTGAACAATTGCAGATTCGTTTAAATGAGCATGGAGCGAACATATTGGACTTTTTGAGCTGCTTTTAAACCCTGAAAACCCTAAACAGCAGCGATGGCAAAAACATCTATAATATAAAATCTTTAATAACCTTTGAAACACTCATCTAATCAATACATGTAAGTAATTCAGGTTCAGAAAATGGACCCATTGTCATTTTCTGTTGACGCTTGATGATTTTTATGTTCATTTAACTACACATTTTCCTGCGAAAGTCTCTTTTTTTTCAGTTTTCTCTGAACTGTTGAATTTACTCTGAGCTTTTATGAATATCTATATAATCAGTTAATCAAATCAATCAATAAAATCCTGGTTTTCACCGTAAAATGCAGAAGATAATGGCGCTGGCAGATAATGGTGGAAAAGTAGTCATCATTAAAGGTTATAACTTTCTTCCATATTGTCATGAATGACATGCGAAGGCCCCACCTTTGTTTCAATCTTCTGGGAATTACAATAAATGAAAGAGTGTCTGTTGGTAAAACAGAGCTGGGAGAACCAGTTTGTGTAGTTTTTTCCCTCACGTGTTGTTTCTCTGCAGGTATTTTTAATCTCTGAGAAATTCCATCTTCACAGTTCGTATCAGCTCTGACGCCTATTGCAGAACCCTCACCACACAGAAACGCAGGTAAGCCGACATCTGTACACTTCGCAATTAGTTGATAGTTATCCTCCACAAACACATGCAATTATTTTTTTGATTAGAAAGTTAGTTTTGGGACATAAACTATCCTCATATTTTTATTTCTTGTGAACTGACAAAAATGGAAGTGGACATTTCTAAATAGAATATGCATTAATGTAGCATAAAAAAATCTACTACCTGAAAACTGATCATGTTTAGCACAAATATTTCATATATTACTAATGTTTTCATGACCTAGAATGGTAATCATATTCTGTAAATGCTTAAAATAACTGAAACACGGGAAAAAAAAAAATCAATAATGGCAACACAATGAAAAAAAAAATCTGATGTTTCAACCATTAGGATAGATAGATAGATAGATAGATAGATAGATAGATAGATAGATAGATAGATAGATAGATAGATAGATAGATAGATAGATAGATAGATAGATAGATGATAATAATAATAATAATAATAATAATAATAATAATAATAATAATAATAATGATAACTTTATCTATATAGTACATTTAAAAACGTAGTAGTATTGAAAAGTTCATAAAACTGACTGGCCGACATAGAGTTAAAAAGCACAACGTCGAAGGGGTAAATTGTGTTTAAAAGGTAGTTTGGAGAAGATAACATTAGATAAAATTGCTTTATGGTCTAACACACAGATATCCTTAAGCTTGAGCTTCTCAGGATCGAGACCAAGATGAATAACAAGATCGAGTGTGTGACCTTTTGAATGTGTGGGAACTTGTATGATCTGTGTGAGATTAAAAGATTCCAGTGTATTCATAAAATCTGAGATAAGAGACTGAGCAGGGCAGCACATATGTATGTTAAAATCACCTACAATAAGAATTTTGTCGAACTTTGAAACAAAACCAGATAGTAGTTCGGCAAACTCTTGGATAAAAACATTGTTTGGCCTTGGTGCTCTGTAGATTAATAAAATTAGCACTGGGTGTTTAAAATCAATTATAAAACCAAGATGTTCAAATGTGGTAAAATCACTCTGAGAGATGGGGGAGCATTTAAGAACTTTTCTGACGATGACAGCAAACCCCCCCGCCCCCCCACCTGTCAGCTGGGGTTGGTGAAGGTATGTAAAATCAGAGGGGGTCGCTTCAATGAGGGGGCTGCAGTCATCTTCAGAGAGCCAAGTCTCAGTGATTTAAAAAGAAAAAAGTAAAATTTATTAAAAGTAATAAAATCATGACCTACCTAGAAAAGCACTCAGAGAACGCAGACCTCCACCAAGGCAGATCACTCCCCCCCCCATCACCACTAAAATTTAATCATTTGTTTCTTGTGCCAGAATCAATATTTCCTGAAAAGTTCATCAAAATCTGCCCCCACCCCCCACCCCCCCGATCACCACCAAAATTTTATCCTTTGTTCCATGTGCCAGTATCAACATTTCCTGAAATTTTCATCCAAATTCGTCCATAACTTTTTGAGTTATCTTGCACACAGACAGACAGACAAACCAATGTCGACAAAAACATAACCTCCCTGATGGAGGTAAAGATCTAATATTTAAAAGGCCAAAATGTACTGGAGTAAAAGATGGTGTGGAAGCTAACATGTGTTGCCGAGGTACTAAGATTAGGGACTTTGAGTTGGCAGCAGAAAGATGTGACGGTGGACGTGTGGTTTGTCTTCGATGTGAAATGATGGTGGGTATTTTGGTTGGAAGTAATGTAGTGTCTGTGGGACCTGGGTGGGGTGCAGAGGTGAGGGATGACGTTGGTGTTGATTTGAGAATTTCCACTTGGAGGGAATGTGATAATGGGAGGGACCGGTGGGGGGAGATGTGACAGGGACCAGGGTGTGGAATACTTGCTGAGGAAGGAAGGAAGGAAAGAAGGAAGGAAGGAAGGAAGGGTGGTGTGGTTTCCTGTGTAAACAGTCAGTCATGTGGGTGCTGCATAGTGCACTGCAGGTTAGCCGACAACATTCGGCTACCTTGTCTGTTGGGATGGATACCATCTCTGCTAAAAAGTGAAGGGCGCTCCCAGAACAAGTTAAAATTGTCAATAAAACCAAAGTTCCTGCAGGCGGTCAGGAGCCCAGTGTGAAGGCTGAGGAGTCTGCTAAAACGACCAGCTCCACGACCAAAAGTCGGTATTGGTCCAGAAATAAAAACAGTCTTTCCACAGTCCTTTAAAACGTCAAAGAGGAGGTTAAAATAGTTTTTGTTGCACTCCGACTCCTGGCGGGTTGGGTCGTTTGTCCCCACATGCACCACAACTCTGTATAGAGCCGGGCAGTGAGGGCAAAAGGGAGAGGAGTTTATCCAGGACGATGGGGACGGTGGCATCAGGAAGACAGTGAGTGACCGCATTAAAGAAGCAGATGTTCCTGGTTATGGAGTCACCGATAATTAAAGTTTCTGGGGGGATGAGGGGTCGTGGAGATGAAGTTGCAGGTGGAGGTGGACTGCCTGAAGTGGACAGAGGACGCCCAAATCCCTCCGCTGTCACTGGGTCCGGACCGGTGTTGTGCCAAGGTACGTATCCCCGCTTGTTTCCCCTGGGTGTAGGAGCATAACTGCGACTTTTTATCTTATTATTATGACTTTTTATCTCATAATTATGCCTTACCATGGGGATATTAACTCTTTCATGCATGAACCTTAGTCAACTTTTTTTTTCCTGAGTGTTTTTATTCTTCTTTATGAACCTATTTTTCATGTAGTTACAAAAATTTCCATTCATCTGGACACCATGTGTTTAATTTCTGAAGCAAAGAAACGTGAATTTAAAGCGCAACATCAGAAAGTGATAAACTGTGCAAAAACTGTGAAATGAAAACATTTTTGATGCAGCTAATCTGATGTTTTCTCACATTTTATCATACTCAAACACTAGTTATAACTCACTTCATGGAGATATTGTACAAAACAAACTTTTTGCGTGAGAAAACTGTTAATTACAGTCTAATAACAACTAGCAATTGATTTACACACAAACATGTTACTGCAGATCAGGATTATCAAGAACAGCAAAGTTACAGTAATGGGATGAATTGCAGTGTATGAGATGGTGCATAAGCGTCCACTGTGTTGGGTAACATGCAAGTAAAACAACAAAACTCATGAATATATAAGAGAGCAGCTGTAGAATAGCTGTCCACTGTACTGACCACTATGCATGAAAGGGTTAAAATAAATAAATAAATAAATATATAAAAATGTTTTTTCTAAAAGAGGGGAAAAATATCCCCATGGTAAGTCATAATTATAGGATAAAAAGTCGAAATTATGAGATAAAAAGTTGTAATTATGAGATAAAAAGTCAAAATTATGAGATAAAAAGTTGTAATTGTGAGATCAAAAGTCAAAATTATGAGATAAAAAGTTGTAATTGTGAGATAAAAAGCCGTAACTTTGAGATAAAAAGTTGTAATTATGAGATAAAAAGTTGTAATTGTGAGATAAAAAGTTGTAATTGTGAGATAAAAAGCCGTAACTTTGAGATAAAAAGTTGTAATTATGAGATAAAAAGTTGTAATTGTGAGCTAAAAAGTCATAATTATGAGATAAAAAGTTGTAATTGTGAGATAAAAAGTCGTAATTATGAGATGAAAAAGTCAAAATTATGATATAAAAAGTCGAAATAATGCTTTTGCAGCCAGGGGAAACAATTGTGAGCGGGGATATGTACCTTGGCACAACACCTGTCTGTATGGACACACAGGTGTGCGCAGAGGAGGAGCCTAGACCATGCTCCCCTGAACACTTCAGGACAGCCTCCTTCAGGATTCTCCCACAGTCCCTCTGTCTGTGGAGGATCGATGAGCAGCTCGACCAGCACCGGTCGCAGGAGTGACAATGGTCCGGGGTGGAGAGAAGGCCACGGCCGGGGGTGGGGGAACAAGTAGGTGCAGCAGTGCCCACAGGCAGAGGAGCCACTGCTGAAGGTGGAGAAGGGTCAGTGGCAGCAGGTGGAGATAGATAGATTGATAGATAGATAGATAGATAGAGAGAGAGAGAGAGAGAGAGAGAGAGAGAGAGAGAGATAGATAGATAGAGAGAGAGACAGATAGATAGATAGATAGAGAGAGAGAAACAGATAGATAGATAGATAGATAGATAGATAGATAGATAGATAGATAGATAGATAGATAGATAGATAGATAGATAGATAGATAGATAAACTTTATTGTCTGTCACGGGTTAAAACAACATTCAAGTGCAATCATGCTAAAAAAAAAAAGGCGGGGGGGGGGGGGGGGGCAGTTAAAATCAGCAAAGTGTTCATTTTTGGTTATTCTGGGTGGTTATTGCAGAGGGGATGAAGGAGGGCTAAACAGAGCAAGGAGGATTGTGAGGGATCTGTCACACCCAGGGAACAGACATTTCAATCTCCTGCCCTCTGGAAGGAGATACAGATCCCTAGGGAGCCGGACAAACAGACTGAAGAACACCTTTTATCCATGGGCTGTCCGGCTCCTAAATGCATAACCTCCCCTCCTCCTGGGCATGTGCAATAGGAACAATAGCAGTTTTTAAATGTGCAATGGAATAATAGTAGTTTTTAAATATTTATTCTTCTTTTAACTGTATTTATTGTCTTTTATGCCTTTCAAATTCTTATATGTTTACACTTTTTTTTTGCACTGTGGGTGGGAAGTACCACTCCAATTTCATTGTTTGCTTTTTGCACAATGACAATAAAGGCTATTCTATTCTATTCTATTCTGAATTGTTTTTACAGATGTTTTTCTGGGCCAGTGGAACCTGACAGCATTGTTGAACTTTCCTTCAAAATGAGCCTCATCTACCTTTTGTTGTGACGTTCAGTTTTTTTGCCTGGTTTTATCCACCTTTGTACGGACACAATTCGTTGTATGAAGCACATGCAGACGGTACTGGATTGGGTTCCATTTTGGCTCTATCGTCGCCTTCTCAATAGTATGAATGGCATCAATTGTCTTGTGCTTCAGGTCATTGATATCCCGTATCTTTGTTCGATATACGCTATCTTTAAACCCCATAGAAAGAAATCCAGGGCAGCGATATCTGGTGAACGAATAATTGGTGTAAAATACTGTTTGTCATCTTTTTATGGTCATCAAATATGACCCATTTGGACGTTCAGAGGCTCCGTAGTGAACGTGGGAACACCGTCATCTTCTACAACACAGGTGTCAAACATGCGGCCCGGGGGCCAAATCCGGCCCGCCAGAGGGTCCAGTTGAGCCCTTGGGATGAATGTGTGAAATGCAAAAATTACACTGAAGATATTAACGATCCTTTGAGTTCAGGTTCCACATTCAGACCAATTCAATCTGAAGTGGGCAGGACCAATAAAATACTATCATAATAACAGAAATAATGATAACTCCAAATTTTTCTCTTTGTAAATGTAAACATTTTCATCTATTTACACTAAAACAAAGTATAATTTCACAAAAAATATGAATAACCTGAAATGTCTTAAGAGAAGGAAGTCCAATTTTAAATGAGATTCTGCCTGTTACTAAATGTTTTGTGTGTTTGTAGAAATAAAGTGTGAAAGGCCGAGTACAGAGGCTGAACCCAAAAGCAAGACCACGAGAGACCAATACAGTTTAGTGTTTTTATTAAACACTTTAACAGAGAAATTGGAACAACACAGAGAATATTTAATTCCTGTGGAGCCTCTGGTTCCGGGGATAAACGTCTGGCCTGCGGGTGGTAACGACAGGTGGTCGGCTGGGCCGAGCCGGGAAAGCCCCAACGGAATCCCCACTAGGGACAGACAGAGGGTGGTCAATAAACAAGCCAGGTCATACACGGGAAGACAATCATGCAAGCAACGGGACATGGGGGACAGGCAAAACTCACGGTAAATATCCAGGCTAGGGTCGAAGCACAGGTGATCGTTGGAGGCTGAGGTAATATAAGGAGCAGGCAGAGACAGAGTCGGGTAAACGAACCAGGTCGGGAACAGGCAGGCAGGATAGGAACAGGCTGAATCGATGGTCGAGGGACGAAAACAGGTCAAACACGGCAGACAAACGAACAGGATCCAAGAAACGCTGGTAAGTGAACACAAACTAGTTGTAGAGCACAAACTGGCAACTGAACAGGGGAAGACTGAGGGTTTAAATACACAGGAGGGCGGGAAGACTATGAGACACAGGTGGAGATAATCAGGGAGGAGTCAGGTAATCAGGGAAAAGGTGAACATGATCAGGGAGAGGAAGTAAAGACAACAGACAAGACACATGAGGGAAACTTAACAAAATAAAACAGGAAACGACAAACAAAACAGAAAAGACAGACAAAGTCCAACAGCCGACATGACAGTACCCCCCCCTTTAGGGGACGGCACCGGACGGCCCAGGAACCTCCGGGTGGCGCTGATGGAACTCCCGAATCAGGTCCGGGTCCAATATGTAGGAGGCGGGCACCCAGGAACGCTCTTCAGGGCCGTATCCCTCCCAGTCCACCAAGTACTGGAACCCTCTCCCTCGACGACGGGCTGCAATGAGCCGGCGCACCGTGTAGGCTGGGTCCCCATCGATGATCCGGGGCGGTGGAGGTGGCTGGGTGGGGGGGACTAACGGACTCTCCTTTGCGGGCTTGACTTGACTGACGTGAAACGACGGGTGAATTCTCATTGTCCTGGGTAATTTGAGGCGTACAGAGACAGGATTAATAACCTTTGATATAGGGAAAGGGCCCACGAACCTGGGTGCCAGTTTTCGGCTCTCCACCCTCAAAGGGAGATGCCGGGTCGACAGCCACACACGCTGGTCACGCTGGTAGACCGGAGCTGGAGTCCTGTGCCGGTCCGCCGCAGTCTTGTAGATGCCAGACGCCTTAAGCAGAGCCTGTCTGGCACGAATCCAGGTCCTTTTACATCTCCTTATCAGAGCCAGGGCTGACGGAACGCTGACTTCCTTTTCCAGGGCCGGGAACAGAGGAGGTTGATATCCAAAAACTACATGAAAAGGAGACAGACCAGAGGAAGCACAGGGTAACGAGTTGTGGGCGTATTCCACCCAGATCAGCTGGCGGCTCCAGGATGCAGGGTTGTGGGAGGCCAAAACTCTAAGACCGGCCCCCAACACCTGATTGAGCCGCTCAGTCTGACCGTTAGACTGGGGGTGGTAGCCCGAGGACAAACTGACAGATGCCCCGATGAGGGAGCAAAAAGCACGCCAAAAACGTGCGACAAACTGAGGGCCCCTATCAGAAACAATGTCCTTAGGGAACCCATGCAGACGACAGACATGAAACAGAACCGCCTCTGCAGTCTCCTTAGCAGAGGGGAGCTTGGGTAACGGGACAAAATGGACCATCTTAGAAAATCGATCCACAATAGTTAGAACAGTGGTATTACCTTCAGACGGGGGTAATCCTGTCACAAAATCCAATGACACATCAGACCAGGGTCTACTAGGGACGGAAAGCGGATGCAACTGACCAACCGGGGGTTTGTTGGAGGTCTTGCATGCTGCACAGACGGGACAGGACGCGACGTACTCCGCCACCAGCTTTTCCATGGCTGGCCACCAGAAGCGCTGTTTGATGACGAACATGGTTCGCTGGACTCCCGGGTGACAGGACAGCTTAGAGGTATGGGCCCAGTGAATCACCTGTGGACGGAGGTTAGGGGGAACAAACAGACGGTCTGGCGGGACGCCAGCCGGGATGTCACAAGCCTTTAAGGCCTCAGAAACAGACTTTTCAATCTCCCAACGCACCGCCCCCACCACACAGGACTCAGGCAAAATAGCTTCGGGCTCAACACTGGCTGTATCAGGTGCAAACAGTCTGGACAAGGCATCGGGCTTCACATTCTTGGAGCCCGGCCGATAGGAGAGTAAGAAATTGAAACGTGTAAAGAATAATGCCCACCTGGCCTGACGAGAGTTGAGTCTTTTGGCGGTCCGCAGGTACTCTAAGTTCTTGTGGTCAGTCCATATTAGGAACGGCACCTCCGTTCCCTCCAGCCAATGTCGCCATTCCTCCAGCGCGACCTTTATGGCTAACAGCTCCCTGTTGCCGATGTCATAATTACATTCTGCTTTAGTCAATCTTCTGGAAAGGAAGGCACAAGGGTGGAGCCTGTTGTCCTTAGGCGACCGTTGCGAGATGACCGCACCGACCCCCAGGTCAGAAGCATCCACTTCCACGACGAACTGGAGAACTGGATCCGGGACTGACAGAACGGGGGCCGAAGTGAAGACGTCCTTCAGCCTTCTAAAGGCTTTTTCAGCTTCGGGACCCCATCTAAACACAGACTTAGGAGAGGTTAGAGCATGCAGGGGGGCAGCCACACTACTGAACCCCCTAATGAACTTTCTGTAAAAGTTGGCGAATCCAAGGAACCTCTGGACGTCCTTTCGACAACTAGGGGTAGGCCAATCCCTAACTGCACTAACCTTCTCCGGGTCCATCTGCACACGTCCCTCTGCAATGATGAACCCCAGAAAAGACACAGATGGCCGGTGGAATTCACACTTCTCTGCTTTTACAAATAACTGATTCTGAAGGAGTCTCTGGAGCACTTGGCGGACATGATGGACGTGTGACTCGACATCCGGGGAAAAAATCAGGATGTCGTCTAAATAGACAAATACAAAAACATTGAGCATGTCACGCAGTACATCGTTTACCAGGGCTTGGAAAACAGCGGGGGCGTTGGTGAGACCAAATGGCATGACCAAGTACTCATAATGCCCACTGGGAGTGTTAAATGCCGTTTTCCACTCGTCACCTTCTCTGATTCTGACCAGATGGTAGGCATTACGGAGGTCTAATTTAGTAAAAACCTTCGCACCATGTAATAGCTCAAAAGCAGATGACATGAGTGGTAATGGGTACCTATTACGGACAGTGATATCATTTAAGCCACGGTAGTCAATACAGGGGCGGAGACTCTTGTCTTTCTTGTCTACAAAGAAAAAACCAGCACCAGCTGGAGACGATGAGGGCCGAATTAAACCAGCTGCTAATGATTCGTCGATGTATTTTTTCATGGCGACTGTCTCCGGGCCCGACAGGGAATACAACCTTCCCTTAGGGGGGCTGGTACCAGGGCGCAGGTCTATGGCGCAGTCATACGGTCTGTGAGGAGGCAAAGCAGTGGCACGGGCCTTATTGAAAACTTCTTTCAGGTCATGATAACATTCTGGTACCTTATTAAGGGCAGGAAAATCAGTCTCTGGCTCCCTCAGGGCCTCCACAGAAGCCACAACAGGCTGGACTGGAGCGGATGGGAGACCCTGGGACCGGTCCTTTACCCCATGGTCCACACAAGCCTCTCCCCAAGACAAGACCTCTCCTGTCTTCCAATCTACCCGGGGGTTATGAAGTATGAGCCACGGGTGACCTAATATGAGGGGTTGAGTATCAGAGTGGAAGATATGAAAGCTAAGCTTCTCTGAATGACCATCCTGGAACTGAAGAGTAACTGGTTGAGTGCGTAGCACCACACGACAGATGATGTGATCGTCCAAAGCCCGTGCCTCCAGGGGGTGCTGCACCGGTACCAGTTCCAGGTTTAGCTGCTTAGCCAGTCTCTCATCCATGAGGTTAGCGTCTGAGCCGGAGTCTATCAGGGCGGAGTGCTGTAGCGAGACAGAATTAGAAGACAAACAAACCATAGGCTGCACCCGAGATGTGTTGAGCATACACACAGTATGGCTCAAGAGAGCGCCCTCACCTGCCGGAGTTTTGGGCTTCAGCGGACAGCTGGCGACCCGATGCCCATCTTGTCCACAGTAAAGACACAGTCCGGTTGTCAGACGGCGGCGATGCTCCTCTGCGGAGAGACGTGTGCGGCCCAACTGCATCGGCTCCTGCCTCGAGGCTTGGCCAGATTCCGGTACGGGTAACGGAGGATCTACAACCTTCTTGTCACGATCAGCTGGTCGAAACCCAGACGGTTCAGTCTGCCAGATGCCCCATTGGTCCGAGACCAAGATGGCAGCTGAGATGACGTCATCCAGAGTGCGTAGTTCCCGACGGAGCGCCATCTCACGCCCAATGGTGCGGTTCAGTCCTGACTGAAAAGCAGTAATTAATCCTGCCTCATTCCAACCCGACTCAGCTGCCAAAGAGCGAAACTCACTCACATATTGTCTGATTGATCGGTCTCCCTACCTCAGCCTCATAAGTCTCATCGCAGCCTGCTGGCCACGAATAGGATGATCATATATTCTTTTAAGTTCGGCCAACAGGCAAGATGCAGACTGAGCTAGGGGTGAATTCTGCTCCATGAGGGAATTGAAAAAACTTAATGGAGGTCCTTCCAACAAACTTGCTACATAAGCAATTTTAGCTGACTCACAAGAAAAGCGTCTGGGTTGAGAATCAAAAATTAAGCGAATCTGGGTACAAAAACTTCGACATGTGTCCGGGTTACCAGAGTACTTTGAGGGAGGAGGGATGTTAGGTTCCTCCGAGGCCCTCACAGATGGATCTGAGGGTTCAGGTTCGCTCGGGGGACTCTGGGCGGACGCCTGATTACCGGTGAGCTGGGAAATCTGGGAGGACAGCTGAGACATCTGGTCCATAAGGGACTGCAAGAGCTGCTCATGTCCCCCCATGCGTTGCCCCTGTAGGCGGATAGCTTCCCGGACCTGGTCTAGGTCTGCTGGGTTCATACTGTTGGCCAGTTTGTACTGTGAAAGGCCGAGTACAGAGGCTGAACCCAAAAGCAAGACCACAAGAGACCAATACAGTTTAGTGTTTTTATTAAACACTTTAACAGAGAAATTGGAACAACACAGAGAATATTTAATTCCTGTGGAGCCTCTGGTTCCGGGGATAAACGTCTGGCCTGCGGGTGGTAACGACAGGTGGTCGGCTGGGCCGAGCCGGGAAAGCCCCAACGGAATCCCCACTAGGGACAGACAGAGGGTGGTCAATAAACAAGCCAGGTCATACACGGGAAGACAATCATGCAAGCAACGGGACATGGGGGACAGGCAAAACTCACGGTAAATATCCAGGCTAGGGTCGAAGCACAGGTGATCGTTGGAGGCTGAGGTAATATAAGGAGCAGGCAGAGACAGAGTCGGGTAAACGAACCAGGTCGGGAACAGGCAGGCAGGATAGGAACAGGCTGAATCGATGGTCGAGGGACGAAAACAGGTCAAACACGGCAGACAAACGAACAGGATCCAAGAAACGCTGGTAAGTGAACACAAACTAGTTGTAGAGCACAAACTGGCAACTGAACAGGGGAAGACTGAGGGTTTAAATACACAGGAGGGCGGGAAGACTATGAGACACAGGTGGAGATAATCAGGGAGGAGTCAGGTAATCAGGGAAAAGGTGAACATGATCAGGGAGAGGAAGTAAAGACAACAGACAAGACACATGAGGGAAACTTAACAAAATAAAACAGGAAACGACAAACAAAACAGAAAAGACAGACAAAGTCCAACAGCCGACATGACATAAAGTCTATTTATATCTACATCTATAAATGAAAGTATATCTAGTATATAATATATAGTATATAACAGTAATAAAACAATGAAAACATCCATGTAGTGAGTCAGTCCTTTGGTTTTACTGTTGAATGAATCACAGTTTCAGATGTAACTCTACTGTAAATGAATGTAGGTCATTTTGACCCAAATATGGAAGTTTGGGGTAGTAAAACAAAAACTACAATTGTATAAAATCTGTAAAAGATAAGATATCTCAAATCATTCAAGGAGGAAATAATGACAAGTCCAAATTTTTATCATTGTAAATGTAAATATTTTCATGTATTTACACTAAAACAAAGTATAAGTTCACAAAAAATGTGACTAACCTGAGAAGTAAATACAATTTTAACAAGATTCTGCCTGTTATTAAATGTTTTGTGTGTTTGTAGAAATAAAGTCTATTTATATCTATATCTACGAATGAAAGTATATCTAGTATGTAATATATAGTATTTGTAGATCCACTGTGATCTGTACATTAGAATGTAGATGTGTAAACGATAAACTGAAGCATAATATTTTTAAAATTACACGTATTTTTTTCAGTTTGTTCATGTTATTCGCAGATGATGTAAACCTTTTCATAATGTAAATTTACTCTTTTCGCTCTAAAACGCTGAAAAAAGTTTGGAGTTGACATTATTTATATATTATTATGTTATTAATTTACTAGTCCGGCCCACTTCAGATCAAATTTAGCTGAATGTGGCCCCTGAACTACAATGAGTTTGACAACCCTGTTCTACAACATTGATTCACCAGTAAAACCCATGGAGCTGGAGCAATGACAGTGGTTAGAGATGACTGGTTTATGTTCAGTTAATTACGTATTTTACTGTAAAAGTCACTTTTTCTTCACTTTTCTCTGTTTTTGATATAATAACGCTCAACTTTGAATGGAGTTTTTACAAACATCAATGTGATCAGAGTACATTAAGTATAGGAAATTACCACATTTTCACTTAAAAATGCAAAATACTGAGCATAATATTATACTTAACGATGATAAATCACTTAAGGAAGGTTAAATATAAAGGAAAAATGAATGTGAGAACTGTCCCAAAAGCAGCACCGGATCTTTATGGGTTAATTATGTTTTGATTGAACCTTTGCCAACACGGAAACACCTTTTAAAATAATTCAAATGGTATGTGTTTACTGCAGGTGACCATGTGCATGAACTCTCACTGTTCTCACAATATTCAAGAAACCCTGAGGGAAGCTTCAGAAGTCAGTGGATGAATATATTATTGTAGAAAACAAGAACTAACTTTAAACTCTAAGTCTAAATGGAGGAGTTCAACTATTTTCTGTTATGGCTTAATGTTTGTTTGTAAAATCAGTGACTTGATGGAACCATAATTAGAAAACTTCTTCTGCTAAACATTACATAATCACCTGCACCAGGAGGTATTGTGATCACTTTGGTTTGTTTGTTTGTTTGTTTGCAAGATAAATCAAAAAGTTATGGATGAATTTTCATGAAATTTTCAGGAAATGTTGATACTGGCACAAGGAACAAACGATTAAATTTTGGTGGTGATCAGGGGGTGGTGGAACGACAGATCTGTCTTGGCAGGGGTCTGTGCTCTCCAAGTGCTTTTCTTGTTAGATAATAAAGCCAGAAGACCCTCTGAATCTGACCCTCGTGTTGTAATTTGTCACAAACGTTTTTTATATTGGCAAGGATTTCAGGATCATCAGAGAATATGACGTTTTCAGGAAAATTGGAAAGTTTTCCCTAAAATGTTAATTTTATGGGAAACAGCAGGACAAAAAAACTCTGAAACTGTCCTTGTGTTCATTTCTGGGTTTGTTTTCTTCTTCTCTGTCTCTTTTCATCCCTTCTTCTTCTTCTTCTTCTTCTTCTTCTTCTTCTTCTTCTTCTTCTTCTTCTTCTTCTTCTTCTTCTTCTTCTTCTTCTTCTTCTTCTTCTTCTTCTTCTTCTTCTTCTTCTTCTTCTTCTTCTTCTTCTTCTTCACCCAGTCTCCACCATGGCGTCTAAACTGCTGATCCAGCAGCCTCAGCCTGTGATGGTGGTCCAGGACTCAGATGAGTGGGGGTCTGGGATCTGTGACTGTTTCGAAGATCTGCCTGAATGTGAGTCTTTATGAATTCACACACAAAGACAACAACATATTTTACATCTGTTTATTTTGAGATTATCTCTTTTTCTTTTCAGTTCAACAATAATTATTAAATGAATATTTCATTATTTCTACACTTTGCTTTACGTTCACCCTATTTGTACCATATAATAATAATAATAATAATAATAATAATAATAATAATAATAATAATAATAAATCAAACTAATCTGTGTAACATGGAATGCTTAGTGAAATAGTAAAGTGAAATATATAATAATGATACAGAAAAATAAACGTAAAATGATTTGAAACTGAGCTCAGATTTCAGACATTTAAAAGAAACAAGTGCTTAGATTCATTTACTCCCTTATCTCAGAACGATGATCAAAATATGCTTGTTTCCTGGATGTTTTCAGGTTGAGTTTCCTCCTCAGTATCTGTATGTATATGGCATGTTAATCTGAGTTTATCTTTTTTATTTTCTTTTTTTTTTTTTACCCTGGATGTTTTCAAGTTGTTTTGCCTCATTGCCGTCTATATTTATTTATTTACTTATTTATTTATTTTTCAATCATGATTTTATTTTATTTTATTATTTTTTTAATTAGCTTATTGCTGTTTTTCCTGGATGTTTTGGGGCTGGTTTTTCTCCTCAGTGTCTATATTTTTATCTGATTTGATTTGCATGGGTTTTTTTTTTTGTTGTTTTGGGGTTTTTTTTTCTATTTTTATTTTTCTAGAGGTTTTCAGGCTGTTTGACTCCTGAATGTCTTTATGTATTGATTATTGATTTTTTTTTTTAATTGTCGTGTTATTTATTCATTTATTTAGCCTAATTACTCATTATTATTACTTTTTTTTACTGATCTGATTTTCTTAAATAGTTGTATTATTATTTTTTATTTATTTTGTTTTTTTTTTTATTTTCCGGGGCGTTTTCAGGCTGTTTTGGGTTCTGGTGCTTACCCTGCTTCGCATGCAGAACCTCCAAGAAATTCGGGGAGGACCTCTGTATCCCCCTGCTGGAGCTGTTCTTCGGAGGCCTCATCCCGCCCATCACCATGTCCATGAGGGTCGCCATGAGGTACCGCTACGGCATCAAGGTATAAGGACACAACACATCTAGCATCTTAGTCAATTTATGCAGCGATTTAACAGTCATATTTATTAATGAACCTATTGTTTTCTGTAAAGCATTCACTTTTTTTATTGTTTTCTGTTGTTAAACTTTCCTTTTCTGTTGTTTCCTGACTTTAACCTGTTGTTTATCGACTGTTTTCTATTGTTTCCTTTCATTTTCTGTTAATATCTGGCTTCTAACTTAAACTTTATCTATTGTTTTCCATCATTTTCAAGTTTTTGCTGGTGCTTACTTTTTATTTTCTGTCATTTTCTGACCTTTATCCATTCTTTACCTTTTGTTTTGTGTTGTTTCCTTTAATTTACCCACTATTTTCCTATTGCTTTCTTATGTTTGGCAGTCATGCACAGTGTTTTCTGTTATTTATCTGTTGACTTTTGTTGCTTCCTATTATTTTCCGGTTTTAACTTTAATTTTCTGGTTTTTGCCAGTTGTTGACTGATTCTTAACCTGTCATTTTCTAATGTTTTATATTGTTTATCAGTTGTGTACTTGTTGTTTTCTGGGTCAATATATAATTGAGGGACTTTTTGAGTTGCCTTTACAGGGTAACATAGTTGACAGGGATAGATGATGTTTTTGTGGTTTTCAGGCCTAAAATCAACATAACCATAACAATGCATGGCATTTTTACAAACAGATTCTTCTAAATATCATATATACAATTAAGTAAAATTGAAAATGAAAGTTATTTAAAAAGATATTGTTGTAACACTGTTGACATAAGAGTGTGACAAATACACACTTGACTCACACACTACTTTATATTAAATAACTAAGAAAAAGGTCAAAGAACATACCTTGGGGTCTTGCCAGTTTTCTTCAGGAGGAAATGACATCATGTGGAGCAGATCATGTGATCTGGAATAAACACACTTCCTTGAGAGATGTTTTTGTAATGGGTAACTTAGCTGAAAGTGATTTCTTGGACACAGATACAATTTATTATTTTCCATATAAAATTTAATAGAATGCCAAAAAAGAAATATCTGTCATGAATATCTCAACTTAATCAAAAGAACACAATTAAAACAATTTTTGAATGAGCTCATTTTATTACTGTTTAGCTAATTAGAATGTGGTTATTAAATTTGGATGTTATTTAGTTGACATTTTAGTATATCTAGTCATGTATTAATAAGTGATTGTTTCCATAATTAAATAATTATGGAATTGTTACAGACATGATCATAATGAATATAAAAAACTTTTTTTTTTACTTTTAGTAAAGATGTATGCAAGATATATCCCACATGGACTTCAAAAGTCCCTCAATTATATATACTTTTTATTTTTCTGTAGTTTATCTGTGGTTTTCCAGTTGTTTGATGACCCTTGCTTTTCATTTTCTACCATTTACTTGTTGTTTTCTGCAGGGCTCCATGTGTATGGACTGTGTCTATTCAACCTTTTGCGCCGCATGTAGCTGGTGTCAGATGGCCCGAGAAATAAGGAGGCGAGACCTCCCCATTGTCCTGGTCAACGCCAGACACAAATGACTCCGTTTATCCACCATTTTCATTACACTGCATTTATATAGACAGTTATAACCAGAATAAAAACATGTGATGGTTTCCCTCTGTGTTCATGTTTGACACACAGTGACATGACATTAGGTCAAATGAGAAGCAGCAGTAAAATAAAACTTACCTCCATGTTTTTTTGTTGGAGACTTAAAGAAAATATTCTTCTTCTTTTTTCATATTTCTGACAGAATGGACATCTCAGAACAGTTTCATTCTAATAAACTAACATCTAATTAGTTAAAGCTACCATTTCTGATTTTAATGATTTTTTCTGTTTGAAAAAATATTATCCATATAACAAAATACAGTAACAGGATTGAAAAGTATAACATGAAAACAGAAGCAGAATTTGTTCAAATATGCAACAGACTGATATACAAAGACATAGCATCTGTTGTGACACTGTTAAGATTTAATTCAGCAAATATAGTAAATTTGCTAATATATGCTATGAAATTCTTTAGTTATTTGAAATATGCTGATGTATTCAAGTCTAAAATGAATGAATTCCATTGTTTTGTTCATAGTATATATCCTGCATTAATTTTAAACGTCTTTCTTTATCATGTTTAAGAAATTTGTACTTACTCAAGTCTTAATATCCTTAATTAAATGAACACTGATGACGCTGTACTTTTACTTTACATTCAAGCACCTTATTAACTGAGAGGATGTGTCTATAATGATAAACTTTAGAAATAATTTAAAAAAAAAAAAAAAAAAAAAAAAAAAAAGAAAAAAAAAGAAAAAAGAAAGAAAATATGACATTATTTTTGAATGATGTTTTCAGAATTTTTTTTTTTTTAAGAAACTTCTGTGTTGATTTAAATGCTTATATTCTTGGTTTCAAAAGGGAAAATAATGTAAATCAAATAAACAGATAAAAAAATACAATGATGCATCGAGTTGCTGTTTCTCCCCAAAAACTATTTTTCACTGTCACCATCTGAAATAATTCTGTATAAATAAAGATGTAGTTATTACAGTCTCCACTAGAGGGCGCCACAGTCTTCATCATGATTGGACAACATTGTAGAGACATCTGAGGTCATGTGGGGTCACAGTCAACAGAAGAACAATTTGACAGAAAAACAACTTTAACAGAAACATAATGTTTATCTCCCCACCAATGTTCAATGAAAATACTGATGAACTTTATGCATGTATTTGTTTATCATCATTTATTAATCATGAATATTTACTAGGGTTTAAATATAGCTTCTCATATAGATAAATACCCTGTAATGTGTTATATTTTATGTAATTTTTTTTTTAATATTTCACTTTATTTCCTCAGGGAAGCATTAGTTAAAATTTTTAAGTTCTTTCTTTTTATCATATACAGTAATAAATAAATAAATAAATAAACTGAATTTAAAGGATAGATGAATTAAATTATTTATTACAGGGTTGATGTTTACATTGGCACAGTTCAATACATATGTTGAGCATTTTGATGTTTATCATGTTATATTTACAGTTAGAAGTAACAGCTCAAAACTTTTTCTCAACTTGTGTAAAATATTTGTGTGATCAGTCAAGGTTGAAGTTGCAGAACCTCTTTCATATAGATTAGTGCAGTTGAGTACATTGATTCATTAGGACACTGGTGACTGATAAAACAGCAGTTTTAAGGTTAAAATGACCAAAACCAAAACATTAAAAAGTATAAAACAACATACAAGCTTTTGAAGATAGAATAAAATTAGCAAAATATTGAAGTTTATATCAATAAACAATTAAGTAAAACTTCATAAATACAAGGAAATACTGAAGAAAATGAGGTAAATAATGTCTATAACCCATATTAAAATATCGAGTTGAAGAGGGAGAATTTCTGTTCAGAGAAAAGTTTTGTTCTTGTTTTTTTCATTTAAAAAATGTATAAATTATGCTAGCATAAAAAACTATTAAAAAAAAATATTATCTTGATAATATTGAAGCTAATAATAATTGTACAATGCAAGTGTTTTGTTGTGTTGTTTTAATGTCAGGTTACAGGCTTAAAATAACTTAGTATTCGGTGATTAGTGCATGTGTATGGTATCTTTAGAAATTAATGTAAAACTGTTTTTTCCTTAGTGTTTTATTTGACACCTGAACACCCTGATTAGTGTGTTGCTTAGAAACAACAGCTTCTGGAAAAAGTGAAACATGTAGCAGCTAAAAGTGGTGGTGACCAAAGCAGAGTTCAGAGCAGAGCACACATTTCCCACATGTACACGTTTTTGTTTGTTGTTCTGTTCCGTTGTTTTTCTGTCATTTTCTGTTTTCTTATGTATCGTTTACTGTGGTCTATAGTCCCTCTTCCATTGCCCCTCAAACTGCGTGAATATAACTTACGCATAAAAAATTATCTAATGGAAAAACGGCAATTTCTCCAAAACTCGCTTTTGATGAAAAGTTTTTGTGCTGGCAAGAGGTGGTTTTTCAGGCATATCAGAAGTGGTTTAACATGCAAAACTGCAAGAGAAAGATCTATTTCCACAACTAGAGTTAATGTGAACAAAAAAAATAGATGTTGATGGACGTTACAACAAGTGAAGAAGAAGAGTTTTAAAAGAAACATAGTGGGGTATGTGTGGACAAACCAGGAAACTGAATCATTTTTTAATTTAGTACGGGATAGATGGGTAATATATGATAATAATAATGAATATATCTATAAATCAACACGATATTTATTTTCATCACCATATTTATGGAAAGACTTCTTGTGTCATCTTGCAATAATAAATAAACAAATCATTGCATTTGTGATTTAATGGAAAAACCGACCTTACACAGTTCTGTTTTTTCGACATTTAATAAATATCGGTAAAGTTTTGTACATATGTCCAATGGAAAAGCCACTTATTTCTCTTTGCTGTTCCATTGTTTACCAGCTTTTTTCTGTTGTTTTCTGTTATGTATCTATCATTTATATTTACTGTTATTTTCCCTCATGTTTCTTTTTTGTTTTCCCATGTTTTTTGTTGTTTGCCCTTGTATTCAGTTGTTTACGTCTTTCTTTTTGCTGATTACCTGTTTGCTATTGTTTCAATGGTACTGTATTTTTACATTTCATTACGTTACTTATATACATTTGGCAGATGCTTTTTTCCAAAGGGACTTACAGGGGAAAACCAAAATAAAAAAATAAAAAATAAAAAAATAAAATAAAATAAAATAAAATACAAGAATAGATTAAAGACATAAAGCAGCTGTACAATTAAAAACAGTGTTGTACAGAAGATTGAAAAGCAAAACTATACATTAAAAATACAAGAATAGATTAAGAAGACATAAAAAACAGCTGTACAATTAAAACAGTGAAATAAAAATACCAAGTAAAACAACAACATAACCATAATAATATATTTAAAATGGAATGTTTGAAAGTGCTAGGACAGGAGGTGCTCTCAGAAGAACTGGGTCTGTTAATTGTCTTTGTTTTTGTCATTGTTTTTCAAGGCTGACCTATAGGTTTTTCTTGTTTCCTATTGATTGCCTTTTTGTTCTCTGTCTAATCAGCGTGTTGTTTGGGAAATACAGCTACTAAATAAAGTGATGAAAAACAAACCGATATTTTTCTCAGGAGGTGGTGGAGACCAAAGCGGACCTCAAAGGAGAGGAAACGCTACACATGTACTCAAGTTTTTCTTCTGGAAATAATCAGCTGTATGCTATCATGTTAGCTATAACAATTGTTATGCTATAACAGCTATTTTCAGCTTGTTTTTTGTGGCCAAAAGCTGGTTGTTTCATCTTTAAATGACAACAGCTGTAGTGTGTGGTCGGATATATGTCGGCCTGTTAAATTAGAATAGAAGTTTTCGGTTTAGGACCAGAAAATAGTCACATTCGGACCGTCTGCATCGTTTTCAGATGGATCCACTTTGGTGTGGACGTGGCCAAAGTGAGACGTGGAGTCACTATCATGTCATATTTCGGCAAATTACTCTCAATAAACGTTCTCATTTGTTTAGTCCGGTTGGCGTTCCAGCGGTGGTGATTCCTCCCCTCTGCTGGCAAACTTGGCCCTGGTGTTCACTGTAAATTGCGCAGTGGGTTGTTTTTAATGGGATTATAATGACAGTTATGGTTTGCAAGAATTGATGTTTGTGACTTTTATGAGGTGTGAGTGGAGGGGCGGGTCCAGGCGGCTCATAAAGGCTGCAGGAATGTTAATTGGTCGAGGCCACTGCTGCCCTCTTTGTTCTGCTCGCTCATACTGGGCTTCTGTTGCGCCCGTTAAAGGCCAAAGAACTGATTTAAAATCTGTGACTTTAACCCCACACCCCCTCGAACACATATATACACAACTTATCCCACCCTCAGCACCCCCATCTGTCCCCTCCCATTCTTTCTTATGTTTTTTTTTTTTTTTTCTTCTGCGGAAAATGGACCCTTTGCTTCCCTCATTTCCTCCACGTTGCTTAATCAGGTGGTCGGCGCTCCCCTCCCCGCTGGGTTTGATCCAGTGTTGGGGGAGTAATTTTATCACGGTTTCTTTCCTCCTGTGGCCACACGGACGACTGCACTTCCAGCTAAGAGGAGGTTTCTGAAAAATCTGGGATTTGTGTCAATGAGTCATTTTTTTATTATTTGGGAATATTGGATAAATTACCCTTTTAATAGGAAAAAAAGAAGTAAATATGACTCCATAAAACATAAAGAATGCTCTTTTTAACCGATATAAACTGCATTTTGGTAACAAAACAAGAGAGCTAGGAGGAAAAATAAAAATACTCCTTGGAAATCTAAAAGAGCATCCTGGGTATTTAAAAAAAAAAAAAACTGTTACAGCTCAGAGAGGTCATGTTGATGTTGGTTTCAGTTCAGTTCCGTTTATTATTGTGTTCACATGGGCGCTAGTATCCGAGTTATCCCATAGATTTGATTATATTTGGGAAATGGCATTAGCAAAGAACTCTGTGTCTTTTTGTCTTTGTCTGCATCAGGGGTGTCAATCTCATTTTCTTGCGGGGGCCACATTCTGCCCAATTTAATCTGAAGTGGGCCGGACCAGTAAAATAATAGCATGATAGCCAATAAATAATGACAACTAGTGCAAAAAATGACATTGAATTATGCCAATATTGACATTTACAAACTATCCAAACAAAAAGGATGTGAATAACTTGAAAAAAAATGAAATTTGTTAAGAAATGCAAGTACAATTTTATCAATATTATGCCTCGACTTATCATTTATAGATATGCATTACAGATCAGAACTACAAAGGCACAAAACATTTAGTAACAGGCAGAATATTGTTAAAATTGCACTTGATTTTCTTTAGACATTTCAGGTTGTTCATATTTGTTCAGGTTATTCACATTTTATTTTTAAAGGATCGTTTGTTAATGTAAACATTTTCATAATTTAATGTTTTTTGCACTAAATCAAAGAGATAAAAAGTGGTGTTGTCATTATTTATAGATTATTATGATACTATTTTTGAGTTTGATGCCCTAACTTGCACTTTGCAAATTCATCCCGCGGGCCGGACTGGAACCTTTGGCAGGCCGGTTTTGGCCCTCGGGCCGCATGTTTGACACCTGTGGTCTACATGGTAAATATTAGTGTAACCTTAAAGTAATTTGACTCTTCATAATACAGTTTCTCTAGTTCTTCAGGGCTTAGTGCTATATTAAGTGTTGCCAGCATTGATTGACAGGCAGTGTTAATGATCATGACCTGACTTCCGTCATTTTATGTGTTGACAAACCAGGCACCTAATGTTTTCTTCATCTACTTGATCAATGTAACAGCTGAGTGCAAAGTATAACACGTTTACGTTTTATTCCATTTTGTTCCTGAGTGTTGACCACATTTATTGCAACACATCCAAAAAGTTATGAACAGCACATACTGTCGACTTTACTTCAAGTTTTGAACATTCTGCAGTATAATGTGTGGACACAAATATGTAACTGTGGTCAGAATTTTGGGAATGACACCTATGGATTATTTGTTTAAATGTGATTTATTTGTCAGTAACATTTTTGAAAACTACATAACACTTATGATATAAGTAGAAATATAGATATAATAATAAGGATAATACAGCACCAGTAGATGCCTTGAATCCACATATCAGACTGGTCCAAAGTGTTGCCCTTTCAAAACAGTAGATGATAAGTTATGAGAATTAAATGTTAGTCATGTCAAGATCCATCCGTCCATCTGTCCGTCTGTCCGTCCGTCCGTCCGTCCATCCATCCGTCTGTCTGTCCGTCTGTCCATCTGTCCATCCGTCCATCCATCCATCCATCCATCCATCCATCCATCCGTCCGTCCATCTGTCTATCCGTCCGTCCATCCATCATCCGTCCGTCCATCCATCTGTCCGTCCATCTGTCTGTCCATCCATCTGTCTGTCCATCCATCTGTCCGTCCATCTGTCCATCCGTCCATCCATCCATCCATCCATCCATCCGTCTGTCCGTCCATCCATCCATCCATCCATCCATCCGTCTGTCCGTCCATCCGTCCGTCCGTCCATCCATCTGTCCGTCCATCTGTCTGTCCAGCCATCCATCCGTCCGTCCATCCATCCATCCATCCATCCATCCATCATCCATCCATCCGTCTGTCCGTCCGTCCATCCTTCTATCCATCCTTCTATCCATCCGTCCGTCCATCTGTCTGTCCATCTGTCCATTCCTCCGTCCGTCCATCCGTCAGTCCGTCCATCCATCTGTCCGTCAATCCGTCCGTCCATCCATCCATCTGTCTGTTCGTCCATCCATCCATCTCCATTTCCATTCCCAATTATGAACATCAAATATTTTTACAAATCGGCAAAAACTACCTTTGTTGACCCTGAAAATATGAAGTTTTTACTAAATCCGTCTTCTTTTGCAAAATCTCAAAATCCTGATTTAGTAAGTTTGAACACGTGGAATAGTTTTTCAAAGTTCAACAGGACTGGTTTTGTTCTTGAAAACATTCCGTTTCTCACGTGAGGGGCTTTATCAGTTCTCAGAACAACTCTCTTGGATGAGAGACGAAACATTTTCAAGAACAAAACCAGTCCTGTTGAACTTTGAAAAACTACTAAGGATGAACGATGACCAGGGCGAAGGAGAACACAGACATCTGAACATGTAGACTCTTCTTCAGAAGGATCTTTCACCCGAAACTGTATGAGAGATGATGATGTTGGATGTTTGTGGGACATAAGTCACAGGTCATGAGATGGATTTGAACCTGAAATCTCAGCTCCCTCAGCCCATCCTGACACTTCCATCATGACAGATAGAGTCGGTGTCTATCTGCCCGAGTGTCTCTATAATTTCCTGGGGAAGTGTTCCTTTTAAGAGACAAGGTTGGAGTGGTGGGGGAGTCGGCTGATAACCGCTCAGGTTAAGATGGGGCGGGGAGGGGGCAGGCGTAGTCCGACACACACTATCAGACGACGGGCCTCAGAGCAAACAAACAGCGCTGACCTCTGAAAAACAACGGCAGCAGGGAGCCGCTGATAGCCCGAGACGGATAGGTGGAGGTTGGAGATGGCGAAGGGGGAGGCGAAGGGGGAGGCGAAGGGCCACCGAGGGCAAGAGCTATCTGATCCCACTAGTGTCTATTAAAATCAGAGTGTACTGAGTTGTTCTCTTCAGTGAGTCTCAAAGACCTGTCAATCCCCAAATACTCTGGATTGAGTAGAGCCATGAATCATGATGGAATAAGCAACACAAGTGAACATTTTAATAGTTCGCATGAAAAGCAAGGCCATGGAGTGAACGTCGAGTATTGAACATTGCTGTATTTGTTTTTGTTTTTTTGTTTTTTTGTACTCATCTTCTTTAATCACATTTGATGGCAAAGATTAGAGATAATAATCATAATCATAACAAATAAACTAAGTTCTATGCATTGTTGCAACGACTTTAAGGAGATTTTTCATAATTAACCAAAAAGCGGTAATAAACAGAGGATAAATTGTCAGAAAAGAATGTGGAAACAAACCTGTGAATCTCAAAATTCAGTTATCTGAGCATAAAGTATCTGAATATTAGGATTTTAACATACAAATATCCCACCTTTTAGTCTGAAACTAGTTGTAACAACTGCATTTTGTTTAGTTACAGTAATATTTCATTTGCTAATAATGATTTCGGATGCTTCTTGTAGCTTAGCATGTTTAAAGTTATATTTTTATACAGCAATTTATGGGTTATATTGATATCGTTGGATTTTTCAGGGGGTTAATGTGTTCATATTGGTAGCTCACAGGGGTCAAACATGCGGCCCGGGGGCAAAATCCGGCCCGCCAAAGGATCCAGTCCGGCCCCTTGGGATGAATTTGTGAAATGCAAAAATTACACTAAGATATTAACAATCATTTTAGTTCAGGTTCCACATTCAGACCAATTCAATCTCATAATAACCTATAAATACTCACAACTCAAATTTTTCTCTTTGTAAATGTAAATACAACCTGAAATGTCTTAAGAGAAGTGCAATTTTAATAATATTCCACCTTTTACTAAATATTTTGTGTATCTGTAAATCCGCTGTGATCAGGAAGCTATAATGTACATGTGGAAATGATAAACTAAAGCATAATAATGTTAAAATTACAATTTTTTTTCCCAGTTTGTTCATGTTATTCACATTGTTTGAAAGGATAGTTTGTAGATGGAAACATTTTCATCATGTTATTTTACTTTTTTCACCGTAAAACATTGAGAAAAGTTTGGAGTTGACATTATTTACATATTATTATGTTATTATTTTACTGGTTCGGCCCACTGCAGATCAAATTTAGCAGAATGTGGCCCCTGGACTAAAATGAGTTTGACACTCCTGTGGTAGCTAGTGTAATCAAGACCAAGACCGGACCAGGTTCACAGAAATATAGTGCATAATACAATATGTCGACCTAATGTTCACTGAATCTCTGTGGTTGAGGAGTGAAGTGATTTCTGAAAACTTTTGATAAAGACAGATGATAATGTTGGCTGTAAAAGCTGGAATGCTCGATAATATTTTGGTGTCATCGGGAAATATTTCCATCATTACCTTTCAGCATTATGTAGAAAAACAACCCTGTGATGCAGATGAATCACAGTTATTGGATCATCGCTGGTGTTTTCAGATAGGTAGGGGGTTAAGTACGTGATTGGCAGCTGTAATTACTGGTTGTTTATCAGATTCAGTCAGACGTGACTCTATTGATTCACTCAAGTGGCTCAACTCGAAGCTTGGAAAAGTGTCTTCATTTTCCCATAGCCACATGAAAATACATCATTTCAGTCTACATTTACATTTACTCATCTACATAAATCATATAATCTCGTATCATTTAGCTATTGCTGCCTGTTTTTCTTCTTTTGGTTCATGTTGTTACAGATGAGTCTTTGTGTTTTGGGATTTTATTACAGACGTCTTGACTGATTCTTATCCTGAGGGGTATTATTTGTAGTTGAGGCAAAAACACTGATATCAAATCATGTCAAATAAACCAGACATTGCACAGGTAATTTAGCCGTATCCTTACAGTTGTCTTGACTGGTCTTGAGCTAAAATGCTGGGTCTTTTACAAGTAAAGAGTTGACCACGACCTATTTAGAACTGTAACACTACTGACAGTAATGCCCATCTTCACTTCTGATTGACTTTTAATTCCCAAACATGCTACTCACATGTTGCTAAATAAATACAAAATGTTCCTCCAGCTCTTTTTTTAAAAAATCTTTTTAGTACCTCTTAATGTTCCAGCCTTCCTTTCCCCCCATCCCAACTATTTGGAAATGTGTTTGCGTCCTGTCTTCTATTATGGATCAAATATGGGTTTCTAAGATTTGAAAAGCAATGAATTCTGTTTTATTTACATTTCACCCACCCCAACCTTTCTGAAATTGCCGTCATAGAAACACAACCTCTGTCTCCTCCAGTGTCTATTGCGCTGAAAAATTGCACTGAATCCTCCAGTTGCTCAACATCACGTAAGGGAATTCCTTCAGCATGGCCATATTGTTCAGCTGCATGATGAACTCAAAAGTGCTATGATTTTCGGACATTTGGAAGAAACGGTGCATAAAGGAGACAGATATTTTGTCAAGATCCTCCTGGTGGCCTGGAAGAAGGCCACAACAAAGAACTGGCTTAAGACTGATGCTCTGTCTTACAAACAATGGCTTTTAATCATAGATGAAGATCTGACATATAAACTGAAGTTGAAAGAAAATCTCTTCATAAAAAAAAAAAAAAAATGGGGAAAATGGCTGACATTCAGAGAAAAATGTGTCTTTTGACCCCTTTAGCCCTATCAGCCTGCAGGCCGAAAAAATTATATTAATATTCATCTACTATAAAAATATAATAAATCAGGACAATGAATGTTTTTTTGAACTTTTGCTCAAAGTTTAGACCCTAATGTTAATAAAAGTACATCAAAAGTGTTTTTTAGTGCAAACTTTAATGTTCAAACATGATTTTTAATCTTTGTGGGGGGAAATATATGCTATTAAAAATCTCCGACACGAACAATTAATTTATGCATATCATCATCAATCCAGCTGAAAAAAAAAAAACAGGCGAGGATAAAAAAAATTCTAATTTCTCTTTTAGTTTGTTACAGTTTACTCAGGCATAGTAATAGATACAATATTTTAGACAATGGGAAGAGATTCTGTGAGGTCTGTAAATGTCCATAGACACCAAGAACATCCATATGAACCTTATTTTTGTGAAGTAATTCTTCATTTACTTTGGGTATGTCTTTTTAGGCGTTTTTCCCCTGAAAATATGGTCAGGGTTTAACAGGTTAAGCAGAGGTGGGTAATCCCAGCTCCATAGAGTTAAAGTCCTGCCATGTATTGGTTCTACCTGTTCACTTAACGCAGGTGATTCCACTAATTATCCCTTCATCTACCTGGATGAGGAGTCGTGCTCATCAAATTGGGCTGGTTCAGTGAACAAGTTGGAATAAATACATGGAAGGACTTTTACTCTATGGAGCTGGGATTACCCACCTCCGCTATTAAGGAACCTAAACACATTCTGACACAAACACAGGCTGTTTGTTTTCTGTTCTTTTGTTTCTTTTCCTGCTCCTCAACCTGAGGAGATTGTATTGTATTATACTGATAAAAATGACAAATAAATAACTAGAAAAGCACTTGGAGAGCGCAGACCTCCGCCAAGGCTGATCAGTGGCTCCCCCCCCCCCCCGTGGGCCCCCCCACGCCAAGGAGGTTATGTTTTTGCCAGGGTTTGTTTGTTTGTCTGTCTGTCTGTTTGTCTGTCCGTTAGTGTGCAACATAACTCAAAAAGTTATGGACAGATTTTGATGAAATTTTCAGGGTTTGTTGGAAATGGGCCCCCCCGTGGGCCCCCCCACCCCTGATCACCACCAAAATTTAATCATTTCTTCCTTATCCCATTTCCAACAAACCCTGAAAATTTCATCAAAATCTGTCCATAACTTTTTGAGTTATGTTGCACACTAACGGACAGACAAACAGACAGACCGACAAACAAACAAACCCTGGCAAAAACATAACCTCCTTGGCGGAGGTAAACATTGTTCGATATTTGGGGGTGATGGTGAAACCACCCCAAAGCTGACCTGATTCATTTTAAAAATGTGAATAACATGAACAACCAGGAAAAAACTTAAATTTATCAAGAAAAACAAGTGCAATTTTAACTATATTTTGCCTCTGCTTATCATTTGTAAATGTGCATTACAACTTACAGATCACAACGGATCTGCAAAATACACAAAATATTTGAGTAACTGGCAGAATATTAGTAAAATTACATTTACTTCTCTGAGGAAATCTCTAGTTTTTCCTATTTTTTGTGAAAGGCTAGTTTGTAAATTAACACATTTTCATGTAATTTCACTTTTTTTTATGCTAAAACAGAGGAACAATTTGGAATTGTCATTATTTATAGGTTTTTATGGTAGTATTTTACTGCCCTAAAGTCAAAGGATTGATTGTTCATATCTTGAGTGTAATTTTTGTACTTCACTAATTCATCCCGCGGGCCAGATTTGGCCCCCGGGCATCATGTTTGACACCTGTGTTCTACGGCATTAAATGGGGGTGTTCTATCTTCCTTTGTTTTGAGTATTAAACATTATACTGCCTGCATTAGGTTAACTGTTACTCACCATTTTGTGTTTTTTGATCAGTTTATGGTGTTTTTTTCAATCAATAGTTCCCAAACTTGAAGCTGAAGATCCAGAAGGTGAAAATAGTATCAACTAGCAGGTTATTATTTGCTTAAAGATACCCTTTGAAACAATTCATTTCTGCAGTGTGTCCGTGCGTGTATTCATCCTGTGCAGATGAATGAGAAAACAGACGGAGGAGATGGATGGAGGTGCTGCAGAAGACAGAGGAGAAAGCTTAAGGAGGGAGGAGGAGGTCAACAAATTCTTTGATTACTGAACCTCATCATGTAGATAACAGAGGGCAAAGGCACTTGCCAAAGGGAAAAAAAACTCTCCTGTACAACTGCACATATAGACATACAGATGTTATGTAATTAGTTATATTTATATTATACTTACATGTTATATTTGTATTTTCTAATTTGTAGTATGATTTATAGCCACTTGTATTCATTTTATTCTAATTTTATTAAGATTTTATGTCACTAAACTGTTAATGATGTAATATGAAGTACATTTAAAATACAAAGTTGAGGTATTTGTACTTTACTTGAGTATTTCCTGTATTTTCTGCAGGTTTATACGTCGACTCCACAACATATCAAAGACAAATATTACATATTTTAACTGTAACTGCATTTGCCATGTTTAGTTACTTTTCAGCTTTGCACTTTTGACCATTTACCTGTTCTTTATGGATTGAGTTTTAAGTTTTCCTTCTTATATTAAATAAACTCTCATAAACCTTCTCACTAATTGGAAAATGCAATGTTCACAATGCTGAAAATATGCCCATTTTCAGTGCTTATGAAAAGTAAATTTTTTTATTGACATGTTTCAAAAACTCTGGAAAAAAAAAAGAGAAAGAAATGGATGAAATTGATCAGTCAGCAGGATGGGAAAATTTCCATTCCGATAATATTAAAACATCATCTCCAAGAAGACTAAAATCTTGAAGCTTGCGGAATTAGTCAAGATGTGCATTTGTCTACACTATAAAAAAAAAAAAAAAAAGAAAAAAAAAAAAAAAAGACATCTATGCAATATTTTGTCACTGTGTTGGAAAATGCAGGGAAATTGTCTTTAAATATGATTGAAACCAGCACAATTTGGCCAAAAACATTTATCGTCAGTTTAAGAACCAAAAGGCTTTAAACAAGTGAAATCCTATAAAATCAGTATTTTAACACTTCTTCCATCACTGATTATTAATTTTGCGAGACCTCGGTTTTCTTGTTGTGTATTTGCACCACACTCTGCTGCGTCTATAGGGGGCAGAACTAAGAGGATCTGAAAAGGATTTCCAGTTTGATATATGGCTGCTGCAAACATCTTGAGCGCATCTCAAGGTTCATTTAAAGGGTGAATAAGATCTATAACTCATGTGTTTAAGGTGGATGGCGACCTGACCAGCCCGTGTGCCTTCAAGAGGAAAGTGTTTTTACTTTAACTGGTCTGAAAAAAAGTTATAAATATGCTTTTCTAATTAATCTGTTCTTAAATAATGATAGTATTCTGGTAATACAAGTTTACTGGTTATAAATTTTCCAATATAAAAATAATTTTTAAAGAATTCATGTGTACTAACTTGTGTAAACTCTGAAATGTTCAGATTCTAAAAGTAAAGATTTGCTTCTGAAATACATTTCAAGTGGCTCTTTATGTGTAAAGCAAACTGAACTTCACATCATGTTAATATAATATGGAGACTATCAAACCATTCTAAATAGACAGAAAATTATGAACCTCAACTTCACTCTATTGTCCAAATCAATGTTAAGCAACAGAAATCGAAATAATTTTATGTTGTTGTTATTATTATTAGAATTTTACACTCAATCCAGTCTGTTCCGTCTGACTTTTACACACTTTAGTACTGTCTCATAATTGTTAATTTGTTACGTTGTTTGCGAATTTTCCATAATTTTTTATCTTTTTTCATTTTCCATCATTTTTAACCTTTAAATTATTTTCATCTAGTGTCTTTTGGCTCAATTTATCACGTCTTTTCCATCTGTATAATTTTCATTTTATTGTATTTTTACATTTTATTCATTTTGTTGTGTCTTTCAATTTGCTTCACCTTATTTTTTCCATATTGTTTTGTCTTTTAACCTCCTGAGACCCAGGTAATGTCAGCAAAGTACAAGCTTTTTTTTTGTTTTTTATTAAATAAGTGCCTGTATTGGAAACATCATGATGCAACAGTTTTTTCAGATGCAGTTTTTAAAAAAATTATAGAATGTTCTGTGTGGTGGACAGTTTTCTTTACTTTTTTTTTTTTTTTGTATAAAGTTGTGAAACTCTTGTCCACAAATGTGAACAGAAATCCCATAGCTGGTTCTTAGGAGGTTAGTACAATGAAGAATTTTTTAAATAATATTTAACTAAATATAAAACAAGACCTCACTGTTTAGAATTGAAACAATCTGATTTTTTTTGGTCATTTCTGCTTGATTTCAATCCAAAATCCTAAAACATGGACTAATCTGTTAATCTAATCACTCTGGTGCTAATACATCTGAATATGTAGTAAGGTTATGCTTTATATGAATCCTTTAGACATAAACCAGTTTTACATGAGGTCATCATGATTCATCAATAATGATAGAGTGCAGATAATTCCACTTATTCAAAGTGTTTGATGCAAATGAAAACTATCAAACCAAATCAAAACTAACCCTATTACATCTCACAGCGATTCTTACATCTGCTGTGTGTGACAGCAGGTATTATTTATGTTATGGAGGCTCGAATCCTTTATTGAGACAAAATACATGCTAATATGTGTGGTTTTTGCAGAGTTAATTCTTTAATGTAAATGGACTTTGTGAGAGTATATAACTCTGTTTTATTATATGGATAAATTTGTATGCATTGCTATATGTTTTTTGACATTGTGCAGCCATTTTCATTGCTTTGAATATGTGGTATTAGTTTTCCTAAACACTGGGAGACCGGCAGAGTGACTCACTACTCCCTCTAGTGGTCACATAAATGTAAATATATTCAGTTCATACCTGTAGAGTGCAATAGATTATTGTCTTTGGCATAACATCAGAGCTCTGCATTCTCAAAACTGTAATGATATATTTAGATTTTTTAATATTTATTTATTCATTCATTCATTACTTTATTTATTTATTTAAATTTGAGAGTACAACTGCTATATAGCCCCTATAACTCCCATTGATCGATGGATCACAGAGATCCACTGAGGATTGGTAAAATAGAATAGAATAGAATAGAATAGAATAGAATAGAATAGAATAGAATAGAATAGAATAGCCTTTATTGTCATCGTGTGTCCACTGAAATTAGGAGTGCCACTTTAGTCAATGCAACAATATGAATAAAAAAACAATACATCAGAAAATAAGAATAGAGCAAATATGAAATTACAAAAAAGTAAAATAAGAAAATAGGATATACAATTTAACTAAAAGTGAAATAAGAACAGAACTAAAAGCAGAATAAAACAAGTGCTGCAAGAGACAACAAACCCCGCCCCTCACACGTATTTCACCCATTATAAGTAGATGGGAAGATTTTTTAAAAATCATAAAAAATCTGAAGTTTGACCTACCTTTCCCAAAATGAAATGACATCTATTCTGGGTCACTGGCAGTTTATAAACCCAATGTGGTATGAATTAAATGGTATGAAAAAAACAATAGTTTTGCTGCTAAAGTGTTAACAAGCAAACCAAACCAAAAACAATACTTCCTGCCTCCCCTTCAAGAGTGGGGTAATAGATACAGACAAAAAATATGAATATACACAATATTTACAATATTAACAGTATTAAAAATATGCATATTTATGAGCAATGTTAATAGTGTGTATATCTATGAAGTGTAATACATGGGATACATTTCTAAGCTTGGTGTGTTGTGGAATTGTATTTGTTGAAAATTCCATTTGTTGAAAATGTACTTTTGTGCAGCTTGCAAATAAAAAAAAAAAAATATATATATATATATATATATATGTATGTGTGTGTATATATATATATATATATATATATATATATATATATATATATATATATATATATATATATACATATACATATATATATATATATATATACATATATATATATATATATATATATATATATATATATATATATATATATATATATATTTTTTTTTTTTTTTTTTTTTTTTTTTTTTTTCAGTTGCATATATTGGTGTATATGTATTTACATATATGGGTGTATATGTATGTATGTATATATGTACATATTGTTGGTTTAGACAAAGGGGTCAGAGCTAATAAGCTATCCTTCTTCTCACTCCTTTTTGAATATTACTTTTTTTTTCTTTTTCCTTTTGCGTGTATCATTATTTTATGCTTCCTTGAATTTTCATTTCTATATTATGTTGTGCAAAGAAGTCAAATAGTAGTAATCAGCATTGTATCATATCCATATTCGAAATAAATCAATAAAAAAAAAAAAAAAAAAACTTTAAAATCTGGAAGCTGCCTCTTGTTAAGCCCTTTGAGGGTTTTTGTTAACCATCCATCACAATTTTTAACCAACATGTATTATGTGTATGTGTTTGACTATGTGAAAATTAAATAAATAAAATAAAATACAAAAATAAATTAAATAAAAATTGTGTATTTATGTTTGAATAAATAGTGTATTGTTATTGTAAGAGATTGCATTAATGGACGAACATTTCTTTCGATCATGGATCATTTTACCTGGTATTCTTTCCATCTTTTGACTGTTGAGTGTTATAGCTACTGTGTACAAAAGCAGCATTTGAAATCATTAAAAATATTATAAAAAATTAATCTCCTAAAGTGAACGTGTTTTTGCAGTTGTGTCTAAATTGCGCTCCCCCACCCCCACACCTAGACTCTTTGTCACCGTGGTGATTGGTAGACTAAACAGCATACAAAACTCACCAGATCCACATCCCATTGGATCATTACAAACGTTAAGACGATACAAAAGGAAACAAAACTGGTGACCCTGCCTCACCCGCGTGTCCCACCCCCATCCCCCACCCACGCCTCTCTATTTTAAGTGCACATTCACATGAAGCCTATATTCTTAACATTCTTCGACCAGTAAACAGTCGGTCCGGACAGACGCACAGATTCTCAGGGCTGGGAATGTTTACATGGTGCTGTCGCCCTCTGAGGCCTCACCGAGAGCCGAACAGACAAACTGTGAGACAGTGTCCATCAAGTCATGAACTGGAACTGATAGAGATTCTGATAAGGCTGAGAGGAACCGGTCATAACTGTACGTGACCGAACTGCAGATGCATAATAGAAGACGTCCAGTGTGAGAAACACACCAATGAGTCTGGAAGTTTATCAGACTCCAAAATACTGCACAGAAGTTAAAGACAATTACATTTGTCTGATAGGTCTACAAAGTAAAAGTAAAATTTGAACAATCACAAGGTCAGCGTAATACATAAGGCTCAGTGTATCTTTTGATAATTGGATTTTCTTTTCAGAAACAAAAGAAAAACTGGTGGTTAATTGATTTTCGTTTTAAAATAGAGGAATTCAAATTGAATTTCAAGGTGCTTTTCTTTTTCAGTGTCAAAACAGATAGACCAAATTTTAAAAAACAGATTTTTCATTTTCTCTTCCTAATAACAAAAAAGAAAGTTACTATCTGACAGAAATGGAAAAACGGACCAAAAACAGCTGTTTTTTTAATTTTCTGAGACCGGATGTTATCATTTTCAAGGAGAGAGTGTCTACCATGTCCAGATTTGTAAGAACTGGAAGATTCGTATAAACCCCATCAATCGTCAGAATCTTTGTGATCTTGGCATTAGCACTCTTTCCCTCTCATCTGTTGCCTCAAATTTAATCTGTTCTAGAGCAGGTTAGATTTTCTGAAAATCTGGGGTTAAACAGAAAGTTACTCATCAACCCTTTAATCCTGCTTCATAATAAAGGCCTCTGGAGTGTGTGCGTGATACACACTGGGTAATAAAGTATGTTAAAGTGTTGAGGACCTTCAGTGTTCCTTGGTGTTGATGCTACAGCTAAAGAGATTAACACATCCACTGTAAAAAACATATCCCCTTATTTAGTGCTTACTGAAACCTGAAAATGCAACATGCCCCTACTGAGTGCACATAATTACCTCCGCCAAGGAGGTTATGTTTTTGCCAGCGTTGGTTTGTTTCTCTGTCTGTCCATGTGCAAGATAACTCAAAAAGTTATGGATGGATTTGGATGGATTCAGGAAATGTTGATACTGGCACAAAGAACATATGATTCAATTTTGCTGGAGATCGGGGGGGGCACTGAACTGTCTGCTTTTCTAGTTGCTCATTAATTTACTCAATCAGCACCACAGCAGTGCAGCACAGCTATTGTTTTCTGATTTTAATCATTAATATAGTTAATATTAACCATAAATAGGATTTATAACACTATGGCACTAAACATTATGTCCTGTAACTTAAGATGAATTCCGTCTTTCTATCATAAATCAAATTACTCTGTGATCCAATGATATCAGTCACTGTTGTTGTTCTAGTGTGGACAGCCCTTAACCCTTTATAGGGCACTCCTAGAAATACTCTGAAATTAAAAATTTCAACCTTAGTGTCTTATTGGAGGACATAACAAGAATTTATTACTTTTGTGAAATTTTTCAAAATTTGTTATTGTCATGTAGAAAATCAAAGTCAGTGAAGTTACAGTTTTTGGTTCCTTACCCACAAATAAGCCACACATAAGTGACAAAAACAAAAATCCAAAAAGTATATATAAAAAAAATATAAGAAAAACACATGTAAGGTGCAAAGAACATGTGTTTAGAACATTAGGACATCACTTTTAAAACATTACAACAACATGAATGCTGATTCAGACCCCTGTCCACATCCACATGATCCCTTTGAACATCATTCCTTACATTAGTACCATTACTTCATGGTACCGAACAAAGCAGGTACACTCACTGTTCATGCACAGGTGGACCTTACAGACCCTGAAGACCACGTTGGACCTGAGATTGGTGACTCACTGTAATCCATGTATCATTTGTTCATTCGCTTTTCAATTTAAAACCAAAAATCAAAAAACAAAAATACACTCGTTTTTTTGTTTTTCATTTTCAAAACCACAATGAAAAATGGATAACGGTTCATTTTTCCATTTCCCAAATTTGTGCTGAAATGAAAAATGGACAAAACGGATAATGACCGTTTCATCCAATTTTGCTATTTTAAATATAGTTAAGTTGTCTGAGCCGGAAGTAGACGTTACAAGAGAAAAAATAAACACGGAATTTTCCGAATTAATGAGATACCATTTTCTGAAAAAATTTAAATTCAGCTCAATTCAGAAAAACAGAGCCGAATTAATTTTTTGTGTGAATGCAACACACTTCTGTACGTATCAAACAGCTGCTTAATTATAGCAAAATATTCCTCCAGTCTGGCCATGATTCCGTTTGTTTATTTCTTTCCCATGATACGTCACCTCACCTCATGCTGGTCTTCAGTATTGTTAGTACTGTCCACACAAACACATAAAAGATATGCAAAACAGAACAAAATAAAATGTTGTAAGGTCACACAATCACCTAAAATCCATTATAGTGGCTGGGAAGTGAGGGATAAAATGGGCTAATGTTTATGTTCCTCAACTGGATTCAGTAATTTTTTTTTTTTTTTTTTTTTTTTTTAATATTAAATACTTTTTATTTATGTGGGGTAAAAATATAAGCTTTTAACATAATTCTCTTAACCGTCTAATATGAATATGTTGTTCTGTCACAGTGATGAGCAGAAATAAACCATCTATAGGTGAGTTTGAATTTCAACAGAAGCAACTGACACATGGGAAAAAAATACATTTCAGGAAATAAAATTGGTTTATCAATAAAAACTGAGTGTGAATGGACCATGTATAGACAGTGAGGAGGCTGCAACGTTCACCGAATGAATAAAAGAATGTAACATGACGGATATTTAAATGGAAACAGCAATGAAGCACCATCACGTATGAAGAGCTGCAGAAACAAATGTTCGAGAAAAAAAAAAAAAACCTGGAAGACTTTGAAACAACATTATATGATCCAGACCAGCTATAAATCCAGCTTCAGGTTTTTGAAGAAAATACCCTTAACATCTACCAGCTCTTCAATCAACACATGGGGTCGCATTATATAAAATACAGCATCTAATTGGCAAAGTTTTAAACCATCTCTTATAATTTACTTAACCATGGTGAATAGAAACATGCAAAAATGTGCTTTTTTTGCCAATTTTTTTTTTTTTTTGCCAATTCAGTAGAAGTTACCAATATATTTATATGGAAACCCAGCCAATAAGAAGCACCTGAAGCATAATCTACTTTGCCTTAACCCATAAAAATCCAAACAGCCACTGGCGATCAAAACCATCTACTGATCTAAAATGTATTGATCCACTAATCCTATCAATACATGTAAATAATTGGTGTAAAATGCAGTTCGTCATCGTTTCATGGTCATCAGATATGACCCACTTGGACGTTCAGAACTTCTGTAGTGAACGTGGAAACACCATCATCTTCTACAACATTGATTCACCAGTAAAACCCATGGAGTTGGATCAATGATAGTGAATGAACACATTTGTTTTATGCTCAGTTATTGATATATTTGTTGAAAATGTCACTTTTCTTGAGTTTTTTCTGTTTCTGATTTAATAACCTTCTAATTTAGTCTGAGCTTTAAAGAACATCAACATGAGCAACAGATTAAATAAAGGAAAATACCTAATTTACACTGAAAAAAATGCTAAATAGAGAGGAAAAACGTTATCATAAGTGGTAATAAATCACTTAAGAAAGGTTAAATATAAAGGAAAAAATCATTTGGGAACTGCCACAAAAGTAGCACTGGGTCTTTATGGGTTAATTACATATAACTCTCAAGTAATTAACCCATAAAGACCCAAACATTCACCATTAACCAAAATTATCTACCAATCAAAACTGTTTAATACCTGATGATCCACTCATCCTATTAATCCATGTAAATAATTGGTGTAAAATACAGTTTGTCATCTTTTCACGGTCATCAGATATGACCCATTTGGACATTCAGGGGCTCCGTAGTTACCATGGAAACACTGTCATCTTCTACAACATTGATTCACCGGTAAAACCCACGGAGTTGGATCAGTGATAGTGAATGGACACACTTGGTTTATATTCAGTTAATGATAGATTTTACTGAAAAAGCCACTTTTTCTTCATTTTTCTCTGCTATTAATATAATAATTCTCAACTTTAATCTGAGGTTTTATGAACATCTACATGATCAGTAAGTTAAATATAGGAAAATACATGATTTACACTGAAAAATGCAAAATACAGAGCATAATATTATTTTTAAAAAGGGTGATAAATTGCATAATAAAGGTTAAATATACATAAAAAATAATTTGGAAACTGCCATAAAAGTCGCACTGGGTCTTTATGAGTTAAAAACAACAATTAACCCATAAAGACCCAAACCTTCACTATAGCAACCAAAACCACCTGCTGATCTAAAATGTTTAATACTTTTTGATCCACTGATCCTATCAATACATGTAAATAATTGGTGTAAAATACAGTTTGTCATCTTTTCAGGGTCATCAGACATTCAGATACGTTCAGATGCTCCATAGTGAACATAAAAATCACTTCCATCTTTTACAACATTGATTCACCAGTAAAACCCATGGAGTCTGATCAATAACAGCCCTTGCAGACACTTGTTTTATGTTCTGTTAAGATTATATTTTACTGAAAAAGTCACTTTTTCTTTATTTTTCTCTTTTTTTATAATATAGTAACCCTCAACTTTAATCTGAGGTATTATGAACATCTACATCAGGGGTGTCAAACTCATTTTAGTTCAGTTCCACATTCAGCTCAGTCTGAGCTCCAGTAGGCCGAACCAGTGAAATAACAGTGAAAAAAGTAAAATTATATTATGATCAGGTTTACATCTACAAAGTTTCCTTAAAAATCTGAATTACATGAACAATTTGAATTGTCTTGAGAAAAACAAGCGCAATTTTAACAATATTCTGCCTCGGTTTATCAGTTTATCATTAACACATGTGCATTACAATCGCACAAAAGATTTAGTAACAGGCAGAATATTGGTAAAATTGCATTTACTTTTTTTTAAGACAGTTCTGTTTGTTCATATTTGTTCAGGTTATTCACATTTTTTGTAAAAGCATAGTTTGGTAATGTAAACATTTTCATGTAATTTTACTTTTTTACACCAAAAACACAGAGAGAATTTGGGGTTGTCATTATTTATGGGTTATTATGATAATATTTTACTGGTCTGACCCACTTGAAATCTAATTGGTCTGTATGTGGAACCTGAATTAAAGTGTAATTTTTGCATTTCACAAATTCATCCCACGGGTCAGATTGAACCCTTTGGTGGGCCGGATTTGGCCCTTGGGCAGCATGTTTGACACCTGCGATCTACATGATCAGTGAATTAAATATAGGAAAATACATGATTTACACTGAAAAAATGCAAAATACAGAGGACAATTTTATTTTAAAAAATGGTGATAAATTGCTTAATAAATGTCATTTTTGGGTTAAAAACAACAATTAAGCACTTCCTAATCAGAAGGACAGAAACAAACTGAGGATGGGCTAAACTCTTCTAATCCAGAAGCAACAGTACATATAGCAGCTTTATTTTAGTACTAATTTACTGTTTCATTTTAGTCTCGTTTTGACCCTAATCAGAAAGGGAATTGTTTTTTATGCCATTAGTCGAGTCGTGGGTCTGAATGAGAACCAGCCAGCAGACATGTTGGAGTCCCTGCAGCCCCGAGCTGACCACATTTTACCGTGACTCCACATCAGTCAAAGAGATACACTCCACTTCCTCCACACTCACACACATTCACAGAAAAAGCCTCCATCAGTCAAGTCCTGCGTCCGATGAACTTCCATCGTCTCCGAGGTTGATAACAAGCCTCTTAAGCTCGGCGGCTAATCAAGCTCAAAGGACGCAGAGAAGGAGAGATAGTAGAGCAGGACAAGAGGCCTGCCTGTGGATTCATGTGATGACGTCTCCCTCTCTCTCTCTTTCCTCTTCATTTTCAATTTTCCCTTATCTTCCTTTCTCCACAGGGGGAGGAGGAGGGAGGCCTAATAGCCCACAACGGGGGCTGTGGACTCTCTCTCCACATACCAGTCTTTTACTTTAACCGGAGAGAAGAAAAAACAAAAAGAGAAATGGTTTGATAAATCATCCGGGGGTCACACAGCTTCCATGTTCCCCCGATAGAGAGAGAAAAATGAAACAAAAAAAAAAAAAAAAGAGGAAAACCAACAGCGATCCGTCTCCGGCGTCTGTCTCCTCTTTGAAGTCCGTCCCATCAGACAAACAACGCAAAAGATGAAATAAACAGAAACAAGTGGCTGCTGCTACTCTGAGGTTTGCACTTTAGTTCAACTCTCACAGGCCTCTTTGAGTCGCATTAATGAGTTCTTGGAAACACGACAAAATTCTGCAACACAAGGCTGAAAATTTGATTTCATGGATGAGTTTATTTCACAATCTTTCTTTTTGCTGTGTTTGTAGTTCCATGGATCTCAAAAGTTGGGTTCTTTTCTTTCAAATATCTGTTTTCCTCCCCAAAAAAATAAGAGGTCAAATATTTACTCTAACACATACTGACTTTATTGGAAAATCTGTTTCCACCGCACTGTAAAAACAGGCAAATATTACTGAATATAACCCAAGTGTATGGTATTAATCTAAACTAAAATGACTCCATCGATTTTTTAACATTTCAATTTGTCACAGAGGTAAAACTGCAAAGCAAACTGAGACAAAACTTTATATGCAAAAAGTATTTTTCATGGTAATGTTCATGTGTTCGTTTTAACCAAACTGCGCTTTGGGCCCTGATGACTTTAGCCAATTCAGGGAAAGACATTCGGCGTTCAGTTTAGAGCAGTACACTCAGCATTTTTCATAAGTCAGTGGCTTTGAGGCTTCCTCTTATTTAGAGGGGGATTTCATCTTGTTTTATCGTAACCAGAACCATAAATTCAATCATGTCTTCTTATGTGGTATCATTATCTTTTCATACAGTTCTCTCAAATACTAGTAATTTAGACCAAGAATGTGATTTATGAGGTCATTACATTAACCTTTGACCTTTGGCCACTAAAACGTTTCCATTTTCTACATCATTCTGTCAAACTGTTCCTAAGATGTCACACTAAACGGTAAAAAAAACATCGTGTGACTGACAGATGTACAGTCACTCCTTCTCATAGACATTAAATGTGAACAGTGAGGTGGTATAGCGGTTAGCTTCATATGAAAAAAGTTCAATTTTTTATCATATCTGAGCTTTTTTATGCCCAGTTTGCCTGTTCCTCCAAGTCTTTTTTTGGTTTCCCTCACCTTCAAAAACAGTTATACATGAATTATTTCTCTTGTTAGTCTCCTTCACTTGGTCTTTGCCTTCAATTGCTGCTCACTGACGCTAAAGTGCTAGGTGCTAATAGTAATCACTAATGCTAATGCTAATGCTAATGCTAGGTTCTGTTTGAATTAACCCTTTCATGCATAGTGGTCACTACGGTGGACAGTTATTCTACAGCTGTTCTCTTGTATATTCATAGGTTTTGTTGTTTTAGTTCCATATCAGCCAACACAGTGGACGCCTATGCATCATCCCATACACTGCAATTCATACCATTACTATAACTTTGCTGTTCTTGATAAACCTGATCTGCACTAACATGTTTAAGTGTAAATCAGTTATTTGTTAGACAAAAAGAGTTGTTTTTTGCATATTATATGAGGTAATAACTAGGATTAGAGTAAGTTAAAATGTGAGAAAACATCAAATTAACAGCCTTAAAAATGTTTTTTTTTCATTGTTTTCATTTTACTTTCTGATATTGGGTTTTAAAAACATCTTTCTTTACTTAAAAAATTAAATGTATGGGCATTTTTGTAACTCCATGAAGAAAAAAAAAAGTCGATCACAATTTTTTTTATGCCTAAGGAGGAATAAAAACACTCCAGAAAAAAATCTTGACTAAGGTTCTCATAATTCATGCATGAAAGTGTTAAGATGAGTAAAATATAGAGACCATTTTTCCCCTGGAAAATGAGGGGAATTAACCTTTAACCTTACCTACAATGAAAAACATAACATAATGTCATGGACCAAAACGCTATTAGTGGGTTCAAGTAAAGACAATCATGAAAGGATGACTCAAAGTAAATATAAGAATTTTTAGAGAGAAGTTTAATGTGTCTTTTTAGAGACAGCATCTAGTAACGGTTGTTAGCGGTATTATACTTTAAGATACTTTCATTCACCTCATCTTAGAGGTGGATTTGTTGCCCATTTGAATAAACTCAGACCCCCCAAACACTGCAGAAGATTAAGTCAAGTATCCTGGACTGCAGTTCCTCTTCCTCCTTTTGCTCATCATCAAGCAAAGTTTAGAACAATAAGAGACGCTGAGTGACCCTATGGAAGATGCACTTCTGTGAATAAATGACTTTGTAAGCAAATAGAACATTTCTGTGTTTCAGTCGGTCTGAATAATTTACAGCTGTCGGATTGTACAGTCAGTTTCCCCTTTCTCTCTGCAACATTTTCAGATATAAATTTGTTTTCCCTGCATGTGAATATGGCATTAGAGCATGTGAAAAGTGTGCATGATCCAATATGCTCATTGTGTTATTCATTGTGACCACAGCTGTTAGTTGAGAGGGTTACAGTCTGTGGTTCTGGAGATGACAGGTGTTTGGTCGTCTACTTTGGACTCATGGGTCAGATGTGGTTCTGTAAGTTTTTTTTACTTTTTTTATTTCGAATATGCAACAAGACAAAGTAATCTTACTTAGTCCTTAGAAATAAAACAGGTAGTAATAAGTCATGGAAGAAAACATAAAAAAAACTCAGAACTTATGCATATACATGACTTCATTTGCACATTCGAAAAGGAGTGGGAGGAAGTAAAACTTAAAGGTTCTGTAATAGAATGTCAGGAGGGTTATGTTGGTTGTGGTAAAGATGACGCATAATGCCATGATAACGTGTCTCTTTTTCTTTCTCCAGAAAAAGAGACAAGTGTCATGTAAGTTTCGGTTAAAAGACAGGCCGCCAATATGATGGTGACATGACATGAATTATTATTTTAGGGGGGGTGTTTTATCATTATTTTACTTAATTCCTGCTGACAACCGGACCTGAGTAGAGTGTTTCGTTTCTGTGTATTCTCTATACTGGAATGACAAATACATTTTGAATCTTGATCTTGAGCCTGAGAGTAAAAATTATCAGGGAAAAATTATGTTCACTTAATTGCCATGCAGGCCTTGTCGTATTATATGTATGTAAGATGAACACAATGACCTCATCTGCTGCTTTAATTTAATTAATTTAACCATATAATCTTACTATTCTCAGCACTTTTTTGCCCTTGATCATTCAGTTCAATTGTTGTTGCCTAATCTCAGCTATTTTGACTGCAAGTGTGTATCTTATAAGCATTTTAAGTTAGCAATGCTTTCACAACAAAAGCATTAGTAAGAAATGCATGATGTCGATTTTTTAAAAAAGTTTTGCTTTAACCTACATTTTTTAAAAGCAAGAATTGAGAAGAGTGCTTTATTTACAATGCCAGTCTGGAAATACTACAGAGTTGTTAAAGAAATGCTTGAATTTCTTTTAACAATGTAGGAACTTTACAAGAACAAACCAAAACAGATCAAAACAGGGCTTCATAATAGACATAAAAAATTCTACCTCACAAAAAGATGGAATTCGAAATAAAGGCCTATTTAATTGGGTCATTATCATTATTTCACAATAAATAAAAATTAAAGAGAATTTGTTTATTCACTGTTGCTAAGCTGGAAGCACTAAATAATATGATATACTGCTACTCCAAATAGTGGCTATTTTATACATGTAAATAAAACAAACTTATTGTATCGAGGGAAAAGGTGAGGGTGGGAAAAAAAGTGATGGAGAGTACCATAAAAATAAAAACAGGAGAGGCTTTGAACTAAACTTTGAACTTTTGAACTAAAGGTTTGAGGTCTAAGCAGTGTGGCGCAAAGTAAAACTTATTTTGTGTAATTATGAATACATATGTACTCGACACTATATACACCATTGCTTTGCCTTAAACCTAAATTTAACCCATAAAGACCCAAACACCCACCAGCGACCAAAACCATCTACTGGTGTAAGCTGTTTAATACCTGTTCATCCACTAGTCCTATCAATACATGTAAATAATTGGTGTAAAATACAGTTTGTCATCTTTTCATGGTCATCAGATATGACCCATATGGACGTTCAGAGGCTCCGTAGTAAATGTGGAAACACCGTCATCTTCTACAACATTGATTCACCAGTAAAACCCATGGAGTTGGATCAATAACGGCGGATGGAGACTCTTGTTATGTTCAGTTAAGGACATATTTTCTTGAAAAACTCACTTTTCTTCAGTTTTTTCTATTTTTGAGATAATAACCCTTTACTTTACTCTGAGCTTTTATGAACGACTACATGATTAATAAAGTCAATGTAGGAAAATACCTGATTTTCACTGAAAAAAAAAAAAAAATACAGAAGATAATATAACAACAAATGATAATAAATTACTTCAGGAAGGTTAAATATAGAGAAAATTAACTTGGGAACTGCCACAAAAGTAACAGTGGGTCCTTATGGGTTAAACCTGACATAAAGAGTTCACATAAAAACAGTAATTTCTGACATTTCACATAATCACTGTCATTTCCTCTGTTGCCTGCAGGGGCGCTGTTCCATCAGACAGTCCTAAACTGATGGATCCGTTTGGAGGACTGGTTGATAATCAGTGTGGATATAAAAAGTCAGTTTGTGATCCATTAAACTGCCTGAGCTCTCTAATGGCTCAGTATTTACGGTCGACACTGAAGTGGTCAATTATATTCAGACAGTCGGACCACAGTCCTCTCTCTAAGTGCATCTGGGGGGCATTTCCATCATATTATGTTATCTGATCATACTGCACAAGAAAAACGATATGGAATCTGAAACCGATCAGCTGATGCATCAATCAGCTGTTCGAGTGATGTGTTTTTAACAGTGACAGACATGGCGTCCTCTGCAGCTCGGCTCAGCCTTATCTGCTCTGTAAGACTGATGTTACAGACCCAGGAGGAGGGCAAATCAGTATTTACCTCTTTAAAAACTCTCTCCTCATCATTATGTACTTTCCTTGGATGCCTGAACAGCATCTTAATCACCCTAAAGTCTTTTTGGTTCAGCTGCAAGTACACACAATTCCATTTTTCTCTTCCTCCCAAATGCTGTAACGAAAAGTATAATGTCATACTGCAATGTACATAACACAGGGAATCTGACAAATCTGATCAGCAACCGACATGACAAAAGATACTGAAAGTCCAGACCGACATCTGCCATTTGTTGTTCTTATTTTTCTACTCTATTTATTTGTTTATTTTATTTATATTGTTGTTTTTAATTGTATGGCTTTTAATCTCTTCTTGTATTTTATTCTTTTTATTTGGGTTTTATTTATTCTTCTGTATAGCACTTTTTTTGTTTTGTTTTTGTTTTTGAACAGTTTCTGTGTCTTTAAATCTATTCTGTATTTTATTCTTCTATTTTGGTTTTAATTTTTCTTCTGTACAGCACTTTGGTCCACTGCAGTTGTTTTAAAGTGCTTTATAAATAAAGTTGGATTGGATTGGATATGTCGAGGTAGAATAACATACAGCATTTGTACAAGTCAATCTGATGTAACAAAAACCCAAATAATTTTTATTATTTTAAACTATCAAAACATAATTATGAGTATGATATTCAATTTCTGCACCTATCCTCCTAAACTTTACATACTGGGAATGAAATTAAACAAACAATAATGATGTTATTAACGGCATCATTAGTAACAGTTACGCAGTGTACTAATTGAATAGGACATAAATCATAGTTGTCTGTATAAAGTGTCCAGGGCAACTGGCACTCTTAACATTTTTTTTAATCAACATCCTTAGTTTTTAATTCACTGTAAAACAACATATAACCAACATATTTAATCTTCCTCATTATTTTCATGATTTTTATATCGTTTACAGTGCAAGGTACATAATATCAAAAGTTTTATTTTTAAACTGATCAGTCAAAAATTGAGACTGTAAACTTTAAATGCAGACTAATACAATGTATACCAATAAGAAAGAAAGAAAGAAAGAAAGAAAGAAAGAAAGAAAGAAAGAAAGAAAGAAAGAAAGAAAGAAAATCCATCTATTCATTTATTTTCTGAACCATTTTCCTCCATACATCTGAAAGTATAACTGTATAACTATATTTTCAAGGGCTGCACTTTGCAGTTATTTACAGGTAACATAAGTGTACATTTTACAAGTAAAGAATGTGTTATCGTTCCATTAATATAGGATGAAACTGTAATGAGCATTAAAAATATAAAAAACATAAACTACTATTACTGAGAGAAAAATATATATTTACACAAATGTGCAAGATCTGGGTAATTGTACAAACTGTCAAAGATAAATGGCATACAAGGTGTGAAAGTGCCTGAGATAAGTGCAGATTATTTACATTTATCAGGACATCAGTGTTAATTTTGGACATGTCAAAGATTATTAAGTTGTGTTACACTTCTTTGTGCTGGTACAGGGCTGAGGGCAGAGTTTGAATGTTTTGATATTAGAAGTTACCTTTCGTTCCTGCATCTTCACTACTTGCAACTGAATATCAGTAATTTGCAAGATATTACTCACATGATTTCTGTATTTCTGTCACCATCATCGAGTCGTACTTCAGTTCTCTTTCTGCAGATCTAAAAATAGCGAATAGACCATTGCTTTGTATCTTAATTCTTCTATCTCTTCCATGTCTCTGTCATTCATTTCTTTTCTTTTTTTTCTTGCCTCCTGTCCTTCTCTTTAACCTTCCACACTGAATGAAGACTCAGAACTAATTCAAACACTTTAAGATAGTGGCCACAAGTGTGTTTCACCAGTATTTTACCAAAGCTTTAATTGCATTTCAGCCTTTTTGCATCAAGACCTAAAACTGTTTTATGATTCCTAAATTGACTCTGTTGTTTAATAAATCTCGATAAGCAAACAACTTACTATGTAAAAGTGAAATAGGAAAGAGAATTTGACATAGAAATGGATGATATAGATTGGCTAAACATGTGGAAATTACATCATACAACTACAAGCTCTCGGACATGGAGGGAATTTGCCTGGTAAATCTTATAAGATTTTTTATTCCACCCAAGTTTAAAAGTAAACAGTTCCAGAGGCATCAGGAATGTTGGAGAAAATGCGGGGAGATGGATGTTGACAATTCTCGTGTTTTTTTGGAAATGTTCAAAACTTTCGGAATATTGGGAAATGATCTGCAATGTCCTATGTTAAGTATTAGGATACACAATTCCAAAGAAACCTGAAATTCCTTATTTATGCAACTTTGGTGATGGCACTATACGTGAACACGAAAAATATTTGGTAAAGGTGATGTTGATAGCTGCGAAAAAATGTATAACAAGGAATTGGGGGAAGATGAACGTACCATCAGAGGATCAATGGATAACTACGATCGAGGACATATTTCTAATGGAAAAACTAACAAACAGATTGAGACTACAAGAACCACAAATGAACAAAAAGTGGAAAAAATGGACATTATATAAGCAAAATAATTGATAAGACTGTGCTACCCAGACTTATTTATGTTGTTGTGTTTTCTTTTTGTTGTTGTTCTTTTAAAATTAATAAAATATAAGTTACAAAAAAAAAAAAAAAGACTCTGTTGTGGCTCCTGCCCATGCACTCCCCAGCATCCCCCATCTCGTAATCCTAAATGGAGCTGAGAAAAGCCCCTTTTGGGAGTAATTTCTCTCAACCTGCAGCCTCTTAAAAGGCTCAAGGTGTTGCTTATTATCAAGACTTAACACAGGAGGTGAAATGGAGTAGAAACAGAGAAGAAGAAGAACATATGAGGGTGAGGAGAGAAAATTTAGACCAAAGAAAGAAACAAAGACAGGACAAGAAGGAGTGAGGAGACTCAGACGAACATTAAAAAGGTGAAGGTTCCTGACACCAGAGAAATGTTCATTTATTTACTCTCCGCCATGGAGTGTAAACTGATAATAAGTCACCCAGTGGGGGCCTTTGGATCTCCTTCCAGCCGTTTTACAGTAAAGGATTATGGGTCATTAAAAAGAGGAACTGGATCAAAACAATGTGTTGCGATGAAAAATGGAGACGCCTCCCACACGAGATGGAGCAATCAAACTAACCATCTTCCATGAGCGGCGTTTAAAAACACACATTGGACGTTCTGACAGCCCCAATATGTTTCCCATGATTCCTCGGGTGTCGTCACGACTTTGCATGTCTTGTAAATGCCGAGAGGGAAGAGATGGTGTTAAATCCTGTACAGGCATTTTTCTTCTCAGCTTCACCTTGTGCTGGAAAGTAAATGTTTAAGCGAACGACGATAAACACCTCTAAATCATCAGCGCGCGCCGCACCTTATGAGGGAATTCTGGGAAATAAAAGTTGTCCCTTGGCTGCATCTCAATGTGTGTCAGAAATATCACAAAAAACTTTTTTTTTTTAAAGAGCTCTTGATTTTTAAATGCATTTGAGCACTACATCAGTTTGGTTTTACTTTGAGAAATCGGTTAGTTTTAAATGAGCATTTATTTAGATTCATTTCCAATTTACGAAATTGCCTGGTTTTAGTGGAGTTTTTGTTTATTTTTAGCGTTAGTGTGTTTGAGTTTTCCAAGTGTTTTGAGGAAAGTGGTGGTTTAAATGGTGGTGAAAAATGTAATGAAAGATTGTACATGAAGAATTATTCACTAAACTTTTATTTGTTTGTTTTTTTAAGATTCAGCAATATGAAAAACTATTTTATCATTCATCATGAACCATAAACATTGAAGAAACCAAAAAGCAAGTTAATTTTATTAGGTTTTCTTCATAAAACCAAAAATAGCTATTTTATGTAAATATAAGAAACTGTTGTAAATTATGTCGAAACACCTGGAATAGGAAGTAGCCACATTTTCTCTATAGGACTAATCTAGTGTCCTGTACAGGTATGGTCATGACAGTCAATGTGGAACCTTTTATAGAAATATAAATGTTGGTCTAGGGGTATGATTCTCACTTTGGGTGTGAGAGGTCCCGGGTTCAAATCCTGGACGAGCCCATAAGATATGTTCACAACACTAATCCATCTCTGGCTTGTGTGAGATGTGGAGTTCTCCTCATGGGGCTTTGTTTTAGAGCAGCACTGTTACCTCAACAGGTTAAATTCCAGGCTCTCTCTGTAGAATTGACATGTTCTCCCTCTGTCTGCATGGATTCTCTGTGGTTACTTTAGTTTCTTCCCACTGAACATGACATGCACAGTAGACACTTAGTGTCTCGGGCATCACACAAAATCCAGAAAGAGTTGACTGCTGCAGTTTGTCATATTTATGTATTTTTGGTCAAGGAACAGACTAACAAAAACGGTAAGTTGATAGGACCAATATTTTGGGAGATATTAGTCAATTTGGAATACATTAGCCTTACAATCATGTTGCTATACCCAGAACTGTAGAATCATCATTGAAGTGGGTTACCTAGCAACAGATAAACAATAGGGCCACATTGCCATGGTGTCAAATTTCATGTGCAGAAACAGACATGCCAGCTGAGAGGTTATTCAACTGAAACTGCCTGTGGAATTTACCAAGAAAGTAAAGGAATGAACTGTATCAGAGGATCTAGAACCCGTGGTTCCCAACGGGGCAACGCACTAGTAGTAGTTTAATTGGTCAATCCAAATCCTCTGTGTTTATATATGTCAGCCCTGAGATGAACTAGTAGCAGGTCCAGGGTGAACCTCACCTTCAGCTGTCCATAGCTGGGACAGACTTCAAGCTGAAAATGAATGAATAAATGAGATAGATAGATAGATAGATAGATAGATAGATAGATAGATAGATAGATAGATAGATAGATAGATAGATAGATAGATAGATAGATAGATAGATAGATAGATAGATAGATAGATAGATAGATAGATAGATAGATAGATAGATAGATAGATAGATAGATAGAAAGAAAGAAAGAAATTACAAATATAAAAACAGAACTGGGTAAAAAAAAAAAAAAATCTGGACAATCAAAAACAGTAAGGTGCAACAATAAACTGTAAAGAGCAAAATAAAAGTGGATTTTCTCAGTAAAAACCAAACCAAAACCTAAGGATATTGATTTTATTTTCATATGTGATGTAAACACATCAAATCTTTACACAGGAAAAACTACAATCTTTAGAATTTTGGAAGTTTGTTAGAGTTTACTATAAAAAATCTTTACATTAACTAATCAAGGCACCTGTAATCCATTATAAACCTGATTTTTCAGAAAGATAGAGTCAAAATTTCAAATTGGTAAAACTATTATCCTTACTTCTACTCAATACCTCTCAGTGTCTCTATGCAAAACAATGTCAAATATACTGCAAAAAGAACATAATTGGGAAAAAAATAACTAGTTTGTATGAACCTGGGTGTATGTTTACATATATGTTGAGCTTATTGGTGCTACCACATGAATCGCTTTCTTATTTGCTCCAGATTAGCTCAAAAACATGCATTGCATAAACTTTGTCAAAATAGGTAATCCAAATAGATCCAAATTTTCTATATAGTTAAAAACTAAATCTTACATATAAGACATAATCTCTGAGTGCATTCCAAAGCAATTATGTTCCTTCAGATATGAATGAAAATGATAGATAGATAGATAGATAGATAGATAGATAGATAGATAGATAGATAGATAGATAGATAGATAGATAGATAGATAGATAGATAGATAGATAGATAGATAGATAGATAGATAGATAGATAGATAGATAGAAAGAAAGAAAGAAAGAAAGAAAGAAAGAAAGAAAGAAAGAAAGAAAGAAAGAAAGAAAGAAAGAAAGAAAGAAAATACAAATACAAAAACAGAACTGGGTAAAAAAATCTGGACAATCAAAAACAGTAAGGTGCAACAATAAACTGTAAAGAGCAAAGTAAAAGTGGATTTTCTCAGTGAAAACAGCATGTGAATAACATGTTTCTGAATATGAAAACATATTATATAAAATATATATATTAAAAAAAAACAAACATATAAAACAGGAGTTTTGACTGCAGAACTTTTACTCATAGTTAAGTATTTTCATCATGTGTATTAATACTTATTCTGAGAACTTGTTCCACCGCTGTTTAAAACTGATTTCTGTTTAAGGTTGCAGGTGCCAGCCTGCCGTTCTGGCCGCCTTCCCTCTCCGTGTTTCTGATCGCGCAGAGATACGATGGCAGCATCTTTCACAAGAAATCTGCTGTATGTATTTCCAGTGTGGGAAACACTATCTCATCTGTTTCATAATGAAAACAAATGCTTGCCTCAGCTTGGGATATAAACAGGGATTAGACTTTTATTTAACAATATATTTGCTTGACTTTATCCTCTCTGTGTCTCCCTGAAACCCAAACAAATCATTAACGTAATCGCAGTTTTGTAGCAGTGTGTGGCCGGGAGGTTACACAGCACAGTTAAAACAGGAGATAGACTCTTTTTTTGGTCAAATAAGTTTGCATAAACTAGGGATCTGACCTGGTGGGGATTTAACAGGTCACAATGAATATAAAGACTACAGAAAATGCAACAAAAATAATTTAAGGAGGACTCTGTTTGTTGACATAAGTGTGCAGCCAGTAGAAAAATAACACTTGAAGTCGAACCAAAAAAAAATCTTTGATAATCATATCCCGAGCTGAGGAGGATGCAAAAAATAAAAAGGTCACACTATTTTAGAAAATGTATGTGTGAAGTATGAAACTGAAACAGGTTCATAGAAACAGAACTCTAAACTTGATACTATGGTCTCAAACAACCAGCAGATACAGGTGCACATCTTATTTGGTTTTAGCTTTTAGGTCTAATATTTCTTCTCCTTTTGGCTCTGCTTTGGTCACCAACACCTCCTGGGAAAATGATACGTTGTTGTTGCGGCTTGCATGTTGTGAACAGAAGTTTCTCTGAGCTTTTACATTAAAAACAGGTGGTATTAATCCAGAATTGAGACCATACTAAAAAAATACTGGACAGACGCTTTAAGCCCTTTTACTCAGAAACTGGACTTAATCTGCCCGTTAATGCCTGTGTTTCAGACATGTAATTTGATTTTGAGAGATTCTACTATGATTTATCATTTCCTGTCAAAGGAAAAACTGATGAGATAGGTTGAAATATCCCACTAAATTATCGTAAATAGTATTAGCATTTTATCAGTGCAGCTGTCATTTGCTTAGTCACTTTATCTCTAACATTGTCAGTATATTTACCTCAAAATTAGACATAAACTAAAAAATATGTAAATTTTCAAATGAATACAGTGCATCATTTTCAACACATTATTACATTATATCTTAAGTGAATATGTTTAAAATGTAATGTATGTAATGTGAATGGTTTTAAGAGGTTTAATTCGACTTAATACTTCCATCAGTCACACCATAGCCTATATAAGTACCAAAACAGTGTGTGTGTGTGTGTGTGTGTGTGTGTGTGTGTGTGTGTGTGTGTGTGTGTGTGTGTGTGTATACATGTTTGTTACCTGGTTTTTACATTTTTTGGTTTGAGCATAAAGTTGGAAATTCACTAAATCCTTATTCACATGGGACCAGTTTTACAGCACTCTTCTATTTTACTTTATTTCAGTTGATCATTATTTATGTTTTATTGATTATGTTTTAATTGTAATTGTGTGTTTTTAATCTGTCTCTTTTCCATTTTTGTAAAGCACTGTGAATTTTCCTGTGTATGAATTGTGCTATACAAATAAAATTACCTTGCCTTGCCTTACAATGAATCCGTAATATCAAGCCCCCATGTCCATGCTTTATTTGGCGCATTTGCACAGGATTAGAAAATTTTACTCTAATTTACTGACACTATCTGTCGTAGATTCACACAGGAGTGAGATCACAGATAACTTTTACAATTATTACAAATGACCTAAATCCCTCTGCACAAATCAGGATTAAGATATTTTTTTTTTTTTACTGCTGTGTATTCTGTCTGAAACTCTGATTAAACTCCTCCTGTCATAGTTTGGATCTAAAACTGGAAATTAAACTTCTCCAGGAAACAAGTAACATGACACGCCCTTTTTGGTATTATTTTATTTGGCACTGTTGGAATCAAGACAGAGCACTGGCGAACTAACTCCTCCATCAATACCCCCACCCCTACACCTCCTCCTCCCCCTTCAGTATCTCTGAGCTCCCAGGAAGCTGCCGGGATTCATGGAGCCAGAGTTCTGCCCCATCCATCATCCTTATCAGGAGGAGAGTCTGGAGGCGAGGAGAGAGGAGGCAAGGAGACGAGGAGAGGAGAGGAGAGGAGGAGGAGGAGGAGGAGAGGAGAGGAGGGGAGAGGAGAGGAGAGGAAAGGAGGAGGGGAGAGGAGAGGAGAGGAGGAGAGGAGAGGAGAGGAGAGGAGAGGAGAGGAGAGGAGAGGAGAGGAGAGGAGAGGAGAGGAGAGGAGAGGAGAGGAGAGGAAAGGAGGAGGAGGGGAGAGGAGAGGAGAGGAGGAGGAGGAGGAGAGGAGACGAGGGGAGAGGAGAGGAGAGGAGAGGAGAGGAGGAGGAGGAGGAGAGGAGAGGAGAGGAGAGGAGAGGAGAGGAGAGGAGAGGAGAGGAGAGGAGAGAGAGAGAGAGAGAGAGAGAGAGAGAAGAGACAAGGAGAAGGGTCCTGGAGAGAGAAAAGGAAAGGAAATGACAAAAGGAGAGGAAACATGGAACCAAGTGAGGAAGTAAGAATACTAAAGGAGAGAAGACAAGGAGAGGACTCAGGACATTTACTCTGGTTTGATTTGAGGCAGATTTGTACATACGCAAATCTTGTATTTTTTCTGTTTTATTAGTGTACGTATATAGTGAATATTTACTTCCATTTCGGGTAGATTTGTATATGCAACTCTTGCTTTTTTCTGCTTTATTGGTATATTCTATCTATATTATTTCTTGCTTTTATCTCTTTACACTTGCTTTGCTTTTTTTGTGGCTTTTTCCTAGTGTTTTTCTAGAGCAGGGCTGTCAAACTCATTTTAGTTCAGGGGCCACATTCAGCTAAATTTGATCTGAAGTGGGCCGAACCATTAAAAAAATAACATAATAATGTCAACTCCAAAATTTTCTCTATGTTTTAGAGTGAAAAATGTAAAAATTAAACAATGAAAATTGTTTACTTCTACAAACTATCCTTTCAAACAATGTGAATAACATGAACAAACTGAAACAATAAGGGTAATTTTAACAATATTCTGCTTCAGTTTATCATTTCCACATGTTCATTTTAACTTACAAATCACAGTGGATCTACAAACACAAAACATTTAATAAGAGACAGAATATTGTTAAAATTGTACTTATTTCTCTTAAAACATTTCAGGTTGTTCATATTTGTTCAGGTTATTCACATTTTTTGTGAAATTATACTTTGTTTTAGTGCAAATACATGAAAATATTCACATCTAGTAAGAGAAAAAAATTTGGAGTTGTGAGTATTTATAGATTATTATGATAGTATTTGACTGGTCTGACCTACCTGAGATTGAGTTGGTCTGAATGTGGAACCTGAACTCAAAGGGTTGTTAATATCTTAGTGTAATTTTTGCATTTCACAAATTCATCCCAAGGGCTGGACTGGACCCTTTGGAGAGCTGGATTTGGCCCCCAGGCTGCATGTTTGACACCTGCGTTGTAGAGTGTTTTTGTATACAACTGAGCTATTGTGACCAAGTAATTTCTCTCGTGGATCAATAAAGTTTGTCTAAATTGAAATTCATTTTAAAATGAAACCATTAAACTCACACAAGTCACAAACTCTTCTACAAAGTCCTGCAGCGCCATCATCCATCTTCCTGGTTAATGCTTCCTCATTGCACATGTTCAACCATAACAGCTTCTCTCCTGACTAATTTACAAAGGCACCGTTGTTGCTTCCTGTGCTCAGCACAGCCCAACACCAGTGTGATTCCTTAACAGAACTGGCCAAACAACACAGAGAGTTTGTACCCCATTCCAGAGCGATAGTGGACAGTGCCAGACCTTTTCCCAGTGTTGGCACAGAGCTTCTGAAGTGTGGAGATATGCAAGTGTAGTTAATCTATAAAACTCCAACTCCACCCTGAGCCAGACTGCCAGCCTTCCAGTGAACATCAGAACCACGTCCTCTGACCCACCCCACCCCCCCCACATTGTTCTTGATGAATGAATCAGCATATGCACAGCAGCTATTTCCTTTGCAGTGTAGCATGAATCATAGATAAAAAGACAAAACAAAGGCCGCTCCTTTATAAACTTCAACCATGTTACAGTGACTATAGGTGACTATAAATTATATGTGCAAAGGTTAAGGTATATCACATACCTGTACAATCCATATATAATCCAGAATCCAATGTAATCTCCATTTGTCAGTAGGTGTTTGTACAGTAACTACCCACAACCCACTGGGACGACCCAGAACCAAAAACATTACGTCTCAACACCCAAACAGCCACCACAGAATGCATACATTAATAGGCTTCTAAGCTATATTTCTGCAGTATCAGTTTGAATTAACTTTATGTGACACAGCGTTTTTTGAGTGTCAGGTATGTTGTAGCAGATATCAGACACTTTCAGGTTCTATATTTAGTACCACCTCAGCTGAAGTTCCAAACAAGTTGATTTAATAGTTGAAAGTGATGTGAGATCATGCAGAACTGTCATTTTATAACCACATAATTCTAATAATTACACACAACAATATTTTTGCACATTTATTATGAATATTTCTTTAATTATCATATTGATAATATATTGTCCTCTACATATGTATATTTGGTGTATGTGTGTATATATATATATATATATATATATATATATATATATATATGTATATTATTTATTTATGTACTTTTTGTATATTTAGAACTATATATAGCTATATATATATATATATATATATATATATATATATATATATATTTTTTTTTTTTTTTTTTTCTGTTGTATTGCTAATTTCTTTCCTGTTACTTTTATTGTACTTGAATGGAGCGACTGTAACACCCAATAATTTCCCCCTGGGATTAATAAAGTATTCTGATTCTGATGATGATTTGTCACTATGCATAGTACAGTTGCGGAAAAAATTATTAGACCATCAAAAGTCATCAAAAACAATGGTTATGCAATCCAGTACAAACTCCTGTGTGTATCATGTGACTAAAACAGACAGAAAAGCAAACATGGAATGCTTAAAAGCACTGTTTTTTCAATACAGTGCCATAGCTACTGATGTAAGAACTGAAGTGATTTTGGTTATTATCAAGAAAACATGGAAAATGGATAGATATCAGCTCTTAAATTAAACTCTTATGAGCTATTTTTGTTGTTATCACTATATTTGTCCAAACAAATGTACTTTTTGTTGGACCAAGCATTAAAATGAACAAGAAATTGAAGAAAACAAGGGTGGTCTAATAATTTTTCCGCGACTGTATGTGCATCATTATTTTACAAGCAGGACATTTCAGACTAGCCACAGCACTACAGTGGATAAATCATATTATTCTTTCGATCGCACACCAAAGCAGCAAATCAACCCCGTGGTCCAACGCAGAGGTGTGTATGTTCCTGAGTCGCACTGAAGATGACATCACTATATGTTTGTTTTGAATCGGTATGACAACCAGTCATGCTGAGTTGGGGACATCCCTACCAAGGGGGGTTTTTCACCTGCACTGAACTGCAATGTGCTGGTGTAAAATTGAAAATTCTCCCAATTCTGGGTCCTGAGGGACAGTAGATTGTCCTTCTTGTCTTCCCACTGTCCAACAGCAGAACTGGCAGCCCATAAAAAATAGTATTTAGCAAAAACTCAAAGCATTATGATGCCTTTACTCTGCCTTTACTGTGTGTTTCATAGATACACCAGGTATTTTGGATGGCGTTAGCATTTAGCAAAATGTGCCCTGATATTGCGAAGATTCAAAATAAATATATGGGCAGCCACTGTCAAAGGCATAAAGTAACAAGCCTGTTTTGATTATTTATTTGCAGATATTTGTCTTAAAACGGGAAGAGTAAAAATATTCATGTAAAGCGCAGATGCCTAAATGGTTCTTCTAATCTGTGCAGATTTATGGATTTGTCCCATAATTTAGTGGGTGAAAAATTAACAATTGACATGTATTTTGCCATTATTTTATCATACAGAACAAACATCATGCCACCGAACTGTTAACTCTGTGTGTGTTGGAGGTAGGGGGGTATGGGGTGGGGTCACGTATGGGGGAGGTCGGGCAGTGATAAGCCCTGATACCGACAATACCACCAGGCACCATGCAGCCACATCAAAGCCCCCCAATTAGATTTGGGGTTCAGGGTGGATCGGTGGGGGTCTGTGGAGGTTTAGTGCCGGGGGGGTGTACAGATGGCGGGGGGGGGGGGGGTGGGGGTGATCTGAAGTTATAGTCGCTCATCAAAGCCTCCGTTCTGACCCTGCACCAGGCCTGCACAGGACATCTTTTACGATTAGCTTCAAATAAACAAAACACAGTGAAAACCACAAAGACTCAGAGGAGGAATGTCCAAACTTTGTCCTGATAAAGAGTTTATGACTGCAGCGAGCAGACGGCTGCATTGTTAGCCAAATCTGTCAGAGCGAGTCCTCACAGTGAGATAGAGACAGGAAACACTTTCACTATCAGAGGACAGACTGGACATGATGAGTTGGGGTTTTTTTCCTTGGATTTAAGTTTTTCACTCTATTGTAGTCCCTCAAGATCCACATCTACAGAAGATTTTTAAAAAGTAAATAAAATGTGGCTCAACAGAGCATTTTTTTCAAATTTGTTTTCAGTATTTTCAATTGTAAGAAATATTACAAGAATAATAAAATGTCACAAAAGTTTGAAAGTCAAAATGTAGCTGCTGTAAATGTTCTTTACGCCAAAAAAAAAAAAGACTAAACGGTGTAGATCTGCATCCTGTTCAAGAGTTTTATGATTATGTAATGTAAACTATGTAAAAAAAAAAAAAAAAAAAAAAACATTGTCAAACATGATTTTTAATGCTAATCATGTTGGAAAAAACTGTTCAGAAGACTAATAAGTAATCATCACTTAACTGTATCTGAAGGCCACTACACATTTCTATGCAGCTTCATCTTTGACATCCTTGACAAAAAACATGTATTTATTGCTTGTGAGCCATTTTACCATTTCATTGCGCATTCAGAATGAATGAATCAGAATGATTCATTCTTCATTCTTCATCAGAATGAATTTCTCTGAAATGCATCTGAAGTTTGGAACAACAGCAGTAAAATCTACAATATGTAATAAGTAAGGACCAAGTAACATGAAATTGAGTACATTATCTTAAAACCTTCTAAATCTGTTTGGTCACTTTCCAGAGTGCAGCCATAAAATAGAGGGATCTAGTAAAATAGATGCTTAGTGTTGTTATATTACAAGTACATAAAAATGATTCTAATCATAGATCATAAATGTTGCAGAGCTTTAAATACCACCCTGAATAGGTTCTTGTAGAACAAAAGGGATTTGAAGTTTGACCAGCAGGGACAGAAAATTAAGGGTTGAGTTTAACTGTTGTTTTATATTCTATGTTTCTTTTTTCAGTGATTGATGATAAATGAAAGCTCAAACAGAATCTTTTTAATCAACATCTGAAACTCCTCAGACACAAAACAACTTCAGCCTCAAACATAATTGAACAAAAACAGAATAAAATGGAGCTCCCTGTAGTAAGTGCATTTTAGCTCTATTTTTAACAAATAAAAAAAGATAAATCATGTTTTGTGCCTCTGTAAGACACTCAGTGAGACACTCAGCTTCATCCCAGCACAACGCCAGAGGGAAACATAAACTCGTTCATCTTAATGATCACAAAAAACAAAAGTGATCCATCTCTTTGCAGATGAATGACCTGGAAACGTAATAAAAGCAGCTCACTAATGGTGTAGAGCTGTATTAGTGGCCGTTTATAAAAGCCATAAGGTCATTGTCAAACAGGCAGGGAGATACAGCATCATTACAGCGCAGGATCAGTCTCTGATAACATTAAAGCTAAGCTTCCTTTGTGTGGTGGCGGTCTGCTCTGCACCACTGTAACTGGTTTTGGCATGAGCCAGACGAGCAGCAGCTTTGAAGCAGCAATGTTTGAGGCTCAGCTGATGCTGCAGAGCTGCAGCTGACAGGATGAGTGTGGACTGTTTTAACTGAAACTGCTGCTGCTGCTGCTTCGTGATGCAATACAAGGGATATGCCCTGAGAGCTGATTCATAATAAAGTTAGAAGGTGTACACAGTGGACAAATCTGTTGTCTGTGCATATTTTAATGTTTTTACCAAGATGTGGAAAGTATGTAGTTGTATTGAAGCCTGTCAGATTAATGAAAATATTAAGAAAATTGAGAAAATATGATATTGTATGTAATTTATACATTGGGGACATCTGAAACATTACTGGACCCCAAGAAGATTAGACTTCACCATAAAATGTTGCTAAATACATGGGAAAATATTACACAAAAATATATATATATTGTCCCAGACTGATTCACAGGGGAGAATTGATTAATGTGTGGATACAAAAAATATGAGGAATAAGGAAAGAAGTCAACTACAACTTCACAGATGTATTACAGTCAGAATCATCCAACCTAAAAGTATTGCATTACATTCACTTCTAATGTGTGGTAGAAGAAATTTTTTTTTTTTTTTTTTTTTAATTAAAACAAATTAATTTTACTTTAGTTATTTGATAGTATTTTGATAGTTTTGATTTGTTTGTTTGAGTTGGAAGCATTCAGACTATCCTCATGGATCATGGGAATTGAAGTACTTTGGATTATTCACCAGAAAACTTACTACAAATTGAGTTGGAAAAAATTAAATTGATTAATTTAATATTATACGGGATTAATACATGATAAAAAAGTCAGTCAGTGACATCCTGTAACAATAGAGAGGACAGACATAAACTACAGTAAATATTTAGCATCGTTATTCTTACCTTGGTACAGGTGAATGTGCACAGCGTTAATCAGAACTTCCTGTGGATCCTGTTTCTTCTTCCTGTTTATCACAAAAATCCTCGCTAAAGTGTCATAAAAGCGATTTGTAACGTAATAATTCATGATTTTTAAACCAATACTCACACAGTAATAAGTTCAAGAGAGGTCGTTGGTTAAAAGGTAAGTTAACGCTGTTAGCTCTATGTTCTTCTATGCTAAACGCTAGCCTCAATGCTAATTAGCTCTATGTGAAAACCCGTTGACTTGTTCGAGGTGTTTGCTACTTTGCTACCTGTGCTAAAATGTAGACGTTAGCGTTTCGTCTTGCTAAAAATGTTAGCCTTCTAAAGCGCTAGCCACTATGCTAGTCTGCCCTAGGGTAAATACCATTATGTAATTGCTAAAAGAGTTAGCATTGTGTTTACTAGACATTTAATTAATGTAAGAAATATTTTTACGTGACTGTATTCCTGCACAAATATTTTAAGTGTCAAATCTATGTATGTTTAAGTTTGTTAGCAAGACAGAGGAATAAGTAAGAAAAGCTTTATTTATTTATTTATTTAGAGAGTTTTTAGTTCTAATTTTCCTTTTGATATTAATGAAATGTCTTTTTTTCTTTTTTTATGATAGATAGATAGATAGATAGATAGATAGATAGATAGATAGATAGATAGATAGATAGATAGATAGATACTTTATTAATGTATGTATTTATTATGTAGTTGTAATGAATTTCTGATTAGATACCCATTTCAGAAATTTGACTTTAGGACCAAAAATGTAAATCATGCCCTGTAGATGTGTAAAATATGACAAAAAAGCTAAATGTTTTTAGCTGTGAGTTGAACAAACTATGCTGGTCATAATTTTTAATTATTTGTTTTGTTTTATTTTAATCAGTTGACCTATTACTTGTTGTACGCTTATATATTGTACCTTTATGTTGGGTTCAGTAACAAAAAGGTCATTGTTTGGACTTTAATGATGGCAGTTCCAGCATATTCATATGTATATATATTTTTAAATTGTTCTTTATTAATTGAATGCATAGTAAGCTGATCAGTCCATGGATGAGTGTGAGAAGGTCCTTGGAGCTGTAAACTTCTGAGAAGATCTCTGCCGTCCAGACCACTGCGGCCTCGCGTGCTCTCATCGCCGCTCATTGTTTTCATAAAGGGCAAAGCTCGGAGGCCCCTGACAGATACACACATGTAATTGGAAGCGTCTGGCATTGCGTGTCAGCCTGCGGCCTCAGTGCTTCTGTCTACACGTACAGAGAGATTCCGACCTGTACACACACTTAAAGTCGAGTCACAGTATATCATGACCCGACGTCACAGCTTTGCTTTTACACTGATGTATTGGCTGTGAGAGACCGTGGGAGAAGGGAGTGGACGCTCGTCTGCCCAAAAGACCCGTCCACATTTGGTTATGAAGTAGTGAAAGAGAAGGGGAAAAAGGCCCAGGAGGAGCACAAACATTTTGGTTTGTGTCATTTAAATTAGAAAAACCCTTATCTTGTATATAGATATATACGACAAAACAATCTGTAGAATAATATAGCAGTAAATAGTAAAGTTTTGCTCAGATAGAAAAATGTGCAACGTCAGTGTTATTCTTGTTTTTTTTAACCCACTGTTCGACGAGTGAGTTAGAAATCCACTTATCCGAAGTTCGTTTTTACTTGCCCTCACAGTAATTGTTTTATTTATTTATTTTTTTGCTCTTTCTAAGGACAACAAAGAATAGTTGTGAATGCAACTCTCAACAAAGATCAGAGGACAAGTTTTTTTGTTGTTGTTATTTTGTTTTGTTTTTTTTTATGATTCCTGGGTTTGTCAGTCATTCCCTAGATTACCTACAGTGTTGGTAAATTATCAGTTTGACTGATTTTTAAGGGAAAACACCAAATTTTATGGTTTTCATCCCTTCTAATTCGGTGACTTAGTACGGGGGTTTGGATTGATTGTTGAGTTGAATTATGCAGCATAACTGGATAAATATGTGTAGTAAAAACAAGAATTGCAAGAAACTTAGCCTAAAACTGAAAGAAAGAAATTAGACATTAAACGTTTAGACTAAAATGAAACCATGCTTTGGTTTAAGGCGGCAACTATTTTCATTTTTGAGTTAATCTGTCCATATTTTGTCAATAACTTGAGTGGTTTGTTACTTTATGAAATGCAAAAAATGTGGAAAAATGGTAACCGAAGTCCCATCTGACCACTTCAAATGCTTTTCTGCATCCACACCCAAAACTATTCACTTACTGTCACAGAGAAGGAAAGAAACCAGAAAATAGTCACATTTAAGAAGCTGGAATGGGAGAATTGTCCCTTCATTTGCTCTCCAGAAATAATTAAAACCTCTAAAACATCAATTACTATAATAGTTGATGAATAATTTAACAGTTGTTAATTCAGTGATTAAACACTCACTTGTTGCAGCTTTATTTAATTAAAGAACATGACGTAATTTTCAATCACAAATACCAACATTTTAAGGCAACTACTCTGACTGGCTACTTTCTATGTGTTATGAGTTAAATTTATATTATCTATCATTGATAGATCAATTAAAAACCATCAGAACAGAATATAAGATTCAAAAGGCACCATTAACTGTTAGCGCTAAAAAGAGCCTCAAAAGTTCTGCAGAACTGCTGTTTTACACCTTAAAAAATGACCAATGAGTTCTCAAATAATACTCATAAATACTAATACTCATGACATTTGCAGCTCTACTAAATCGATGTATTGAGTGGATTAAGTTAAGTTTTCTCACAGATTGAGTGTTTTCCTTCAAGCAGACATTTCCGCCACTAAAAAAAAAATCTTCTAACAATAAAAAATATTATGTGATTTGAGTGTTGCACTGCTTGAATCCCATTTTCTGTGTGCTTTAATGTTTACTTCTGCAGCTGTTCACACCTCCAGCTACAGACCCACTGAAGATGTGTTTTAGAAGACACGAGGAGCTCGGTGCATTGGCAAAAATCTCAAACATGAGACGGGATGGTACCGGAATGAGACGGCTAAGAGGGAACCTGGACTAAACAACATATGACACAAGCAGAATGGAGCATAAATCCCATCCGGGGCTCAGTGAGAATGAGCAACAATGAGTGGCTGCAGCGAACGGCCAGATGTGGAGTGGTGCTGCTGAGGAGGGAGACAGATTTATGGCCCCTGCTTTAATGAGGTAACATCCTTTTCACTCATAAGACTTTTAAAAACTCTTTTTTTTTCTTCCCACATGCAAGAAAAAGCAGTTCCTCTGCAAGTGAGGTGAGGATGTAGAGAGGAAACAGCAGAAGGAAAAAAAATGCTAAAAAATTTCAACTTTTTTTCTTCTTACGTCAGAGGTGCAGAAGGGAGTTTCTGGGCTGAGAGGGAGGATTTGAAAACACTTTAAGAGCAACATAAATACCACAATATGATATATAATCCCTAATATATGTGGATTGAGAGATATGCACATTTTAACTCAGGCTCTGTTTACACTTGAAATGCGTTTTCATGTTGTGAACACAAGTGGACAACGGAGACACTTCCTTGGTTATACCTGTGTCTGTTATGACTCTCAAACGTGTCCATCTGCCCACTCATGTGTTATTACTGCCTACGTCACTTCCCCTAGAAGGTCAAAGAGCACCATGCATAGTTATTGCATCAGTCAGATGGACTGTGGAGTTTGCACACTAATGTTACTCTTCATTTTTTTAACCAAACATCCACTACGTCTGAACTAATCATGCATTTTCTCCATTGGAATTTTGATTTGTATCCTATAAACCCTCAAAAAGTTGTACATACAGTCATTTACATACTGTGTTTTCTTCAATTTCTTATTCATTTTAATGCCTGGAACAACTAAAGGTATATTTAATTTGACAAATATAATGAAAAATAGCTCATAAGAGTTTAATTTAAGACCTGATATCTAGCTGTTTTGCATGGTTTTCTTGATAATAACCAAAATCACTTCAGTTCTTACATCAATAGCTATGGCATTGTACTGCAAAAAACAGTGCTTTTAGGCATTCCATGTTTTCTTTTCTGTCTGTTGAAGTCACATGATGCACACAGGAGTTAGTACTTGATTGCCTAACCATTGTTTTTGGTGACTTTTAATGGTCTAATAATTTTTTCCTTGACTGTAAACCCTATTGTTTTTATATATTCAACAATTGCTCATTATTGATGCTTTCACTATAACAGAGTATTTAGGGCCACAAGAATAATCCTACCAGTGCATGACTATTTCGGTCTTCATTCTCCTCCCTTTAAAAATCTGTGTTACCATCTCCAAACTCCTCCTTGCTTCGTGAAAGAACAACCTCTGAGCTGCAGCTACATGCTGAAAAGGGGAGGTGTTGCCAAAATATATGTGTGTTTAGTTGATGTTTTAATACCACAGCCAGCTTCCCCACGTTCAAATCCTCTACTAAAATACCCTCTCCTCAGAGAACTCGCCAAACAGCCTCACAGCAGTTTAATCACTATTCAGGAATGACAGTGGTTTGTACCAGACCTGTGTTTAGAGCTGTACTTGTGTAGGTAGTGTATAGTACAGTATTCTTAGTTTTACTGTAGCAGAGTATTTATATTTTATTACTCTTGCCCCACTGAGGGTATCGCAGTCACGTCCATCCCTCTGTCTGTCTGTCTGTCTGTCTGTCTATGCTTGTAACTCAAAATCTGCAGAACATTTCACTTGAAAATTTTACACATGGTGGGTCTGATCTATATTTTGATCTTCCTATCCCATGGTCATGATCTGGACCAGGATCTAACTTATTGTATTAATGTTAAGGTTTCTTCACCAATGGAATGTAAAGTGCTGTTTGACAATGTGATTTTCTTTCACATACTGCATGACAATATTTGTCAACTTGATCCATCTGAATTCCACTTCATCATTTAATTTCTAAATCTGCCATATATTACAGCTGTTTTTGATGCGAATTTTCAACGTATTAGCTTTATATATATATATATATATATATATATATATATATATATATATATATATTTTTTTTTTTTTTTTTTTTTTTTTTTTAATATTTTGATTTTAGACTCATTCATTTTTCATATAAGTCTCTTGTGAAATCACTTCCACTCCATCGCAGCGAACTTAAAAACAACTGATGATAGAAACATGAATCCACATCCAGGGAGGATGTTTTAAGGGTCAAGGAATTGATTTATGACCTATATACAGTATATATATTTCTCTGAGTACATTCACAACGTAGTGAAATTATTCAGCATGGTGGATTTGATCAAAGACGGTGATATCTGCAGCCTTTCATCGTCTAGTTCTGTTTTAACTGATCCTGTGTTAGAAGTCCAGTCCGGAGACCGCTTCCCAGTATCACAAAGCAAAATTAAAGGTTTACCATAATTTATAATTTTCCATGCCCTCACTGTCACCTCTTATCAAACCAAACGCTTCACTCTTAAATAATCCAGAGGAGTAAATTAGGGTTCTGCAGCAGAAAGGCCTCCGCTTGTTTTTGCTGAGGCGGTGGGCGGCCATTTATGAGCTGCTAACATGAATGAAACAAGGTTTTAAAACAGAGTGGGTAACAGAGGATTTGTGTGGCTGCACTCGAGGGCCTCGGCCTCAAACACAAGCGCAGATTGTGCTCGGGCCCTGAATGGCAGAGTCATCACCCTCTAACTCCTCTGCTCATTATACAGCCTCTTATACAGTGTTTGAACAGCGCTGAAGGACCCTACGAGAATGAGAAAACACGCCACCGACTTCATGAATGGGCATGAATGGCCCCCTCTCAAAATATACCTGAGAGAAAAAACATGGTGGGTAAATACTCCAGGGCCCGGCGCTGACCGACAGCGACAAGAGGCCAAATTGAATTTCCGTGGAAGTGATGTAATCCACCGGCCCGGGTCAGACCGAGATGTTATTATCTTAATTTGGGGTTCATTAATCGCCGTCGAGGCCAGCTGATGACAAGGTTTCCACCTTGTCCCAGCTGCATGGAGCTGCCAGCTGATTTAGGACGGCTCCCTGCCTCGGTATGTAAACCATTTGCAGCAGGAATGTATAAGCAAGCCGTAAAAATAGGATTTGGACTGAGACGTACAAGACAGATCGCGCTGTAAAACAACGCACCCCATCTCCACCACACGGTGAGGAGGGAGGAGGGTCAGGATTTTTCTATTGTAAAGGAGGGTCTGCAATGGTGGAATGTATCTGTGCATTTACTGTGCAGCTCTGAGGCAAAAATCCTCACATTCATTGTTGAGTTAGTACAGATACTCGAGTAAAACAAAGATACAATTAGAAGTACTAATTGAATTTTAACAGTGAGAGTAAAGATGAGCAAAATAAAAGCCACAACATTTGTTTTTTTTGTCGCTTATACATTGTATTTTTTACTCATTCAAGTTTATATATTTGGGTGAAAAATATACATCAGTAACAGCATATTATGATCAGTGATCTGTGCATTTTCCTTTCTAATCCAGCCCACATAGATAACAATAATGACAATATGACTTTTACACCAAATTATGCAGCCCAAGCAATTGAAGTATTAAAGTCAGACTCAGGGCTCAGAAAAACTTGGGCACAATAAGATGAGGAAAAAGTCGGTGGGGCATGGGTAAGGTGTATAAATGATATGAACATTTATTAACAAAATGAGTTAGACTGACCAATAATACAAATCATGATTGTCCTAAAATAACAGAAAACTAAACTAAGAGGAAAAGGGATGGCTCTTCATCTTAGGTCATGATGTCTTTGTTTTTGTTTTATGTTTTTTACTCTTGTGTGATCTTATTGAGTTTCTTTTACATAGTTTTTGTGTGTCATTTGTGTAACGACATATCATTGTATTTGACAAAGATGTGCCACAATTAGTCTGATCATTTAGAGATAAATGTTGGTTCTTATTATTAACTTGGCAACATAGATGTGAGTAGTTTAATAAACTGGGTTTGTGAGGGGATGAAAATGGATTGAATGTGGATCTTCAGCGGATGGGAGTGAAATTCAGACTTGTTACATACACCCAGGAGCTTCAGTTCATTGTCGTTATCTGCAACAATTTAGGCTATGTTCAGACTGTAGACAAATGTGGCCAAAATCCAATTTTTTTTTTCCCCCACATGTGATCCGTATCCGATCTGTTAAAGACAGTCTGAACAGCACAAATCCGTTTTTTTTTTTTGTTTGTGTTTTTTTTTAAATCTGACCCAGGCTACTTTCATATGTGGTCCTACATCCGATATGTATCTGATATTTTGCAATGCAACTTCAGTCTGAACAGCCAGGTCGCATTTAACCGACCTTTGCGTCATTGGAATGTGAGAAATGTTACAGTTCTGCATCCCAGCAGGAAGAGCGGCGGGAAAAACATATTTACTTCCGTTAACACAGTGCGTGCTTGCGTGGTTACGTATTATGTCAGGACCTCTTTTGCGTGTGCGGGTCACTTCAGGGTCACATTCAGTTCATACTCAAACCTGATAGAAGTCGCATTTAATGTGTAATATAAACGAGCAGACAAAAAAATCAGATTTCACCAAAAAATCAGAATTGTGCATTAAGACCTGCTGTCTGAACGAAGCCTTAGTCAGGGTCTAAAAGCGGTTTATTATATATTTTTTCAGTTTTCTTATGAATTACAGGATCGGAGCCCATCTCCTCATATTACCTATAACTCTGAAAATCACCTTGTCTTATTTTATCTACAGTTAAGTCAGAGGAATCTTAGACCACCTCTGAAATAAACCACGTCTTTCACATTGACAGGTATAAGTGTGACAAGACTGAAAACACTACCTCTACCTTTTACAAATGATTATGTTAATGATAAATTTTATTTTCGAGCGCAAGTAGGAATAAAATGTCAAGGGATAAAGGCAAAGAGAAATGACAAATTTAACAGAACACTCCAGAATATAGAAGGCAATAAGTTAACAAGAAAAAAAAAAAGTCACACAATGTGCAACTATTTCATTGTGGCTCTTTAACAACACTTTATCTCTGAAATGGAGTAAGAAGAAGCCAAGCTAGTATGGCCCTACCCCAACTTTATATGACTTACATGCTAATCAGATCAAGTCTGTAGTCCATTAAAAAAAGAATAGGTCAGTTATTAAATGACTGAAAAAGTAAACAAATTATAACATACCATCAATAACTATTACTGTTGTCTCTTTTACCCTTGCAAAACAGATTTCTAATCTCAATGGGACTTCCTGGTTAAATAAAGGTAAATAGATAAATATTATTGGACTCCCATCAACTGTTATTATATCTGTGAAAAATACTGTTGTTATACATCTTCCTAAATTTTTCACGCTGTTTGATATTTTATTCCATTCTGTTCTATTCCACAAAAGGAAAATACGATTAAGATTATAGGTATTTCACTTGATATTACGCCACTCTTGAGTGTAGAGATTCAGAGGGGATCGATCAACGGGTGTTAGCTTTTACAGGTTATAGCTACAGCCCATCTGAGTCTGTGGTTCCTCACAGTGTTTACACCTGAAATGACTCAAGTAAAACAGTCCTAAAACAGTTAGACTGACACTTACACTTATAGACCATTATCCAGTGAAAGTGACAGGAACAGTGCAAGACAACTGAAACAGGCACTGAGTTATAGAGCCTCCGTATACACATAGCAGTCACTAGATGTAACCCCAGGTCTATGAGTATGAGTGTAGCCTTCTAACAGACTTCATTTATCTCCCATGTGACTAGTGGAGGCTTCACAGCCACTCAACACTGCTATAGGCTAGTTCAGCTGTTAGCACTATTAGTAACATTTGTAAAACATTCAAATTAATCTGATTTATACGTTGACTTCTAGTTTGACTGATCCCACGTATTTGGCTTAGACTCGTGTTCGTAGAAGTTTCTCTAGATTCCATCAGTTGTTTGATTCTATTGAGGCTGAAACATGATTTTCTCAAATTGTTAATCAAGTCTTTATCTTTGATTCAGGTACTGTTTTTGCACTAAACCATGAATCCAGTCATCTGTGTCCAATGAAATTATTCGATGTTTTGACCTCATAAACTGATCCAAATGTCCCATATTTATATACTCTACATGAACAAAAGTATAAATTTAGGTGTTTCCTTTCTAACAGGGGTCTGGGATACAAAACGATGACAAATATCATTATATAGTTTTTATTGTGATGAATATCATTGTATTGAATTGGTTACTTTTGATTAAATTGTTATCATTGATTCCAAAATGCCTCAGAGATAGGTTTTACTTAGTTTTTCTCAACATTACTTTGTTTTGTCTTTTTTAACCATGACTATGATTTTAAATGAATTTCTTAAATATTTTTCATACTTTGACTGTAAATGATAATTTTCTACCACAACTAACTATCTATTTTCTTCACATCTCACTTGGGAAGAAAAATCTCCCGTTAAACTTTAAGGACATATTGATGTTTATATCTCACATCAGCATGAACAGGACATCTTACGAGCTGTAGCCATGATGTGTCCCAATACTTTTGTCCATATAGTTGATAAACATGAACTTTTCTTGAAACAAAAAACATTTTACTCACTGATATTGTTATGAAAACTCCTAAAACATGATAAACTGTTTGACTGAACGGGCTGATGGTGCCACTGCCTCATTTTGATAAAGGAAAAACCTTGTTAAAAGTGTTAATCCTTATTTTCGGTCGTTAATGTTGGTAGGAATTAAAGAACCCTGTAACACCACCAGAGCTGTGATTAAACCAGATTTGTCTACTCCTGTGTGTCTTTAAATGTGATTAACTGTGATTTCAGAGAGCTAATGTTATGTCAACCTGCTGAGCTGAGCTGCTACCTCAAATCACGTTGCCAATATTTCTCCTCCTCTATGTTTCTGTGCGTTCTTTCACTCCAGAGAATGATCTGGTCAGATTTAGTGCAGGGATCCCTCCTCTTCTCTCATCTTCTGCACTTTTTCGAGGCATGTGCATATAAGTGTACAGTACATCTGTTTCTGTCTGGCTGCACGTGAAAGTGTCTGCTGTTTTAAACCCCCTCTCGTGAGAGTCGTATGTTATATATCGTTTATTTGTGAGGAGGATTACAGCCTGTGAGCCATTCTCAGGTTTAAATATGCCCCTCTGCTAACTATATTAGTCAAATCTATAGTCTAAGAACCTGCTGAGACTTAACCACCTGCCAGTTCTCTGATGCAAACCCTAAATCAGAGAAATGTTGGAATGAAAACACAGAAAGAGCAATGAATTCAAAGTGCACTTAGATTTCACTTCAGATATTATGAAGACTAGGTATTTCATGTTTTGTCCAGTCAGTTTCATTTCATTTATAAATACACTTTCACTCTGCATTTATAGCCTGTAACACATTGGGATATTATAAACTATATAGACAAAAGTATTGGGACACATCATGTCTACAGCTGTAAGATGTCCTATTCATGCTGATATTAGATATATACATCAATATTTTCCTTAAAGTTTCCTTAAGGGAGATGTGAAGAAAGTAGATGATTAGTTGTAGAAAATTCTGATTTACAGTCAGAGTATGAAAAATATTTTTAAAATTTAGAGGTAGAACATTTAAAATCATAGTCATGGATAAAAAAAAAAAATGTTGAGAGAAATTAAGTAAAAACCATCTCTGTGGCATTTTGGAAGCAAATATAGCAATTTAAACAAAACTAATCAATACAGTGTAATGATATTTATCCTAATATAAAACTATACTATGAAATTTATCATTATTGTTTTGTATCTCAGACCCCTGTTAGAAAAGAAACACCTGAATTCAATGTGTCCAAATACTTTTGTCCATGTAGTATATATATATATATATATATATATATATATATATATATATATATATATATATATATATATATATATATATATATATATATTTTTTTTTTTTTTTTTTTTTTTTTTTTTTGTTCTTATGTACTTTTTACTGTGGTTTTTATTCAATATGTTATTTAATTATAAATTATTTATTCATATTTTTTTTCTTTGTAGCCCTTTAAGCCCTTTTTGTTTTATTATTATAGTTTTCTATTAAGTGGCACTTGACATTGTTTTATTTTTCTGTTAAAGTGGATGTGACCGATTTGCAGCAGAACAAAAATCTACACTGTGGCCAATAAAGTTGAAATAATTTGGTTTTCAGACACGTTACTCTTTTTTTTCCCTATTTAATCACCTCTGACTATGTCCAATGATAATATACTGCGTTCAAGTCACAATTTATCTACCAAGAATAAATCACATTGTCACAATTATTTCATCAAAAGAGGTAAAATATTTTATTCCAGCTTAAGGGGTAACAGTGTAGTATTTGTGTGTGGAAATAAAGTACAGTGACTTGTCATTTCATTAAACAAAATCAGGAATATTTGACAGTGGCTGTTGTTGCAGATTTACTTTGTCTCTCAGTTTACAGTTGTTGGAAAGAAAAAACAATCACTGTGGTGGAACAAATTTTTAGTGGTCTATAATGTGTAAGGTTTTAAAACCAATAAAGTAATATATGTGTTTTGTAGATATGTTATCAGAGACTATCTCAGGAATACCACTGATGTCAGATACTAAATATTTTCACCTAAATACACACCTGCTTTCCATGAAGACACCTGTCAGACGTTTGTTACAAGCTTGAGTTGCCATCAAATGTTTAATGTATTTTCACTATGGATGAAAAACCCCGCTTTCAGAAAATATTTAAAGTAAGAAACGGTATCTTTTTGGAAGGACCAGGGCTCTCAAGTGTAGTCGTCACACTCAGGTCACAGTTATGTCTTCAGCACAAGATGTTTAGAAACAGTGACTTAACCTTAATCCTAAACCAAACATCCCCATGCGATCATCAGGCTTCTCCTCAAACAACATTTTAGGTGGGGAAAAAAAAAATGTTTTTAACAGTTTTCTCCAACTTTGTTAAATGTCAGAATACATGACGTGGTTAATTTAGAGTGAAAATAGTTTAAGACATAAATAGTTCCTAATTTTCTTGTAGGGATGGGAACTAATAAGAGTTTATTGAAACAAATGCTGTTAGTAATTGTAGTTTTTGTGAATCACTGAATCCACTACTAATTCCTGATCAGTTTTCTGTGTAAAAAGGTGTGTTTGTCATCTTTCTTCTTGATACAAAATCATAGTTTGACTTGTCAGGTAAGTTTGCTCTGAATTTTTGGGCAGTTGCCAATATTCAGGTATAAAAGTATTCAGAAAATGAATTGAATTTAGTGAACTGAACAGTAAATTTTACTTTATACTACCTATAAATAACTTTAAACAATAAAATAAAGCATTTATTACTTGATATCAATTTATTACTTAAAAATAATATAATTTAACTTCAAAACATCACAGAAAACATAGATTAAATTCATTCATTGCCAAGTGATTTTGATAAATTAGAAAAAGTGTTAATAAGTGACTTCAAAACAAGCTAAAGAAATCAATGTCGTAGTGCTTCAACATCATATACAGTGCAGTTTTTTTGCTTTTGATATGGACAACGGTCAATATAATTAGCTTTTTTGACAAGAATTGACAAAAAACTCAAAGTAAAAACACATCTCCACAATTACGCTATGATTTAAGGCCATGATCCTTTGGCATGAAATAAAAATTGTACCTTTCAATCATAATGTCATGACTGATCTAATACGACACAGCCGTGGTCTCTACTGTTGTTAAAACATTGCGGTTTTTTGGCGATTTGTCATTTCATAGGACTGGCAGACAGAGAAACTGACTCACGCAAGAAAAAAAATGGTAAACTCGACAAACTCATGGGGCAAAGTTGAGTTTATATTTGAAAGTGTACCAGGCACACGCGTGTTTGAGGTTCATGAATGTCAGGACTGGCGTATTTATCATATTGTAGGGTTTTGTGAGCAGACACTCGTCATTACCCGTACAGTCTTTTTTGGGCTGACATGGGTGGTCCAGTGTTCAGATTGGTTTGCACACTGATGGACGTCTGCCCCCAAAAATGACTGTTTTTCTTATTTAAAGACTAAATTACATAATTAAAAAGAACAGATAGAATACACTCAATGACTTAAATACAGCAACGTATGACTGATGTTATTTTAGCCCCGTGTCTGAAATAAAACTGTTTTATGTTTGGGATGATTAAAACTGTGCCACTGCCAAAAACAGCTAAAAACAACTAAAACTGAGTCAAATAGGTGAATAGTTGCTTCTATTTCTCCACTAATAGGAAACAAATTGGCAATTTGGAAAGTTTATGTAGCGAAAAAGCAAATCATTTGATATAAAAGTTCATAAATGTGACAATTTGTTCATTTTCTTGGTCCTGCATTGTGTTATTTCTAGAGTTCAGACACTTTAAAATACATTTATTAATATTTTTTGATTTACTTTTCGATATATCAGCATTAAAATCAATCCACAAATGAAATAAAATGGGGATAATTATTGTTTTCAGCCTTCACATGAGAGGAATCAACAGATTTTTATGCCTTCCCATAAAGAAATTACTTATCAGTTCAACGAGTTTTATTTAGATTTATGACATGACACAAAAAAGAAAGATAATAATATAAAACCAGAAACAAAATTATTTAATAATAAGTATCAGGCACATTGTAGTATAGATATGTTTAGACTAGGAAGCTTATTATTGTTATTAATCATTTAAGGAGAAGGGGTGGGAATTTATACGTTATGCTTTTTCTCACTCCTTTTCGAATATGTATTATCTGTCTTATGTTTAAATGTTTTGTTTATTTATTTTTCTTGTTTTGACATTCATATTCAAAATAAATACATCAATCAATCAATGATAAAATTTTTAAAAATCAAATCATATTGACAATAATGATCTGAAACTCTTGCTGGAAAGTGCTTTTATGAAAATTAAAGTCTTAAATCTCTATGTTTTTACTTTGATAAAGTGTAATTATTGTTTTTATTTGCAAAACAGAAACTGCTATAAATCTGAAAACAAAACATGCAATTCGTTACTTCAAGTTGCTTTTGCATGTTCTATTTAAATTCAATCTATATTTCATTATATTAACGGTCGCTACATCTGAAATGAGTTTCCAAAGTGAGTGTGTGTCACCCCAGCAACATTCAGTAGCAGTAAAAACACAACACTTTGAATTAATTAAAGAAAACAAGAACACAGAAAGACAGACAATGGATTATTTTACTCACTTAAATAAAGACAAACTAACACATATAATGTAACCAGTGATTAATATAAGAGATGTTCAGGTCTGAAAACCACTGTGGAAAGGCATTTTTTTTAGTCAAATAATAAATATTGTGAGCATCAACCTTTTTTAAGTAGTAAAAAGTGATAGTATGTGATTACTGTTGAAAATGTGGGTCGTAAAAATGATCTAAATATGAAATAAAGCACGTAGCTTAGGTCTGAATGTAATGATTCAATTTAGATGTTTTTTGTTTTTTTTTTTTTCAAACAAATGTCCATAATTTTAATGGTAGATTCATCTATAAAGGCACTTACAGACGGGCGCGTGACTGTATCAAACCTTCCTTTCTATTTCAGTAAAACCACTCTTTACTAAAGTACCTGTCACATGTTGTGAATGTGGTTGTAATAGTTTTGTCAGGACGGAGGAAGGATTTAATTTCTCGATGGAATCTTGAGTGTAGTCCTGTCTCGTCGGGCTCACAGAGGTCTGGAAAAATTCAAGTGTAAAATTGTTAAAGGATCGGAGACACGGCAGACTGTTGTTATAAACCAAAAAACTCCAAACAACAACATGAGAATTTACTGAAGCTGGTAGTACGTAACCAGAAAGTCTTCAGGATCCATCGTCTGATATTATGTTTACACTTTTGCGGTAGTTGAGACAAACAAAACACAATGTGATACTAACAATTATGGGTAAATACATATAAAAACCTGTGACAATGGACTAAATATGAGAATACATCCTCCTCTGATTGGAGAAAAAACCCTAAAGTGTTCTATACTCTGTTGTATCATCAACTACTCTGTCCTGTGACCTACACATAAATACACGGACAAACGTGTAAAAAAAAAAAAAGACATTTAAAACCGTTATATGTAAATCTATGTGATCCCTGGTTCTATTTCACAAATACAGATAACAGGAGGTCACACAAACATGGCTTAATCTTTAGTGACGTCCACATATGTGGATGGTGGTTGTTGTTTTTATTTCCACCAGGTTGATGTTTCTAAACTATATGGACATAAATATTGGGACACATCATGGCCACAACTGTAAGATGTCCTGTTAATGCTGATTTGAGATATAAACATCAATATTTCCTTCAAGTTTAATGGGAGATTGTTCTTCCTAAGTGAGATGTGATGAGATTTTACGCAAATATAGTCAAAGAAAGTGTATAAAATAGCAATAAAAGAGAGAAAATAATTGAGTGTCTTATAATATAATGAAAAATTAGTGCAGTTAGAATAGTGAGTTAATTTTATAGCTCAACAAAATCCAAAATTTTACCCAAAACCTGTGAAATAACATTTTCATCATTTATCAATTTGCTCTTTTCTTGATTCATAAGTTAAATTTTCCACCAACCAAGGAGTGTTGCATATTTACAATTGAAGATATAAGAATGTTCAGTTACGTTAATTTAATTGAACATCTGGATTCCGTGTTAATTGATTGATTTCCTGAAATGATAAATTCTTTCAGGTGTAGATATGGAAGACTTACATTAAGACAATGTCAACAAACTTAAAGGGAATCTGTGGTGCATTTGAATATTTCTAGTTTAACCTGTTTAGAATCCTCACCTGTTTCACCAGACATGACTACATCTATGATTACAGAAGCAAAATGTAGAAACAGGTGAAACTGTGTTGTTTTAATGTGAATGACAGATTCCATAATGTATGGCCCTGATCTAAACTATTTATTGTGGATTTATTGTTGTTATGTAATAATTTATTATTGCATTTAAAGTAGAAATCCATTACAGTTGTATCTTTTAGAAGAAATGTGGCACTGAGAAGCATAATAAAATAATAAACGAAAGTTGCTGTTTGTGATAAAACATAAGTACAGACTGCACACCCGAAAGTCATTGAGGTGACATCATCGTAACTGTCTTTCCCAACTATCTATTCATAGTCTGAAGATGTCTCTGCAGCTTCAAGATGACCATATTCTATGATTTTCATCCCTGTTAATGTATTTTCACCTCACTCTTGAAGATTAAGGTAAAATGTACCAAGGCAGTGACTGTTTGGGTGTCATTGACATGTATCGGGTGCAATAAGAGCTGTTTAATACAAAACTAGATGTTTCTTTATTATCTTTGCCACAAACTATGACTTTCTTGGCGCATAAAATGATCTTATCAATTAACAAACATCAAATGTGCAAATGGCAGCACAAAAGTATTTATCTCTTACTGTTGACTACTGTTTTAGATCCCGTGGGGCACATGAGAAGGCGCAGGTCTATAGTGGAACGTGTCTGTGCATTTCATCCATTGAGGCTTTCATCTAAATGGTTAAGGTTGTTTATTTGTCAGTATATAGACAGGCACTACACATCGAAATTAATCTGAAAGTAGAAGATGCAGACGCCACACACACACTGCAGACTAGGAGCAGTGGGCTTGCCATATCAAGTGCCCAGGGAGCAAATGGGGGTTAAGTGCCTTGCTCAAGGTCACATCAGCCAACAGCTTTTTTTTTCTGGCAGTCCAGGGAATCGAACCAGCGACCCTTCAGTCACAAGCCAACTCTCCAGCTAACTCTAGGCCATGGCCTCATCAGAGCTGTTTATTAAGATGCTGATAAGTCCCAGAACAGGTGATATCAAATGACAGAGCTTGTCTCCATATTGTATAAGGTGAAAGGAACAACGCAATTGGGAAAAAAATCCATTCTCAATGTAAACACAAGAGCCAACAGACAAGAGAAATGTATGTACATCTTAAATGAATTCAATATTACTTTAATACAGACTTAAAGATTTGAACCCAAAACCAAAGAGCACCACAAGGATGCTTTTTTATGCTTCTTTTATACTCATCCACCACTACATTGATATACTTTTGTTTTTTTCCACCATTACAAGATTTATTTTGTGTTTTTAAAGAACAAAAACCTTTAAAATGTGACATAGGTGATGTTTCAGTTTATACCATTAGATTTCAGAAAATAAGGCGTCCATCTTCTGACTTTACCTTATCTCTCAGTTAAGCTCAACTTTTTCTCAGTTGTTGCTTCTTTTTTGTCTAAAATAAAGCCCTGACATCAGTCACCTGTGAGTCATCAAGGGAGAGACAGCGGATGCCACATTTTAACAAAAAACTGCACCGTTGTAATGAGCAACTCCCTCACTTCCCAGCATCGTTCTTAATTCAGCCTCCGTTATTTAGATTGAGAATAAGGTAATTCGTTCGGCTTGGTGGCAGGCAGCACAAATGCTTCTCATGCAAATGAGGTAAATGTGTACTCCAAATTACAGCTTGTCATGTCGTATAACGCGGTGGCAGGCCCGACGATGCACAGGAGCCATCGGTCAGACGAGGAAGCACGAGTGAAATAAGCAACAAGCTGAGGGAAACTGCACAAAAGGCAAAGATGATTTCTTACTCTCTGAGGCTGATGTTTGATTGGATTACAGTACAAATGTGTTTTGCAGAGGATAAATCAAAATGTTGTTATCGCTGCTGGAAACCCGGGGAGCTGGGCTCACCTCACAGAACGATTTCACTAACAACATGTGCATCCAGAGAGGCGATCTCATACCTATCACATGCTGTTCTTGTTTTATTTTGCTGTGTATGGATGTGTACATGCAGCCTAATGCATGGCAGAGGTCATGCGTTAGAAGCCCTGCCATAAAAAAAGCCCAAGGGGCAAAAGAGGGGGAGAGAAGAAAGCCGTCCAAGGAGGAGGCGAGGGGGAGGAGGGGGAGGGAGGCGGCAGAGGAGGCGTCTGTTTTTTCTCAGAAGCGAAGCTGCAGAGCGAAGACGACATGGAAAAGCCGGGGAATGGGAAAATGGTGCATAGAGCGGCGGGATCGCGCCTACACTCAGCTCTGTTTGGTTCTGTCGACTTCGACTTAATTACACTTGGGGTCCTGTTCTTCAAATGGGACCGAAATGTTGTTATCAGGCTAAAATGACTCCGTTAACCTGGTTAAGACTTTGATATGTGTTAATCTTAGATGGAGTCTCGAACAACAGCATGGCCTCACTTTACGATAAAGCCCATAATCAGAACTCATGTTTGGCCCCATATTGAGTTTTATTACAGGGCAGAGCCGCTATAGTCATTATTTTTATTTTAATCTATCAGATGACAATGTGAAAACAAATGTGTATGTTGTCTCTGGTCAACTGTCTGTGAGTTTCAGGGCCACAGTAAACGGCTGGTGTCAAAATAAGGGCTGTAAAAAACTTAACTTTGCTAATTGTGCAGATCAAACTATCAGTTACTGGCTTAGAGACATGTATCTGCTGCAGATGCTGATATTTGGTGGAGATTAGATCCAAAATTGATAAGATTTTAGTGGTACCAATATTAATTGTAGTATTGGACAGATTCTTCATGATATCCTTCATGTTATCCATCCTGTTATCTGTGTGGAATATGTAGGTTTGCACTAATTTTGACTGTCATGAAAACTATTTTCTCTCAACACATTCACTACTACTGCAACACTGAGCTAAGATTCTGATTTTTTTCTTTATAATTACAGCATAATATCATTTGAACTAGTTACTCCACATTAAGAAAAAGTAGTAACCCATAACCTTTACAACTGTGTGATTAGCTATGAGAAGGTTTGAGTGTGGTTGCATGTTTTGTATATGCGTCTGAGCTGCAGTTTAAATGCTGTTTAACAAATATAGATGCACATTTGCTTTTTCTTCACTATAGATATAGTAGAGTTTGATAGGACATAGTCTGAAAAAATGCAAGAGTTGGAGAGGAGATTATCCCGCTCGTAGCTGGAAATATGCACGGTGAACTTACCAGGCCATCAAGCTCTGGTCAGAAAAACACACTGGCATCAGTTTAAGGAATGTGAAGCATAGGAACAATGTAGTTAACTGCATTGAAGACAGGCATGAATGTGATTCACTGCACAAGGAGTCAGTATTAATCACGGATCTGCAACTCTTCTCTGTAAATATGGTTTTATAGACATGATCAAGTATTAATACAGTTCTCACACTACATATCGACATAAAAGTACAATGAAATACATGCCAAGATTACTAAAATGGCTACAGCTCCGGTTATGAAATGAAGTGTAATGTTGATAATGTGTTCCTTTTGATTTTCCAGATTGAGATAACATTTACAGTGTCCATAAATATATGAAGTATTGAATATATGAATTAAAGTGGTTGTTTATTGACCAACACAGACCAACAACTGAGAGATTCAATTTATTATGAAATATTATGAAAGAAAAATATGAAATTCTCATATTCAAGAAGCTGCTACAGAAAAAAAGTCCTCCCTCTGCTTGAAAAATATCTTTACTGCCTCGTAGAGTTGTTGATTTTTTTTCCATTGTATTCTTTATTTGTGTATATTACGTGTTTTCTAGATTAAAAAAAAAAAAAAAAAAACACCTCGCATTCAGCTGTTTGGAGCACTGACATGCATTTGTGTCATTCTTCTCCTGAAGGACTTTTTCAGACAGTGTTTGACCTGATGTCAGTGGTCTGTCGGGGGAACCAGGGGGTCCGCTGGCACCAGCAGGGCTTAGCTCAGATTGACCCCAGACTCTCATCTGCCTTTTCCCACAGGAGGACTGACCTGGGCAGCCACAAAGCACTCACAGCCAGATTTATGTCTCAGCCGCACAATTACAACATGCATTTCTACTTTCAGCTGCATCTTAGGTGTAGAGAATCAAAAATAATGTTTCTCTTTGGTATCAAACCTATGTGGACCATAATATTCCAGAATAGAGAGTAAAAGCCCAATCAGAAATGTTGTACATAAAATTAAAAAGGAAGCTGCAAACCCTTTATAATCTCATAGGGGAAAAAAGCCTGAATTCCATGCAGCTTGGAATCTATTTTTTCTGCACGTTTGGACCATATGGTGATGAGTTTCCGGGGGGAACACAACATATCGAGGAAGAAACTCTAAACTAGTCCAGAGAATATTCCCTTACTGTTGGAGACCTGAAGAGATGTAGGGATTGTTGAGCAGCTTGATGGTCTAAAGGTGAAAAATTAGTTCAAAGCAGCCATATTGCACCAGAAAAACCAATGTACTGGTGAGTTTTTGAAGGTTTAAAGGAGTGATATTTTGCCCTTTTCAATGAAATTAAGCATTTAAAAAAAAATTCCCTGTGGTCTACATAAGCTGTAAATGCTATGCTTGGGTTTGAATTCTTCATTAATTCATCTCCACACCTCTATCTTCAACCCTATTTCTGAGTAATGACACCAGAAAAGTCGTTTTGAGCGCTGGCCCTTTAAATGCAAATGAGTCACTTCACGCCCCAGCCCCTCTAGGTTGTTGACCGTGCTTTCTGTCCTGTTCAACCAACGACTGAACATTTTATGTAATCGGCTCGAAGTTTGGACATATTTTCAGTATGGACTACAACCTCTGCTGCTGACAAACAATTATGTTGTACTTGGAGAAATGTTTGTTGGAAATCTTGACCTTATATGTGCAAATGTTGTGACGTAACTAGTTATAAAATGTAACTAATTAAGCAGAAATTGAAACAGGTTGTAGAAATTCACTCGATTATTGTCAGGAATGAATATAAAGGTAGCTTTGCAGCACCTGAAGGGTTCAAATTCAAACTTTTGGAACTATTATGGTCCAAATACACAAATGAATGAACCAAAGACTAATAAAAGTGGGTTTAGCAAAATATGACCCCTTTAAAGGACCAGTTTTTACAACCTCTTGTGTGTTTTTCCTTGAAATATGGTGATGTTTTGCATTTTCAGTGGCTGATTCTCCAATTCATAAGCACTGATATGATGAGAGATTGTCAAATTCCCTGTGTTTATATGACATGAACACAGCGGCTTGACATTATCCTGATGATAACAGCATCTGAGAATCACACCTTTGAGTGTGATGTTAGAGGAAAATGGCCACCATGTGACTGTCCATGTAACTGTAGCTTCAGAGTGGAAGCATTGGACTCCCACATACTACCCTTTAACAGTATTTAATCTACCGTTAAATATAGTCCCTTGGCATATTTTGTTCTGACTGAGCCTTTTTAGAAGAAAACGTTACCTTTGTCAGTTCATTGTCTTATCATTTCATTTATTTAATTGATAATACATACAAATATAGGATAGAACAGATCAATCCTGTAGGTATGAATGGTATAAGTCACAAGTGTTTGCTCCTGGAGGATTCTGTTGGGTTTCTGTAAATTGACTTAGAGTCTGGTTTTGACCAACTTTATATATAAAATGTCAAGAGATAACTTTTTTTTGTGATCTGGCGCTATATAAATAAAATTTTGATTGAGTGATTTAATTGGTTTTCCCCTGTAAGTCGCTTTGGAAAAAAGCGTCTGCCAAATGCGTAAACATAAACATAAACATATAAATTATTTTATTTAGATTTATTGCATGTAGAGTTTTGTTTATTTTAATTTTTAATAAAATTCTCAACGAAACAAATTAATTTTATTTATTTTAACATGAAAAAATACACCATTTTTACGCTAATAAAACCATAAAACCCTTAATAATACTTAAAAACACACTGGGGAACTTCAGAAATGACATTAAAAATTACATTAAAAAGTGTTTATGGCTGAATAGCTGTTTTTTCCCATTACTTTTTGAGCTGCTCATTCGGTTCACTACATAAATAGAAATAATGTTCACTTGACATCTAAATGATGTAAGAGCCAACACGTGGTAAATGACCTTTGATTACTGATTGCACTTTGGATAAATGCTTGAATTTGTTTTAAAGAAAAATATAGATTACAAATTATCTCCTTTCAAAAAACAATGGACTGTTTTTCTTCCAATGCCATTAGTGAAACATCTAATAATGATGTTTTGGGAAGAAATAAGTGAACATTTTTCTACACTGGTTGCTTCTTACAGTAGTTTATTCTTGGGGTCCCCAGGGTCGTCCTCATATGTTAAATATGTTGGCCGGACCAGGGTTTTTTTTTGTTTTTTTTTACGTCTTGATGTGATGCAGCTGTAAAACTGTATGACTTTATTAAACCCCCTCACACTGAACAATCCTCTTCTTCCCACACAGCAGAAGGACTGTAAAGGTGTGAATCTATCAAGGAGGGAAAGTCCAGTCAGTCGTTCCCTCCGCCTCGCCCGGCGATGGCATCCTGCAGCTGATACCGAAAAGGTCAGTCCATCAACCAACAACAGGATACGGTTATGATAAGCATCCAATCTGAGTCTGAGAGCTTGTCACTACATTCCACAGGCTGATCTGACACTATCATGAGGCCCGATGGCCGCCGGGACACAGAGCTGACACAGGGCTATTTTAGGCGCTTTTCAGATAGGAGTTTCGACACAGTGGGGGCAAACAGAAAGAATCTGACTGAGCTCATATGTAATCAGAGCTGAATTTAAACACAGAGAAAGGTTTTTTTTTCTCACAGTATCCTTAATAGTACATTAAAACACAGTGATTTATTAAGTAACCCTTAACACACCAAAGTGGCAATATTGCTACAACCAACATAACTGAATGAAACAGACCATAATACCTCCAGATAGAGTTCCCAATCTTGTTACCACATCCCATCAATTAATAAATAAATGGTGTACAATTGCCCCTTCAATCCTAACACCATTTCAGGGCATGTTTCTATTCAAAGTGAAGAAGAAAATCCAGTTTGATTTGATTTGATTTAGTGATTTATTCTGAACATGCAATGAAATTGAACAATATATATGAACAAGCAAAACATAGAATAATACAAAAATCAACAATCAAGACAATCTTAGAAGAACAGCACAATAGTTTCATTTACATGCCCGAAAAGGCATGGGAAGATGTGCACCTTAGTTTGAAAGGTGTGGTCCCGAGCTGGTTTAGCAAGTAAGTCAAGTTAATTTAGTTTTAGTTTGGATATATAAAGACAGATTTGGCTACTATGCTGCTTGGCTAAAAAGCTACTAAAACTTACTGTGTTTTACTTTATACTAATGTTTAAGTTGATTTATTTTGAGGATAAGATGAGAAAAGAAACAAAAACATATAGAAAACTTTTATGTAAATATGTTCAAAGTTCAATTTTACCAAAAGTTACTCAATCCAATATGGCTGCCGCGCTTTGATGTCACAATATGCAAATTAGGTGAGTAAATTTACTCCCATCATAAACTTTGGGTCATTTTTCTTGTTTATAATATGCCTTTATCTCTAATCACTTCTAAGCTACAGCTTTTTGAAATCTTGACATCAAAATTTATTTTATTTTTTTTTTTAACTCAGGTGCCTGATAGGATTAGTACAACAAATCTACTGTAACATAATGTTCTTACCATCAGTTTTAAAGTATTGACACTTTTCTGTATGAGAAATTAAAGTCTCTTAATTCTAGCAGAGGGGGTTAGAGCTGCAATTATTACTTAATCACACCTTCTCTACCATGATTAATAATATAATAATAATAATTTCTCTTTACTCATGTTTGCTGTGGTATTATATTGTTACCGAATGTGTGTCATGCTGCTGCTACACTGTAATTTCTTAGTTTGCGATAAATAAAGTACATCTAACTATCTGTCTGTCTGTCTCTGTTCTATGATTATAGCCTATTCATTCATATCTGAAGGAACATAATAACTTTGGAATGCACTCAGAAATTCTGTCTTATATTTAAGATTTATTTTTTAACTATATAGAAAATTTGGATCTATTTGGATTACCCATTTTGACAAAGTTTATGCAATGCATGTTTTTGAGCTAATCTGGAGCAAATAAGAAAGTGATTCATGTGGTAGCACCAATAAGCTCAATATATATGTAAATATACACCCAGGTTCATGCAAACTAGTTATTTTTTTCCCAATTGTGTTGTTTCACAGTATATTTGACATTGTTTTGCATAGAAACACAGAGATGTATCGAGTAAAAGTAAGGATAATAGCTTTACCAGTTTGAAATTTTGACTCTTTCTTTCTAAAAAATCAGGTTTACAGGGTGGGGAAGCAAAATTTACAATGAACATTTAGTTGTTTTTTCTCAGCAGGCACTGCGTCAATTGTTTTGAAACCAAACATATATTGATGTCATAATCATACCTAACACTATTATCCATACCTTTTCAGAAACTTTTGCCCATATGAGTAATCAGGAAAGCAAACGTCAAAGAGTGTGTGATTTGCTGAATGCACTCGTCACACCAAAGGAGATTTCAAAAATAGTTGGAGTGTCCATAAAGACTGTTTATAATGGAAAGAAGAGAATGACTATGAGCAAAACTATTACGAGAAAGTCTGGAAGATACTATTAAAGAAGAATGGGAGAAGTTGTCACCCGAATATTTGAGGAACACTTGCGCAAGTTTCAGGAAGCGTGTGAAGGCAGTTATTGAGAAAGAAGGAGGACACATAGAATAAAAACATTTTCTATTATGTAAATTTTCTTGTGGCAAATAAATTCTCATGACTTTCAATAAATTGGTCATACACTGTCTTTCAATCCCTGCCTCAAAATATTGTAAATTTTGCTTCCCCACCCTGTATAATGGGTTACAGGTTCCTTGATTAGTTAATGTAAAGATTTTTTAATAGTAAACTACAACTAACTCCCAAAATTCTGCAGATGGTAGTTTCTCCAGTGTGAAGATTTGATGTGTTTACATCACATATAAAAGTAAAATCAATATCCTTAGGTTTTGGTTTCTGTCTTAAATAAGATGCCATCTCAGCCACAATAATAATAATAACTTTATTTATGCAAAACCTTCCACACACTGAGTGCACTTTAAATTAAAAAAAAGAAAAAAAGCAAACACAAAAAACCATAAGGGTAATTGAAAACTTACGATAATAGAACTCACAAGTTAGAAATGGTAAAGATCGGAGGTAATGGTAGATAACAGTAGGAACAAAAGATATTTAACAGTTTTCCTGCTGAACTTCACTTGTATATAATACGATTCTGCTTTTCAGACAAAATGCAGGCCAGATAGGTGGGACTTTTGGTGCAGTTTAGGATGAGTGCTGTGGTAAAAACTGTGAATAATGATCTGATTTGAAACAGCTGATGTCAGCAGAAGATTGTAATCATGATTTGGTAGTGAAGCAGCATCCAGGAAAGGTCTACTCCGTAAAGAACAAAGATGGGAAGAGGATCAACAGCATGAGCTCAAATGGGAGAGGAAATCATTCCAATGTTCAGTGTGGGATGTGGAAATGTCAGCCTCTGCAGTACAGAAGTGAATTAAAAGATTCAAGGAATGTGGAGGAATTTCCTCTAAGCTGAATACTTCTGATCTACAACACACTTACATCTACAAATGTCAGTTTAATGTTTACTGAGTGACTAAATCCAATCTGATCTTCTAAGAAAATGCCAGATCGGCAGCTGATATTGATCTTTAGATCTGATTGGGACAGCCCTACTTTTAGTATTTAGTTTCCATTTAATATGATGTAAGACTGTTTTTTCCACACACCACGTAGTAGAGATGTCCTCCAAATGTGCACTTTCTATAGAGCACCATATTTTGCAATATAACTGTTCACCTATTGGAGAGTTTCTTCATCTCACTTCCGCTGTCTGTGGGAAATATAAACCGTTACTGTAACTGTAAAGGTTAAGGCACCGCTCCAACTTCGCAACTCTTCACACACCTAATATAAACCCTGGTTTGGATAAAATGGCTTATCCACCATCTAATGATATCTTGTTCTTTTTCCAGAAAACCTGTTAAAACAATGAAAAGTCTCGTCTCAGAGTCAGGACTGGAGACGACGCTCCTCACGTTGATCCTGTAAGTAAAACCAGCTTTAGAGGATACAGTATCTAGCCAAAACCCCAAGGAAGATTTAGACACAGGAAACACATCATCCAGACTTGTATGAGTATTTTATAGTATGCTGTAAGCCATGTTTCTGTACCTGCAGCAGGTGACGTGTGCCAATGAGCAAACACGCCTGGGGTCTTTATCCTGGGTGGCCCCTGTGGGGAAACGAAGCCCTCGGCCTGGTGTTAAACTCCGCTTCCTCAACTTCACCTCTACCAGAGCTGCTTTCAGGTAAAACTAATGGGCGACTCCACATCTGTGGTCCATTCACTGCTTTAATGAGCAGAGAGCCAGTATGAATGGACAAGCAGGGACTTTAACTAGCTGCCTCTGCCCTTAAGAGCATGTGGGGCAATTATGTTACAATAGCACAGAGTGTTTTTACACACAACGGCCTCATCTGATGCTTTTATTTATATCCCTGTGAGACATAAAGAATCAGTCAGTCCAGTATTTACGAAAAACTGCAGTCAGCTTCAAGTCACTTCACTAGACTTATTTTCTGGTTATAAAATATTATGTATTCAACAAAAACTTTTAATGGCATGATCAATTACATGCACCGCACCTCAAAAGTATTACAAATACAATGACAGTTTTTCTTTTATTGCCCCGTCAAGGAAATTTGTCTTGGGCAATGGTGCCAATGCAGACCACAATGTAAACACAAATAGTAAACACAGATGGCAGAATAAAAATACATTAAAATACCATGAATATATGAGAAATTATGAAGAAACTCACTCAGTAGACACACTAATCTTATGTAATTTATTCTCAGCTTTTATGTCAGCCAGTAAAATCATTGAACAAAACAACAAAATGCCAAGGTGGTTCAATAAAAATGAGTCGCAGGTGATTTGTGCTGCAGCTCATTACCTCTAACCTAGTTTGGCTGGAATAAGAGCGAATATTTCCGTCACGCAAGGTCATTCTCCCGCCTTCCTCTATATGTGTGTTATCGCCACTTGCTACGTGAAAGAACAAGTTGTGACCTGCATTTGTAATTTGTGTTTTCTTAATGTGTATTTTCTTTTCCACAATGCACTTCCTCATATGCACATGTTCCGTCATATCTGTACCGACACTATTTGCATATGCAGTGCTGCAGTATCCTGCGCCCAGCACTGTAGAAGAACTACACAAACAACCCAAAATAACTTTTATTCCTGTTCCAGAGTGTTAGCAGAGGCTTCCAGACTGAGCGGTTAAGGCAGCAACAGAATCAAGTGCAAGAAAAAAAAAGTGTACATGCATAAAGATGGTGCAAAAAAATAAACAATAAAAAATAATAGTTATAAAAAAAAAAACTGTACAGACTATATACATTTTTATAACAGAGAGGAAATTGCAAAAGTCAGACAATACAGGTGAGACACAAACAGGATAAGGTATTTAGATCTTTTATGCACTATATGCTGTACACCTTTGTCACAATTTGTTGTATTTTGATCCTCGTTTTGCTTTTTTATTATGCAAATAACAGAAATATACATGTGATGTTAGTGTGTCCCATATCAGACCATTGCTATATCATTGACATAACATGACGACTTATGTTTGGAATTATTTCAACCATTTAACGGCGAATTATTCTTGTTGTACCAAAGCTAGTTGTTGACTGGGAAACCTCATTTTCACCTCATCTTAAACCATAAAGACCCAATTATCCACCAGCATCCAAAAGCATCTTCTGATGTTAACTGTTTAATACCTGTTGATCCACTAGTCCTATCAATACATGTAAATAATCGGTGTAAACTGCAATTTGTCATCTTTTCATGGTCATCAGATATGACTCATTTGGACGTTCAGAGGTTCTGTAGTGAACGTGGAAACACTGCCATCTTCTACAACATTGACTGACCAGTAAATCCCATGGAGTTGGATCAATGACAGTAGATGGAGACACTTGTTTTGTGTTCAGTTAATGATAGATTTTCTGAAAAAGTCACTTTTTCTTCAGTTTTCTCTGTTTCTGATATAATAACCTTCATCTTTAATCTGAGCTTATATGCACATCTACATGATCAGTGAATTAAATATAGGAAAATACAGGATTTTCCCTGAAAAAATGCAAAATAGAAAGGATTATATTATGATAAATGGTTATAAATCACTTAAGAAAGGTTAAATCTATAGAAAAATTCATTTGGGAACTGCTACAAAAGTAGCACTGGGTCTTTGTGTGTTAAAGCCCTAATCCAGGCCCTTATTTGCATCATTTACAGACAAGCAACAGGTTTGTTACCTTACGTACTTGTAAATATCAAATATAACTTGTGCATAAAAATTTACCCAGTGGATAAACAACAGTTTCGCCAAAACTGCAATGGAAATACCTTTTTCCGCAGCTAGAGTTATGTGAATAAAAAAAATGATGTTTGCCAGATGTTACAACAAGCGAAGAAGAAAAGTTTTAAAGAAGCATTGCACGGTATGTGTGGACCCACCAGGAAACTGAATCATTTTTTAATTTAGTACAGGATAGATTGGTAATAATAATGAATATATCTGTAATATTAATGAATGTATCTGTAAATCAACAAGATATTTACATTTGTCGCCATGTTTATGGAATGACTTTTCATGTCATCTCGCGATAATAAATAAATCATGGCATTTTTGATTTAATGGAAAAACCGACATTATGCATTTCTGTTTTCTCGACATTTAGCAAATACCGGTAAAGTTTTGCACGTATGTCCAATGAAAAAGCGACTTGTGAACTGTACTGTTATACCTCATGGTGAGTCCAAGTACTTTAGTTTGATGTGAATGAACGAAGCTCTTCAGAGTTAAAAAGCTTTTAAGGAGTCGGTCCCTTAACGTCTCAGGGTCAAAGCTTCACGTCGATGTTTTGACTGTCAGCCTTTCCAAACGTCTGACACAGAGCAGCCGCCTTCAGTTAAATCTGCTGCTGTGAAATCATTAGAGCCAAACGCCGGTGGTCCGTAGTGTTGGTGTGTGACTGGAATGATCCTCTGAGCAGCACAATCATTGACATCAACATGAATACTCCATTTCAGATACTGGATTGTTTTTCTTCATTGCATGTTTTTAACTGATGGACTTCAGCTCTTGATCAGTTTGATAACTGACTCATTATCAGCACAGTTAAATGATCTTTGTTTGCAAGGATTCAAAAATAGCAGCAAATGTTCTTCGTAGGTTTCTTATTGGATTTTGAATTTAACCTTTTTTCGCTCAACATTTTCACCTTGTGAAGTGTGTGAGACTTTTTTTCAGCCAAACAATGTATTAAAATGACTGGATTACTAGAACAAAGGGTTAAAGAAGTACCATTGGTCCAGTGATCCAAAATAAGAGTATAAAAAGCCTTAGATGGCTTCAGAAACTGATGAAGCTGGATTGCCACCTAGATATTCCTTGATGAAGAACTTAAGCAACAGTGAAATCAATGTACAGTTAAGTAACTTTAACCCTTTATGTGTCACTCATAGAAATACTCTGAAATTCAAAATGTCAACCTTTGTGTTATTGGAGGACATAACAAGACTTTATTTTGTGAAATTTTACAAAATGTTTTATTGTTATGTAGAAAATCAAGGTTAATGAAGTTACCATATTTAGTTCCTGACTTGTTAGTGGCAAAAATGAAAGAAAAATCCATGAAATGTATTTGAAACAAGTGTTCAGAGAATGCAAACCTCCGCCAAGCACCCCAAACGGTGTGCATGTGTGGATCGACTATTTCTTTTTAAATTAAACAGTTTCAAGGTTGTACCATACAGCAGAAAAAGTTGAAGCTTGGTACCAGTCATGTGTATGTCAAATTATATTAAATTCCAATCAATATTTGTTGAGTTATAATGACAAATGTGTGGTAAATGGGATTTTCAATGTTAAATTGAAATGTCCACAGAGTCCACATTCCACAGTGGATGTGGACAATTTTGTGCCAGATACAAGATATTGTTATAAGCTATAGGTGTATCAAATTCGAGGCTAATCGGAGTCGTTTTGAATTTTTTATGAATTTTTGAAAATTGCTCAATGATGAGAGATAGGAAAATTTGAGAATTTTTGACCTTGCTGTGACCTTGAACTTGGGCCTACTTGGCCCAAAATTTAATGGGTTGGTCCCAGGGCCTAGGCCTATCTGTGGGTACAATTTGGTAAAGATGGTTGGAATAGTTTTCCAGTAAAGTTGCTAACAAACAAACAAACATGCAAACAAACAAACACACAAAGCAAAGTGATCACAATACTTACTGGCGGAAGTAACAGTACAAGAAAAACACATGTAAGGTGAAAGGAACATGTATTTTAGAACAATAGACCAACATAAGTGCTGATCCAGACACCTGTCCACATCCACATGATCCATTTGAACATCACTCCTTACATTAGTACCATTACTTCATGGTACCTAACAAAGCAGGTACACTCACTGTTCGTGCAGAGGTGGATTTGACCTCAGATTATTGCCTCACTGTCCTCACTGTAACTGTTGATGTCACTATTTTGTAATGTATGCAGATGTTACCAAAAATAGTCACTTGCCTGATAAAGGGTTGAATTATTGACTGTTCTTCCAAATGTATACATAAAGTGTGCATTATTTGCTCCAAAGACATCTGTCAATCAAAAAATAACAAGATATCATTCGTCACAAATTGTAGATTCCTCGCTTCTGTTATTACCTTTCACAATAAAAGCCCTAAACATATATGAAGTGTCAAAACTTACCCCACTGAAGGCATTTCAGTAAAATAGTTTTAGTTGCAGCAAATTTAGTAATGCATATTCCTATTATGTCATTTTATTTTAATGAAATCGCTGAAAGTAACCTTAAATGTTAATTATAGCAGTTGTAAAAACAAGATGATGCCATTATAGAAAACTAAATGACCAAAGCAGTCAATGTAAAAGTAGAGGGAACAAAGTCAACAGAACAGAACATAGACCTGGTTGTAGACCTGGTTTTGGACATTTTAATATGGAAAATTAACTTTTTTAATAAAACTCTACTTCAGAGTTTGACAAAGCAAATTCCAAACCAGTTTTTTTCTTCAATAACAAACTCTTTGGAAACTGTATCAATCTGGAAAAACATGACTTATTGTACAGTATCTCACAGTGTAACTCTATATCCCATATTATGTTTTTAATAGTCAGTATTTCACAGTGTTCACTGGTAAATGTTGTTTATGCATTTACTGAAGTACTATACTTCAGTACCACAGTTAGTCACATTCTGCCTTCATTGAAATATTGGATTTATTGTAGTATTTTCAGTGTTTTAACATGTTTTTACTTCTAGAGGAGTATTTTCACAGTGTGCTATTAGTTCTTTTACATGTAATACAGTGTTTTCATAGTATGTGCTAGTACTTCTACTTGTCAGAATATTTTCACAGTGTATATTAGTACAGTTATTTGAGTATTTTCATAATGTGTACTCATATTTTTACTTCTAGTGAAGTGTTTTCACTGTGTGCATTAGTACTTTTACTTGTGATGGAGAGTTTTGTGTATCCCAAGTAGTACTCTTACTTCTAGTGCAGTATTCTCAAAGTGTATTACTAGAATATGTTCATAGTGTGTATTAGTACTGTCATTCATAGTGCAGTATTTTCAGTGTGCATTGGTTCTTTTACTTGTAGTGATGTGTTTTCACAGTGTGTATTCATACTTTTACTTGTAGTACAGGGTTTTCACAATGTATTTCAGTACTTTTACTTCTAGTGCGGTATTTTCAGTTTGTATTAGTACTATTTGCATTTTTTCACTTCTAATGGTGCAGTATTTTGAGTGTGTATTAGTACTGTCAGAGTTTTTTCACTTGCATTGGTGTTTTTTCAGTATATTTTAGTAGTTTTACTTCTAGTGCAGTATTTTCAACGTGTATTAGTATTATTAGCATTTTTTCACTTCTAAAGGTGCAGTGTTTTGAGTGTGTATTAGTACTGATGGAGTTTTTTTCACTTGTAGTGGCTTTTTTTCAATATATTTTAGTCCTTTTACTTCTAGCGCAGTATTTTCAATATGTATTAGTATTATTAGCATTTTTTCACATGTAATGGTGCAGTATTTTCAGTTTGTAGTAGTACTATTAGCATTTTTTTCACTTGTAATGGTGTAGTATTTTCAGTGTGTATTAGTACTGTTGGAGTTTTTTCACTTGTAATGGCCTTTTTTCAGTGTATTTTAGTACTTTAACTTCTAGCACAGTATTTTCAATGTGTATCAGTACTATTAGCCTTTTTTTTCATGTGTAATGGAGTGTTTTAACAGTGTATATTAGCACTTTTACTGATGTAATGGGTCTGTACACATCTTCCTTTACTGCTTGTCTGCTGTGTTTAATTGAACAGATATAAAATTCCAGGTTTTCCTTGTTGTGTTGATGTACAGATCTGTCCATGACTGGACTCCTCTGAAGTCTCACCTCCAGTAGACTCATGTTAAAGTACGTCCGTTTATGTTTTACAATTACAAGCTTTACCAGACCATTTACTTTTACTACATCCACTCCACCGCTGTGTTTTTTCTCAGCCGTCATCTTACTTTCTCTGGTCTTTTATGTGTCTCTCTCCTCTGTCATCTGTTCATTGATAAGTCGCTGTATCAGTCCTTCGTCTCCGTGGACGGCTGCTCTCTCTGGTGTCTCTGTCATCTGACCAAACCTCCGCAAACTGTCCTCTAATGGCAGTAATTCTGCCCGTCCTCAGCCAATAAAGATAAGAGCGGGACGGCTGGAATGTGGAGCGTGGAGGTGACGGAGACGAGCTCAGCGACATAAACCACATAAAGTCCAACACATTCTGTAACTACCTCTGACTTTTTATTTACCTGACCAACCATTTAAATACCATTAAACCACAGTGACTGTCTGTGTTTATTTGAATTAATAAGAGACATAATACTTAGTCCTGCGGTCATAGCAGCTCTTTTCCCAGAGAAGATATCCACCGTATACATGATGTGCTTTCAGTTTTGCAACAACAGGGCTAATTTTGTTTATAATACATGTAATAAGCCAAAACCTTAATAAAAAAATTGCGCTGTTTTGCTGACAAACTGCAGTAAAAACATCACTTACACAAATATCTACGTGCACTTTCAGATTAAACCTAAAACACATTCTGAAATGAAGGCCTTCAACTATCAACTAAACCACTATTGATTAATTAGACACAAGAACATCTAAGTTCACCACATTCATTTCAGACTGATCTCAATAAATGGTGTTGTATGTCAAGCCAGTTCTTATGGCCTTTGGCATGCTATACGTACGCATGTTCGACCTTTCGCTTGTTATTCAACGCCATTTGATCACGTGTCAATTCACGGCAAGACCTCTGGTTCACATAACCCTAACCCCTAACCCTCAATGCGTGGTATTTGACACATCAATTCAGGTTGGACAGGGGGCTGCTAACAGTGTGAACATACATGTGGAAAGCTTATAATGCATACAGATAACACAGCAATTTAAAGTGGCCTGTATATGTGTGCGAGTCATGATATCACGTTGTTCATTGTCAAAGAAATGGCTTTTTTTCTACTCTTAATTTTATATTTGTCATTTTTGGCTACCATTAATGAGCAGTATTCCAACAATCATCACCCCGACATACTGTACAGCAGCCAAACAGACTGAAATCAGCGGCGTGGTGGAGAATGGAAATGTCTTTAATCCAGATGTGTCCATAATTGTGTCCTTTTTTAGACATTGTGCAGAGGTTTGAGTAAACATTTGGAAAGACTTCAGAAGATGTGATGAGAACAGACAAACTGAAATTTGTGTTTCACATTTTAAAGGAGTGATGTTTCGCTTTTTTTAAATAGAATAATGCATTTTAAAACATTTTCCTGTGGTCTACATAAACTGTAAATGTTATGCTTGGGTCTGAATTCTTCATTAATTCAACTCCACAGGTCCATCTTCAACCCTATTTCTGAGTAATGACACCAGAAAGGTGGTTTGGAGCGCTGGCCCTTTAAATGCACATGAGCCACTTCACACCCCAGCCCCTTCCAGGTTTTTGACCGTGCTGCTCTGTCCCGTTCAGCCACTTGTGTTTGTTAACACAACCAACAAAAGAACATTTTATGTAATCGGCTGGAAATTTTGACATATTTTCAGTTTTTACTACAACCGCTACTGCTGACAATGATGTCATACTCGGAGGAATGTTTGTCGGAAGTCTTGACCTTATAGGTGCAAATGTCGTGACGTAACTAAATATAAAACGTGACAAATCAAGAGGGAATTGAAACAGGTTGTAGAAATCCCCTCGATTTTTGCTGGGATGATCCTGTCTAAGATAAACACGCATTTCTTCACTTAGTTGTTACGCAAAATGACAATAATGAGCAGGTGACTTATCAGTACATTGCTCATAACTGACAGTTGTAATACCTATATAATTCAACAAATTTTCTATTGCTATTTTTATTTTATCTTTTTTTTTATATGTAATTATGAGTATATGTTTTGGTAGCAGTAATCATGGACATTATAGTAAATGGACACTGCTACAAAAAAATGTATCCAGATATGCTGCAAAGCCTTATGGGAGCTGTAGTTTTGAATCACAAACAATTTTTCAGTGATAAAGATTTTGATGAGCAAATGTCACCATCACTGTGACCTCACAACATGTGATAATTACAGCTTGAAATCTTGAATTATGGCAAAAAATGCTAATTTTTTGTGTCATGTCATGCTGTACAGTGGAAACATAATTATAATCTAATCAGATGATTGTTGATAACCTATAATATCGGCTTGTACAGTTATATATCTGCAAAGACTGAAGTTTAAGGGTCTAGATATAGGAGGTTTTAGGATGATGTAATTACCGAAATGGAGAAAATAGTTGTCACCTCTGTTGTATCCTACTATATAATACACGTTCTGTGTCCCATCGATGTTGCAGTGCAGGGGGGCGTTTGTACGGATTTTCCTCACCCTTCACAGGCCCGATCGCCGCAAAACTCGCCAAATGAATAGAAACATTACCTGACTATCTACGAGGCACAATTTTTTGTCCGTATTCAAATGTTGTGAGGTATGCTGGGTGATTTTAGCCTCTCTCTACTTTGAATTCTTCATCCTTGCCGCCATACTCCATTTTCGGAAGTGGTTATGCTGCCATTCATGAAATTTCTACTGCTAACAGACGATACTACAATGTGAAGGCTGCAGTTCACTACCGCTGTATGAATTTAATCATGCTTGACAGGCCAAACAAATACATGCTCTTCCCTTCATGCCTCACATGTTGGCTCAAATTATTACCTGCTCAATGCATGATTAAATGGTAGTTTACAAATGGATAATGCTGGCAGACAAGTTCTACTTATCATGCTATCGTACAATGCCACCAAGGGTACAATGCCACTAGTGGCGATAATTCATGGTTTCATGCAACCACAAGGTGCTAGTTTTTGTTCCTCAGTGTGAGTTTTGGGCTACTGAAGTTGGTGGAACAGAGTCTGAACTGGATGTAATGTCACTCCTTAAGGCTGGTTTATGCTTGCCGCACAAACGTATGTGCAGAAAATAGACACGGGGAGTTGGCATGAGAGTACGCGTGGCGCTTTTATACTCCGGGCAGCTCCACGCAGCGTCTATTCCCAAACTGCAGGGGGCAGTGTGCCACAAACGCATGTCTATCACTGTAAAAAACTAGGGAAGAAGAAAATTATCAATAAACTTACCTCCTCCAGAGGGAAATTTGTGTCTGTTTCCCTGTTTTTAATAAAATTCGAGAGCCAGCTCAACTCTCTCAGAATCCGTGGGACATTCGGGCTCCCCCCTGGGTATCCACTTCTCCCTTTGGTGATCTTTTTTGCCTTCACATATTTGTCCCGAATGTTTTTCCAGGTTTTTTTTTTTTTTTGCCCATTCTTCCTCTTTGCCGACTGTAGCTGCAATTTCCCTCCGTGAATTGTTCACCACGCAGCTGTCGCGGTGATCCCGGTGTGACGAATCATACAAGTGCCTGTACTTCAGTACTTCTACCACCAGGAGCTCCTGAATGTCGGCCATGTTGTCCGCGCACCTCTTACAAATTTTCTGAGGTGCGCGATGCGGAAAATTTCCGCTTGAGATGAGCCGTGCAAAGCGGCGTGACTGTGAAAATGACGCCAATTGACCGCGTGAAGCTGCATGGAGCTCGCTGACGCGGCAAGCATAAACCAGCCTTTAGGCCTACCCACTGACTGATGTTAATGGAATTGTCTGGATAGTGATGGAGTGAAACTCTTAGACAGGTTTAAAGAGGAAAGACAGTGACAGTTGAGAGCATCACTTAGAAATACAAAGATTTTTGAACAGGTGTGTGGAAAACCACCTGGTAGAGAACATTAAAAAGATGCAGTTGATGATATCTGACCCCAGAGGAGGCCTGTGTTCATCCACGGTATACTGTATATTTGAAAGATGTTCACTGACCAAGCAGGTATCATGTTGACTCCCTCTGTATTGGAATAAAAAAACATCTGAGTCTCTGCAAAAAGTGTTGTGATTGTGGTGTTGGGCAGAGATTTATGTTGTTCTTTGAGCTGAAAATCCTCAAGACTATATATATCTTCTCAGCTTGGTTTGGAAACATCTCTGTGCAACTGGGGTCAAAACTGCTTCAACATATGCAGAGTACTCTAAGAAAACAGACATCAAACAGAAATAATTTGTATCTAATATAACCAATTCCATGGAGCCATGAGGCAAACTAGCCATCATAAGCAAATAAATATTTCATTAATTTCGTTCATGGTTGTGCATTTCATCAGCAGACGTTCAATAATCATCAGGTGAACAAACATATACACACCCATGCTCGAAACAGAGCAGGATGAAGAAAATCTTATATATCCTGCCCCCTTTTAAATAAAATAGCCTTAATGGTTAGCGATACACAACTAGCTATAAAATCATACTGTATAAGGTCAGACAAACCAAACACAATATCTCAATTAAAAAAAAAAAAGTAATAAAAGAAAATAGACTTTTTTTTGCTGCCATTTCATCATCAAACTCCATTCTTTTCATTTAGAGCTGTGTCCAGTGGTGAAAACAACAAAAGTGCTTCTAGATTTTGTTACTTTCTTTGACCAATCTCAAAGTGGGAAATTGTAGTGCAGCAGCAGCAGCAAACAGACAGTAAAAATATAAGAATAAAAATAGAATACAAGAGCAAACACATTACATGTAATAAATTAGAAGAATATAAAAGAGTTGTAGAAAATCTGGACAAACAGGATCAAACAGTAAGGTGCAAAATATGGGACTATTAAGTGAATCTCTACTATTCATTTAGGCTCATGGTTCTTTTTAGACCTTATAAGACCTGTCTCGCCCACAGAGGTCACCGACCAAGGTTTCTTGTCCCAGGAGACATCAGGACTGACAGAAACCCAGTTTGCCCACATTTCCCAGAACAAGGAGGAACCGTTGTGTCTGATTGGTTTAATTAGCATTGCGTGTCGGCGTCACTGCACGCCAGAGGTGGATCTACTCCTTCAGAGGCCTCGTACGATAAACACGACTTGCAGGGGCTGAGCTGAGCCGAGCGCGCTCTGCAGTGGTTTCCACTCGGCTCTGAATATTTGTTTGGAAAATGTGGAGCTGAGGGTAAGCACTCTGAAGAGGAGGGAAGCAGTGTCTATTGAAAAATCTACATGATGACACAAACAATTATGAGGAGAATTCGTAACACGGCCAAGATGGCTGCTTTATGACCTATTTTGGATGTTTCCTCTGGCAGAGCAGCGGCAGCAGAGAGATGACTGGAGTCGATTGGGGCTGAAAGCAAAATATGAAGAGACTATTAACCACTGCCCGAGTCTTTCAGCACCTCCTGCGATAGCACGTAGAACAGGGAAAAAAGCATCAAAAAGAGGAAAGGTTCTGGTTTAAGGTTCTGAGGATCGTGATGCATTGAGAGAACGACAGATTTGTCAAAAAGAGTATAAGAAGAAGGGGAGGAGACTGAGGGAGAAAGTGATACAGAGGAGAGAGAGGAGGGGGTTTGAGGGTATGACCAGGATTGCATTTCATCTCTGTGTAGTGGACGTCTTAATCAACAGTGTCAGGTTTTCTTTCTGGAGGTTGCATGGTGTTTTTCAGGTTGACAGCAGAAGGTAACATGTGAGAGGTGAACTGGACGCAGAAGAGAAAATAAGACGCAGGCCACAGAAGCCCGTCGATTAATATCTTATATATTAATATCTGACTCTCTAATAAGTCAACGGAAACGAAACACATCTGCAGCTTTTCATTTTAGTGTTTTGCAGATGTCAGAATTTGATGTATACTGGACTGTGAAGGCAATTTCTTTGGGGTTTGTTGGGACTTCTCTCCACTTTTTGGCCTTTTACAGACGCAAAGATTAATCTAAAGTGTAATTATTAGCAGCCTGTTATACCTTTCAGTCAGCATTTGGATTAAATGGATAAATCTCGGTTTAATAACAGTTTAGGACATTAAACCCACCACTCACTTAAAATGACGCAAAGAACAGCTGATGGTATTAAAAAAAAAAAACAGCAGGTAACTGTATTGATTAGACTGTAACAGTGTCATAAATAGGATTTGGTTTGAGTCACAAGGTCAAAGATCACAAGCTATAGGAATAATTTTGTTTCTACTGTTTCTTTTTTAAATAAGTCTTTGTGCATGTTTTAACCTTTTACTGACGTTTACCATTTGTTTCTATTTATTACATTTTGATGTTTTCTCTTCAGTTTGATGCTGGTGTTTCTTTGGCAAATAAGTCTGTGCACTTTTTGACCTTTAACTGAAGTTTACCATTTGTTTCTATTTATCAGTTTGACATTTTCTATTCAGTTTGACACTGATGTTTCTTTCTTAAATAAGTCTACGTGCACTTTTTAACCTTTTACTAAAGTTTACCATTTGTTTCTATTTATTACAGTTTGATGTTTTCTCTTCAGTTTGACGCTGATGTTTCTTTTTTAAATAAGTCTTTGCACACTTTTTCTTAACATTTTAACCATATACTGAAGTCTTGTGTTGACTACAGTTTGACGTTTTCTTTATCTTGGTATCGTAATTTATTGTATATTTTATTTTTATGTGAGTCCAGATCAGTGTGCCTCTATGAGTACTTGCCCATTTATATTTGTATTGTCCTTTGTGTTCTGTTTTGTTTTAACGTTGTAAAATGGTGATGCCCTCCCCTGTTACTGCAGAACAAATGTACCTACGGGTACAAGTGAAGTTACCTTGAACCTTGGTTGGATTTAGACACAAAAACACTTTACTTAAACTTAAAAGACAGGGAAGATAAAGTCAAGAAAATGAACATTATTTACCTTCAATGTAAAACATGACATGCGCATTTTTTTTTACTCTATTTAATGACATCTGCTGGTCACTTTATTTTTTGTTTTTCTTGCACTTATTCACATAACTTCAAGAATGATTTAAACACTTACCAATTTTCTAAATTTAGCGTATGCTATTTAGTGTCACCTAGTGGTAAAATTGCAGAATAACCCTACACACCTTCATCTACAGTGGCCACAAAAAATAGAAGTTGCTTGTTTGTGTTTGTTGTGGTCATTCCAGTTTAGGGGACAATAACTCAGGTTAACATGTTAATACAGCAGGTGATGGTTATGTAAAACAGAAAGTTGGGTTGGAGCTTCTGTAGAAACAAGGAAAACTAGTAGATTCTGTGGAGATGATCCAAAAACACACATATTCTCATACTAATTTAAACATAATTGTTAATATTATATCCTTGTCTGCAACCAGATTCTACCAAATCTTACACTCTGAACCTTTCGTTTCTGTCATAGATTGGCCTAAATTGTCTCATAGCCTGATCATTTTCATCAGCTGAAGAAACAGTTTAGTTTGGGATTTGGCATTATTCAGAAAAAGACATTATTCAGAGTTTTTTGCACATAAATGTAGGCAGCGATGACTCAGAGCGGATCATCCACAAACCAGAACAGAATGAGACACATTGTGAAGTGCTCTTAGTACCAAAAATATGGCAGAGAAGTGCTGTATAAAATAAAGTCCATCTGCCACTTACAGCATGCTCGGCTTCTCCAACTTCTGGTTTGTCGTCAGGTTGGGGAATATATGAGATAACAAAAAGATGCTGTGAAGTGACAATAACAAAATACACAGCCTAAAAAGCCAACAAAATAAAAGTTATAAGTCCCCACCTGGAATTGATTAAGCAAATAGTTCAGATCCTTTCAATGGATAATTACTGCAGTGATTAATGTGTTTCAGATGCAACAAGTTCTTCAACTCTTTAACTGATGAAGTGAGTATCTTATAATTTCTTAAGCATGCATCACTTTACAAAACAACATAAACACTGGACTATGTTTTAATGGAAAGAAGTCTGAAATGTTGTCTAATGAGTCCAAATGGGAGCGATGGGTGCATCAGGGTGGAAAGAAAGGCAGAAAAAATGATTACCCATGATGCCTAGTGCTTCCAGTACAAGCCTGTGGGGGCAGTGTTATGAATTGGAGTACCGCTTTAGATCCATAAAATTATTGAAATAAATGTTGATATTGCATTTTCTCACTAAATAAATGTAAACTGTGATCAAAACAAATAGTTGTCCAATGTAATACTATCAATGGTTCTATCAATCAATCAATGGTTCGATTATCAATGGTATTATCAATCAAGTGTAATATTGTTAGTGTGAGCCTTTTTGTTTTGGCCAGCGCTGTGTGTATGTTGTCTACTTTTACTCTTTCATAATGGCTTTAAATACACAGTATGTCATTTATACCATCAGGGATCTTTCTGTAAAAATAAATAGATAGATAGACAGACAGACAGACAGACAGATAGATAGATATATAAATAGCTTGATGAATTAGTGTAGCATACAATCATGTGTTTTCACTAATATTGTTGAAGAAGATCATGAGTCAAGTAGAAGTCATATTTACAGATAACATATATATATATATATATATATTTTTTTTTTATTTTTTTATTTATTTATTTTTTTTCACAATACACTATGAACTTTTTAAGAACATGTAACTTACATTTAACTAAAATTTTAAGTTAAATGTACATTAGAAAGTTCATTAATCATTACTTAATTTTTTTTAAGGCAACCACTTTTCTCAAATTGTTTAAGTAAACTCAATTTATCCGGGCTTAAAGTCTCCCCCACTGAGAAAAGTAGCAAGTCAGCTAGCAGACACCTAGCTAAGAGAAAATGTCTGTGGAACAGGTTGATGGAACTGGTTGACAATAAAACAAAACGCTTAGACTGCTTAACTTTTGGATTTGTATCTTATGATAAGCACCGAAACTCCTAAAGCAGCTACTGTTTGACTAAAAGCACTGAGACTGGCATATGCAGACACGCATCGGCAGGTGACAATTTATGTGGTTAAAAGAAAAAGAGATGTGGTCATAACTAAAATGTATTGAATGTAACTTGAATTTATTCACACATTTGACTATATTTACAAATGAGTTGAACATACTTAATATTTTCTGGTAATGTCATAAAACTTATATTTTTAAGTGCATTCTAGTTAATTTTTTAAGTATATTTGACGTCTGGGTTTACAGATAGAAAGGTACCATTAAACATTAATGTTAATACAATGTTAAGGTGATCAAATGAAATGGACCGTCACAGTGTAAGTCGATAAAGAATATAATAAAGTATAGTTTTTACTTCTTTTAATACAGAGATGTTTCATGTAATAGAGCTGCTTCAAACACGCAGCTGACTGTGACCTTTCTCTAGTGATGTTTTGGCGTTTTTCACTATTTACATGTCCAAGTAGATTTCCATGTAGCCCACAGTGGGAAAAGCAACAGGATTACCTTTGTTTACCTCTTGACAAAAAACAATCTTTGACCCACATCACGCTCACGGAAAACCATTTCACATCAGGATAATTAAGGCTTGTGAGAAGATACATTAAACGCCGATTCCTCATTGTTTAACCGACCAAACTAAACGGCCTGTACCAAAACAATCCGGTTTCCACTTGCTTATTCCAGAGCTTTGAACTCATTCACATGGTCTTTATCAGCTCAGTTGTTATTGAACTGTCGGACGTCTCAATGATGACTTGATTAAGACTCTGATGAAGATTATGAGATGCAGTTAAAAGCTCTGAAACATGTGAGTGGGGTGTGTTTTTTTGCCAAGTCAGCACTCAGCTGTCACATTGTTTTTCTGAATAATTTAAAGCACAATGAGTCTTTTATGAGCTGGTCAGACGATGTTAAAAGGAATGTGGGATAAATACTGTGCAGGTGGTGTACAGGGTATCCCCTTGAAATCTAAACAATCAGGAAATCAAACAAATAAACGGTACAATTGAGGGTTTTTAGTACAGTATAGGACAGTAACTATTACTACAACAGTAATTAATTACCACACCATGAAAAGTCAAAGGAGGATTAAAGATGAGGAAGATTAAAAACTGCCAAAACATTTAACAATGTTATCACCTTTTGTTTGGAAAATGATAGCTAGACATTAAAAAAAAAAAAAAAAAAGTGGATGCACAGCACTTTTACACTTGCCTTTATACAGTTTTGGCATTACATCCTTACACCATTCATACAGTTAATTAAAACCTTGATTTTCCATCACCAGTGATAGTAGTATTTCATCTGAAATTAAACATCATCAGACATTAAACACATTTTTGGACATGAGTGAATATCACAGCACTCACATTTTTATAAGATGATTGAAAGAATCAAAGAGGGAGAGGGGGAAAACCAAAATATCTCGATTAAATACTTGTATTTTGTGTTTACATCCATTCAAGCAAACAGTTAAAACTATCATCTCATATGTAAATCTTTAGTAACACTGCCTTTTTTCCTCTATTTCATGATATAAACTAAGAATATAGATAGAAAAAGCATATTTAGAATAGAATAGAATAGAATAGAATAGATCCATTCAAGCAAACAAAACTATCATCTCATGTAAATCTTTAGTAACACTGCTGTTTTTCCTCTATTTCATGATATAAACTAAGAATATAGATAGAAAGAGCATATTTAGAATAGAATAGAATAGAATAGAATAGAATAGAATAGAATAGAATAGAATAACGCTTCATTGTCATTGTAAAATACCACTGTACAGTGCAGCAGAATTTGTTTTTGTGTTCTGTAAGGTGCTCAAAGGTAAATAAGCACGTCAATATAAGAACAGTTAAGAATAGAATTATAAATATAAAATCAGTCATGTTAAAAGAAACACACACAAAGCGTGTCTAGTATCAATAAAAATGTTTAGGTGTCAGTAACAACGATAATGTCAAGTATTATCAAGGTTTATTTATGTAATATATTTGTGTTTTTAATTGTGTGTTACAGGAACGGGATGCCATAAACACAGAAACATGTATTAAAGAAAAGTTTAAGAACTGAACCTACACACAATGATTTCATGCATTTATCCTGTGAATGATGGGGGATGTTTGTTCTGCACATGCGTGTAAAATCAGGGACATAAAGTTGTGACTGATGGTTATTTATCGTAACACCGGTGGACGGTGAAATATGGCGCAGACTGCGGAGCTGTAAACAGAGCGCAGAGCAGGAGAGCTTTTATGGAATACATGTAACCGAGCTGCAGGGTGACACCTCCTGATTTATGGCTGTATTTAGATAAGACGCGGCCGTAAATGGTTTCTAAATAGCGTCAAGGTCATGTAATGTAATGGGATAATGTTTTTAGCCGATGGAGATAAGATGGTGTGTTTAGTGTGAGGAGCTGAGGGGGAATTAATGCGCAGATAAAGCGGCCGGACAGGTCCCCTTTTTTACCCAAATACTGACACCAGGCCGCGCACGGACGCACGGCTTCTGTCCCAAAAGCATAATTCACCAAAGTCTACATTCACACTTCAGTTAAATAATTCTGCAAGAGGATGGGCCGGATGAACACTATAAATAAAGATACAAGTTGACGAACGGTTATTTTAATTGCTGATTCATGTGTCGATAATTTTCTCCATTAATCACGCAGTTGTTTAGTCTATAAAATGACAGAAAAAAAATGTTTAGAGAAAAAAAAACTGTGTTTTTCTAAAACGCAAAATGACAAATGTGTTTGGATAATAACCCAAAGATTTGTGTCAGTTTAGTGTCACTTGAGAAGGAAATAAACCAGAAAATAATTACGCTTATTTATTGAACTGACAAGATCGAGCAAAAAATTACCCAAAGTGATTAAGAAAATATCAGAGTAGTTGGCAATTTATGTAATAAGTTTAAGAGCTGGACTTTTAAATAAACACCTACTCACAGAATATATGAACATTAATATTTCAGGTGCAAAACGAACATTTGACGAAAAAAATAAAAATAATAATACAATGCAGGATTTTTAACAGACGCACAGCGATTGTATTTATTTCACGGAATGGAGCAGTACTATTTATAACAAAATATATACAATAAGTACTATACTATACTATAGTAATATTAACAAAGCAAAGTATATTTGTGTCGTCAGATCAGAGTTTCTCTAAAGTGTTACGCAGTCAGCCTCAAATTCACATAATTGCCCTATTATTATTATTATTATTATTATTATTATTATTATTATTATTATTATTATAAATCCCTTCATAGGTTAATATCCTCAGATGACTGACTTGTTTTCACTATGTATATAATTAATGTAACCAATTAACTACAGTAATGACACCAAATGATAAATGATTAGACTACCAGGCTGTGCGTAAATTCCGTGCGTAAAAGTTCTCCGTAGTTCAAACCGGAGTAAACTTCTACAGAATCTGGTCCTTGTGTGTTATGTTCACGTCTGCGTATCTGACTACATTCTTCTCCAGCAGCGGGCACATATTTGTTGGCTGTCTTGTGCCGTTAGATTATGGCACCATGGCGCATGCTAGTGCAAACCTCTCCAGACTCTCCTCCCATCCCTGTGCGCCCTCCTCCATTGGCTGCCTCCCCTCCACGCACACTGACTTCCAAATCATATAAACCTGGGGGCCTCACACCTTCACTGGGGTCAAATTTCTCGGGCAAAATCAGAGCAGCCTCTTTGGAAACGATCGGAAGAGAGAAACACAAGTGGAGAGCCGTTTTCTGCTGGATCTATAAACCTTCTTTGGCTGCGGTCTCTTTCCAGAATTGACGATGTAAGAGGGGTTTGTTTTTTTGGGGGTGTCCATTGCTGGTGAATTGAGGGAAATGCGTGTTTTAGTCTTGGATGAGTCCTGCTGCGCGTAAATCCCCGATCCGAGTCCGTTTTGGGAGAGACCGAGGAGGACGGAACGCACGGCAGCAGGCAGACTCCCGAAGCCGCTCAGCATGAACCTCATCGGGGGTTACCAGCATCACCACCACCTGATGCACGAACCTTTTCCTTTCGTTCAGCGGTGCCACCAGGACGCACCGTATTTCCAGAGCTGGGTGGTGAACCACGGCGAAGTGCCTCCGGACTTCCAGATCCAGACGCCTTACCCGGCCGCGGAGCTCGGAGCGCCCGGATCCGCGCACGACGTCCGATTGGAAGGGCTGCAGGCGGGCATGGGGAAGAGGAGAGCGTCGGGGCCGAAAAAGGAGCGACGGAGGACGGAGAGCATCAACACGGCTTTCGCGGAGCTCAGGGAGTGCATCCCAAACGTGCCGGCGGACACGAAACTGTCTAAAATTAAAACGTTACGACTGGCGACCAGTTACATCGCCTACCTGATGGACGTCCTGGCCAAAGACTCCGGGGAGACGGAGGGATTTAAGGCCGAAATTAAGAAATACGAGAACCGGGATATGAAAAGGAAACGAGAGCTGGTGAGTTCAGACTGAAAGAAGCTGCAGAAATATTTGTGCACAGACAAGGCTCGGTTTGGTTGTGTGTTTTGTTTTGGGTTTTTTTTTTTGTTTTTTTTTAGCTCAGATATTTTCTGTTAAATTAACTGCAGGCCTGAGAGGGATGGGATTTTAAGGTGGTATTAGATATTTACACACAGAGTCTTGTCTAAACATAAAAAAAACACAAATTCAGTTAAACTAAAGGTTATGAAGAGCAAAGATCTAACATTTAAGAAAACAAACCTGCTGACATGAGAGTTTATTTGGCCTGAATTGTATCTTAGAATACACTCTACACTACAATCAACATTTTAGTCCTTTAGAACATTTATACTAGTTATCACCATGTTTACAAGCATTTATTTCCCATTTTTAGCAATAATGCACAAGTGTAGGGCAAGATAAATAAATGTTTAATCATGTATTAATTTGTTATTTCGACACAAAACTTGACACTATAGTTTGTGTTTGTTGGAAAACTGCTTTGCTTTTAAGGTCAAACATGTCTGACATCTAATATCATATGATACACATTAGCCCACATGTGCATACATGTTTAGATATTACAGTCAAATAAGCAGATATGTGGAATATTTGACGTTTTAAAATGTAGTACTGAAAAGGTTAATGTACTGATGTCCAGGTGTCATTTATGTTAAAGTGTTATGTAACATTTATATATTAAAATGCAAATCAAACCACGTGACGACACATGTATTTATTTATCATTTATCCTGAAACTGTAAAGCAGGTGGATGTAGCTTTAGTTTTATCAACAACAGTTCAATATCCATAAACTGTTGACAAAATAATCCACATTTCTACTGTTATTAGATCTTATTTTATAGCCTGAAATGGAACTGTGGTGTAGACCTGAAATAAGAAGTTGATTAATTTAGTATATTATTACAGGTAATGGACAGAAAATGTTATTTTATATTAAAAAAAAAAAAAAACAGTATCAGTTGATCAATTCGGTCCAACTCCTTTAAAAGATCATTGTTATCATTATTATTATTATTATTATTATTATTATTATTTCTCTCTTGTGTGTGTGTGTGTGTGTGTGTGTGTGTTTTGACCAGACACAACAACACCATATTAAATATACACACCTGAATTATTTTTTCTTTCATCTGAATCCGTGTTGGAGACTAATGCTGAGATGTTTGTGGTGCTTTTGGCCTCCTCCTCCTCTTCCTCCTCTTCCTCCTCCTCCTCCTCCTCCACAGACCGATGGCCTGCAGGAGTCTTTAGGAGCCGAGAAGAAGGTGAAGGGCCGGACCGGGTGGCCGCAGCAGGTCTGGGCTCTGGAGCTCAACCAGTGACCCTCTCCCCTCCCCCAGTAACCCCCCACCCCCACCCCACCCTCCCCCCTCCTTCCGTCAGAGACTTGGATATGAAATCAGATCAAAAACCACTGACTGAACGCGCGCACAAAGGAGCGCAAAAAGGACGAAAACAAACCGAACCCGTCACGGACACGTTGTGGGTCTTTTCACGGCTGTGGGTTTTCTTAGGTTTTTATTTGTGGTGTCTGTGTCTGTTTATCTGGGGCTGAAAATAAATAAATTATATCGAACGACTAACTGTAAATGTAGAGAAAGTTGTGGTTTTGTGTAATAACGTTGCTTGAAAGAGGGGGATAAAAAGATGCAAAATGAAACTATTTTATGATTTTTCTAAACAAAAAAAAAATTAAAAAAGCGCTGCGGGATTTTTTTTTTCCTCAAAATGTGCTTCCCTGGCGCAGAATGATTTAGAAATTTTTTTAATCATAACAAACATCCTCCTGTATGATTAAAATTAAAATGATGATTATAGATTTAAAAAAAATAATATTTTCGAGCCACGTGGAAGCACACTTTACAGGAAACTTCATTTCTATTTCTTGGCTGCAGTCAGAATATGTAAAATATATACCTATAACCCCCGCTCCATTTACCCAGATGTTTTACACATGGATGTTTTTGTACAAAAAAAAAAAAAAAAGACAATTATTGTTTTCTGAATCTACCTCAAAATTAAAGCGTCACTGTCCGTTTTCATCGCATTCAGCTTCAACTTCGACACAAAAACGCGTCAAAAATGGATAAAAGTGTTTGTTACTGTGGCAGATGTTGATGATCATGTACATTAGATGTGAAACTATATATAGATCCGAAAATAAATGAATTATTTTAACACAAGATGTTTGTCTTTGTGAAGCTCTGATTTCTCCACTAATGCGTCTCATTAACTTTTCGACATTAGTGTTTTCAAATAGATTAAATAATTGAATTTATTACGGAAATAATTCTATCGCCTAATTAATTATTAGGCAATAGAATCACATGTAGCTATGAAAAAAAAAAAAATAGCGCGAACATTTTTGTTGAAGTCTGAATAATTAAGATTCTTTAACCAGTAATGATGAGACTTTTGATTATTTTTTTCGGTGTTTACTTGTTTGTTTGCTTTTTGTCGTAATTATATCAATTTGATTTGACAATTCTGATCTTATTAATTAACCTGCAGTCACTGCGAACACCGATTAAATATCACACTTCAAGCCGAGTCAAAATTCTACTGAAAAAGAAAAAATCTAATGGGTTTGTGAGGTTTTTCAAGTTTAATTATTAATTATCTTTTTTTTCTTTTTTTTTTAATTACATGGTTTTTGCCTGTATATATTTAGATGTAAATGCGCCAGTGGGAAAAAATATATACTGTAGTATTTTACAATTTTACTTAGTTTTATGGTATGTTTTTTCGTCAAATTATAAAATTCCACCATGTGACACAAATGAACCGTGATTTCAGTTTAACGTGGTGTTTTTTGTCATTTTCATGTTGGAAACACTTTGTATTTTGACAGTTTTGTCTTAAACGTTCTCAAGTTGAGGAGCTACACTGACACCTAGTGGTGAGTGCATGTAACTGCAGAATGATCAGTTTCATTTCAGGAAAACAATATATTATTGAGCTTTTGGCTTAAAAATACTCAATAATATATGTTTTAATAATAATGATTAAAATACTTAATATGAATGACCAGCTATTCAATAAGAAGAGCAGCATTATGTGCAAATATATGTATTTATATGAACATAATACGGTTGATTAGATGAAAACTCAATAGAAATATACACTTTCAAAAATAGAGGTACGAGATCAGAACATTTATGTACCGATAAGTACATTTTTTAAGAATGTTCTCTCAAAAGTACAATATTGGTCTTTAGGAGGCCAGAATTGCACCTTTAGACTATGAAAAAGGGTTCAAAGTTATGTAAAGTGCAAATTTGTACTATAAGGTACACTGCAGCGTTAAAAAATGTGTGTAGACCATGAGAATAGGCTATAGGCTAGGGGAACTGAACAGTAGGCCTAATTATAGTTAAAACATTAGGCTTAGCACATTATTTATTATATATCATACTGTAATTACTCTATATTATATTTAATAATAATTTGTGTTTTAATTTAATAGCCCAATTAGATCAATGATAATAGCCTAATAATTTATTTATCTTATTAGAACCTCTGATTATTGCCATAATCTCTGTTTTATCAAGTTTTCATTCACACCTCCGTGTTTTGATGTCGTAGCTTGCCTATGCCGTTTTTTGTTTTTGGTTTTTTTTTTCTCAGTTAGGCCACCAGTTCAAACTTTAAACATCATGGCATTATCAACTATACAAGAGTTTTCTTTCTATGTAAAGTACTTAAGGTACAAAAATGGACCATTTCGAAAGGGTACAGAAATGTTTCTCAAAAAAGTACACCCCCAGAGACAAGCATTTGTACCCTTTTAAGTACAAGCTGGTACCTCTATTTTTGAGAGTGTATAATAGAAGGAAACAAAGGTGCTTTTTTTTAAAATAAGGTCACAGTAATTGAGATTCATTTAATAGGAATAAAACACTTCGAGAAACTATAGGTTATATTAAACATGCACATTTAAAACTGAAACAAATAAACACCTAGCACTGTTTATTTACATTTTATTCCATTTCTCTGACAAGAAGTTATATTTATAAGCTTCATATTTTGGTTTAGATTTTTCCATATTTTGCGTCCATGAACAGTTTAATGTATGTTCAGGTGAAAATGAATGGAATGAGTTCCAAAATAAATACAGTAACAACCATGACAGCAACTATTATTATTATTATTGTTATTATTATTATTATGATGATGCAAGTATTGCTTCAACAGCTGGTCATTTTAAGTGAAGTGAAACAGTAAGTAGTCACAGTAAAAAGCCATTAAAGTTTTCAGAACTGCTCTATTTCATTGTTGTATCTTGATAAAATGTAATTTTGGAGTTTAACATTTACAATTCTCTTCTGCGTAGTTTTGTGGGTTTTGCGTGTATGATGCCCTTCCTCCTTTAACCCATAAAGACCCAGTGTGACTTTTGTGGCAGGTCCCAAATACATTTTTCTCTATTTTTAACTTTTCTTAAGTGATTCATCACCATTCACTTTAAAATTCTGCTCTGTATTTTGCATTTCTAAGTGAAAATGAGGTATTTTCTTATATTTTATGTGCTGATTATGTAGATGTTCGTTAAAGCTTAGAATAAAGTTGAGGGTTATTATATCCAAAACAGAAAACTAAAGAAAATGTTTGTTTTTTTTCTACAAAATATATCATTAATCGAACATAAAACAAGTGTCTAAATCTACTGTCATTGATTCAACTCCGTGGGTTTTACTGGTGAATCAATGTTGTAGAAGATGATGGTGTTTCCACGGTAACTACGGAGCCTCTGAACGTCCAAATGGGTCATATCTAATGAACACAAAAAGACGACAAACTGTATTTTACACTGATAATTTACATGTATTAATAGAATAAATGGATCAACAGGGATTAAATTTTTTATATCTGTGAATGATTTTGGATATTTGGGTCTTCATGGGTTAAATGAATACAGTGTACACTGTGTTGGCATAAGACTACCACTGGAGGGCGCTGGTACAAATGCAACATTAAGTTAATTAAGATCGTTTCTGTAAAGAGGAGTGAAATATTCAACAGCAGTAAGGAAGGTCCTGTGTGTTCCACTTTTCTGACCTATTTCAATGAATGATTAAAGACAAACCAGATATGTGATTACTATTAACCCGGTACACTGTGTAATGTGTTGGTCTTTGGTTACAGTTTCACCGACTGAAACAGTAACCAAGTGTAAGCCTCTTCCTCCTCCTCCTCAAAGATCCACACTCTAGAGGCAAATCATGCACATGCTTGCAAATCCCCAGACTTTGCCCATGTTTCGTGCTGGTAAAATGTTAATATTTAATGGACGTAGATGAGGCAAAAAAGCTCAAAAGCAGCCCTTTCCTTTCAAAATGTAAAAAATAAACAATCCCTGACATGAGGTTTTATCTAGATGTACCAGTTTTAGTCGACACACCCCTGGAGCCAAACACTAAACCCAACAGGAAGTCAGCCATTTTTATTTCAATATGCCATTATTTTGTATTTTAACAACCTCCTCCTCGTTATCTAAAGGCATTTATGATGAAACTTGAAGATGTTGACTTTTCACTGGCAAAAGTAAATTTTAATGTTTCACCAGAAATGGCTCAATACAAGATGTATGCAATTAATTCCGAGCATCATGTTTGACATAGTTGCAAAAAATCTGATAGACACATGAATCAGGTCCAGTTGGACTTGGGCTACGTTCAGACAGCAAGTCTTAATGCACAATTTGGATTTTTTGGTGAAATCCGATTTTTTTGTGTGCTATTTCATATTACACATTAAATGTGACTTCTGTCAATTTTGATTATGAACTGAATGCGACCCTGAAGTGACCCGCATGCACAAAATAGGTCCTGATGTAATATGTGACCACGCAGGCACGAACTGTGTTTACGGAAATAAATGTTTTTTCCCGTCACTCCTGGGACACAGAATTGTGATGTTTGTCGCATTTCAATGATGTGAAGGTCAAATAAACACAACCTGGCCATTCACACTGAAGTCACCTTGCAAAATATCAGATACCTATTGGATTTAGGATCACATATGAAACTGGCCGAGGTCGGATTTGAAACAAATTGGATTTGTGCTGTTCAAATTGTCTTTAACAGATTGGATACAGGTCACATACGGGCAAAAAAAAAAATCTTATTTGGGCCACGTTTGCCTGCAGTCTGAACGTAGCCTTAAAGGAGAGATATTTTGCTTTTTTAAATGGAATTATGCATTTTAAAACATTTCCCTGCGGTCTACATAAACTGTAAATGCTCTGCTTGGGTCTGAATTCTTCATTAATTCAACTCCACAGGTCCATCTTCAACCCTATTTCTGAGTAATGACACCAGAAAGGTGGCTTTGAGCGCTGGCCCTTTAAATGCACATGTGCCACTTCACACCCCAGCCCCTTCCAGGTTTTTGACCGTGCTGCTCTGCCCCGCCCCCTCTAGGTTACTGACTGTGCTTTCATGCTCAGCCACTTGTGTTTCTTAACACAACCAACTGAACATTTTAGGTAATCGGCTTAAAGTTTGGACATATTTTCAGTTTTTACTACAACTGCTGCTGCTGATAAACAATTATGGTGTACTCTGAGAAATGTTCATTGGAAGTTTTGACCTTATATGTGCAAATGTCATGACATAACTAGGTATACAGGGTGGGGAAGCAAAATTTACAATATTTTGAGGCAGGGATTAAAAGACAGTGTATGACCAATTAGTTTATTGAAAGTCATGAGAATTTATTTGCCACAAGAAAATTTACATCATAGAAAATGTTTTTATTCTATGTGTCCTTCTTTCTCAATAACTGCCTTCACACGCTTCCTGAAACTTGCGCAAGTGTTCCTCAAATATTCGGGTGACAACTTCTCCCATTCTTCTTTAATAGTGTCTTTAAGAAAGTCGACATTGCTGTGTGATGTTCTATTGGTAGCATGTTCTAAAACGCCCCAAATAGCAGAATCCAGAGGGTTTAGATCTGGGCTAGAAGGCGGCCATAAACATGATTCCCAAAAATTGCTAAAGTTGGATTTGTTGCTGTTGTCAACAAGTGTTTTGGTGTTCTTGTGTAAGATTTTAACTTCAAATCCTATTTTACTGCATTTCTAACGGTCTTGTTGTCTACCTCAAGTTCAATTGCCATTTTTCTCATGGATTTGGTTGGATCCTTTAGGATTTTGGATTTGAGAGCTTTAATAAAAGCTTTGGTACGTTTTTTGTTGCTTCCTCCACTTCCAGACTTTCTCGTAATAGTTTTGCTCATAGTCATTCTCTTCTTTCCATTATAAACAGTCTTTATGGACACTCCAACTATTTTTGAAATCTCCTTTGGTGTGACGAGTGCATTCAGCAAATCACACACTCTTTGACGTTTGCTTTCCTGATTACTCATATGGGCAAAAGTTTCTGGAAAGGTATGGATAATAGTGTTAGGTATGATTATGACATCAATATATGTTTGGTTTCAAAACAATTGACGTAGTGCCTGCTGAGAAAAAACAACTAAATGTTCATTGTAAATTTTGCTTCCCCACCCTGTAGATGCAACAAATTAAGGAGGAATTAAAGCGAGTTGTAGAAATCCACTCGATTTTTGCCAAAATTAATATAAAGATAGTTTTGCAGCACCTGGAGGGTTCAAATTCAAACTTTATGAACTATTAGGGTCCAATTACACAAATAAATGAACCAAAGACTAATAAAAGTGGGTTTAGTAAAATATGACCCCTTTAAGTTTCCGTCAAGCCACAACATAAATTGTACCATTTTGCATTTTTTCCACCTGCTGAACTTTTGACACGTTCGACTCCTCTGAAGATCCAAAAGGAGGCCTGAAGACATCCACGATGTCTGCTTTAACTCCAATTCCATGTGTAAATGTGCTTAACGTGACTAAAACACACACTTTAGCAACTCCAACATTAAACGTGTAAATAAATGAAGTCAACACAGTTGCTCTGTCTGTACAATACATTTATTACTTTAATCAGGAGCAATAAGCAGCCATATTTAAATATGTTTTTCTAATACAACAATAAGGGTAATGTGTTGTGGCCTACATGTTAATAAAGACGGGTGATATCTACATAACACTAAGAAACCTACGTGAAAATATATATCAGACGCTAAAATAAAAACCCTGTTGAGACAAACTCAGTGTGGTGGACAAATGAGAAGAAAACGAGACAGTTAAAAAAAAAAAAAAAAAAAAGTCCAAACAATGTGTGCACAATCTATGTAGATGCCACCGTAAAAAACACACAATATCTGAAAGATGGAAAACAATGAGTCGCCTGTTTCAGCAGTGCTTTAAGGGGTTTATCTGCAGGATCCATGCAGTTTAACAGTTTCTATTAAACATTTGAACAGACCTGGAGGGCGTTTTCCCATCAAACCTGCACAATCCGACATTCATCAAGTCTCGATATTTTCGTAATGTTACCGAAATTTAAAAGACTCAATCCAGGCCAGTGCAACGACTGAAATGAACTCGACTTGCAGGCAGGTTTTTTCATGCATCCAAACACCTGATGGACTTTGTTTTTCTGCTTTAAATCCCCCTGTTTTAAACGGGTCTGCCAATACGTTTGTGGAAGTTGTGATGATTGCTTTTGTCCAATACGGTGACGACGACGACAACACTGTTTTTAAATATTAAAATGATACAAATAATTAAATCTTACACCACTATCATACACACGAACATTCTTTATGAGCTGACAAAAAAAAAAAAAGAAGAAATCAATGTCAAAAAAAGACAACTTTATACGACTTGTGAAATCAAGGCTGAACTAAAGAGAAATTAAAGAAGAAAAATCAAACTGAAAGTAGCAAACGACACCTGCAACACAAAGAGAAATGAACATCTGCAGGGGAAAGTCAGGGTTATATCCAAATGCTACATCATTCACCACCATCTATCGGTCTTTGCGTTTCACGTCCAGATCAAAAGGCAGATTACAACGTTAGGATGTCTACCTTAACCCATAAAGACCCAGTGCGGCTTTTGTAGTAGTTTTCGAATGAATTTTTCTGTAGATTTAACCTTCTGAAGTGATCTTTCACCATTTATTAGAATATTATCCTCTGTATTTTGCATTTTTTTCCAGTGAAAATCATTTTTTTCCCATATATTAAATTAACTGATCATGTAGATTTTCATAAAAGCTCAGAGTAAATTTAAAGGTTGTTATATCAAAGCAGATAAAACTGAAGAAAAAGTGAGTTTTTCAGACAAATATATCATTAACTGAACGTAAAACAAGTGTGTCCATCCACTGTCATTATCTAACTCCATGGGTTTTACTGGTGAATCAATGTTGTAGAAGATGACAGTGTTTCCACGGTAACTACAGAGCCTCTGAACGTCTATCTATCTAATGACCATGAAAAGATGACAAACTGCATTTTACATCAATTATTTACATGTATTGATAGGATTAGTGGAACAACAGGTATTAAACAGTTTATATCAGTAGATGGTTTTGGTCTCCAGTGGCTGTTTGGGTCTTTATGGGTTAATGTTGAACTTTATTTCTTTTATGGCACAAGACTGAGCTGCTTAGATACATAATTATCAATTATGTTAATGACTGCTACAGCTTCTGGTTAAGGAAAAAAAAAAAAAACCTGCTCTGAGTGTAGAAACCTTGTCTAGTTTTTCTTTATTAAAATAGATAACTAGTATCGGCATAAGTACTTTTAATATCATTTAAGAGCTGGTTTTAACAATAAGGTGCCGGTATCGAAAAGCTCCACCTGTGTCAGGATATCTGAACTAAATCAGAGGAAAAGGTTTATAAAACTGACTCTGATCTGTCAATGAGGAGCGTCTCAAATTTTGTGGGGATCTTTTTTTTTTTTTTTTTTTTTTTTTACTCTTGTATCGTCAGCTCCAGTGTAGACATTCAGGATGTCTGTCATTTTAAGGATACTGTATCACACACATAAATACACAAACTCTACAACAGGACTGACTTCTTGGTTTAAGTTCTCAGACAAACAGTGATTTGAGATGAGTGTGTCTGGCGATGAAACAATTAACCACAATCTAATTCCCCATAGTGATAATTACCGTTACGCACATTTATTAGTATTTTGTTTACATTCTCCGTAAAAATTCTTGAAAGTTTCCTTGTGCATATTCATGAAACTTACTTTTAATGTTCTAGATCTACATTTCCCATTCGTTCTGACCTTAAAGATCGGTTTAAAGCTATGAAAAAAACCTGTTTTTTTCAAGTTTGACTCAAAAGTTAAAGAAATAATGTGATATTTATGTTCATCATAACATTTCAGTCTGTCAGCTGTGTATGAGCCTTTTTCTTACTTTGCACCAACTGCCTCTTCTTTGTCTTTGTATAGGGTTCCCACGGGGTCTTAAAAAGTCTTGCATTTACAAATCTGCATTTAATACTTTTAAAAGGTATTAAATTTGATACGGTGGGTCTTAAGTTATGTTGCCAAAAACTGCCATAAATGTGTTTAAATGTGTCTGGAAAATATCCAAACTAGAAAGAAAGTAATGTTAGTCAACTCAGTTCCACCTGTTCCACCCTGACAATTTATATTGAAATCAAGAACCAATTATCGATAACTTTGCAGCCCCTGATGAGAAATGACTCGGAACGGTGGGAATCAAGATGTTGAAGTAAATAAATACATTTTCCTAAATTCTAGGAGTCACAAATTTTGCCTGCATCGCCGTGAAATATGCATTAAATTCTGTGCTGAGTAGTCTTAAAACGTCTTAAATATAACTTGTAGAGCCCCGTAGGAACCCTGTTGTAAGTGGACACTATAGATACTTGGAGAGACCGTTACCACCTCTATCACACCTGGCTGTGCGCTACATGTACAAATCTTTGACTTCAGATGTGTTTAGATGATGTTTTTCCTTTAAGGTGAATCATCACAAAATGCTTCACCTTCACCTAAAGACTGAACTTTTGAAAACTCGTCTCCATTGTGAAAAAGGTTGGTCGTCGTTAGACTTTGAAGCTGCCTCGTTATAAATTAGTGTTACTACAGAGGAAACGTGTGACTCACTGTCAGTGGATTGTTTTTATATTAGAGTCAAGGACATGCTGCCAAAACGAGTTTCCAAAATGGCTCTGTGTGTTGTCTAAAATCTCACATTTAAAAAAAAAAAACAGTTGTCAGATTAGCAAACAGCTGAGTATGAAAAAAAAACAACCACATTTGCAGCTTCTGTTAAATTTCTTAAAGCCCACACAACGGTAAACAACCTCTGCTTATTCATCAACCATCTATTGCGTTTCCACCCAAATAACTGAGATGGCATACGTCCAAAAACCTATGGTGCAATGAGTCCTTTACAGTATCTGTTAATCTGAGACGTTCTTTGACAAATTTGTGCACTCCGATAACCAATTTACACTTAAATTTACTTATAAAGTCTAGAAGTAAATGTGTCACTGGATTGTGAAGTTTAAGCCCCTGAATTCAACTCATTTTCACCTTCGTTTATCAATGTGACCTGTGATTTCCTGATGAAAATTCAATACAAATCATCGTAACATGACCTTAAAGGAATTTCAACTCCTTGAAATAAACACTTTGCCTTTTAAAAAAATATATATTAATTTGAAAAATGTGCTGATTTTACCCTCAAGCTCAAAATAATGTATCAATAAATATGTAACCGAGCGTGAAATTACCCATTTTTAAGCCTTCGTTCCTTCAAAGTCACTTATTCCAGTCGATAATTTTAAGGTTAGCTACTCGCTGATGTCGATGCTACTTTCTCTTGATGCTGATCGATCGTAAAACATCACAAATGCGCGGATTAAATCAGCCGAATTGATCCAATCTACATCTAACCCAGATCTGAACAGCTGAATTCAAAGGCTTCAACTTCAATTTCCCTTCATGTAAACTTTATAAATCAGACAATCGTGGACAGTTCTAAACTCATGTTAATCATAAGTGGTGCTTTTAAAACCTTACGTACAGATTAAAGTGTTTTTAGATCAGTTTTGTTTATCGAACCGGACCTGAGCCTTTATCCCTGGACGTGATTTTAGCAAAAAGACTTTCCAAAAATCCATTCATTCATAAACTCCAACTCAGCATCATTCAGTGCTGCCACTCTTTCCCGTTTGGCACAAGCATTCCTCACCGTGAAATACCCAAATTACCAAAAAAAGGTGTTTTGTTTTTACTCTTAAGGCAGCTATATATATGGTACATTGCATTCAACAGAGTTACTTGCGATCGGACGCTGTTATTTTGTACATATCGACATTTACATTACAGCATGGTGACCCTGCGGAGTGAGTCCTGGTCCTCGACAGTCTGTAGGCCTTTCAGACCCTTATTTCCATTTTTTTTTTTTGCAGAGAGTGCCTAAGAGGAAGATTGACCATCGTGACAACATGCGACAAAGAGGTTCTCCCACCTTAAATGTTCCTCCAGTTTCCATAGATCATCCTCTAACGACAGCAGGACTTTGAGTTCTGGAGGAGGAGCAGGACGGCTACTGGTTTCAGGAGGAGATGGTTTTGGTTGTCATTGCTGTTAGTGGTGTTTAATGTTTTTTTTTTTGTTTGTTTGTTTTTTTGGATGGTTTCTGTAGACGCTGGTCGGTCGTCACTTGTACATTTTTGTCGTAGTTGTTGTCGTTTGCTGCTGCTGGAAAAAAAAAAACGCGTTTAGTCCAGTGGTTTGCTGCCGTCTGCTTTCTGGTCCAACCGGCTCTTGCTGCTCTTCACCATGTAAATGAAGTAGGTCAGCGTCTCCTTCTCGTTCACCGGAATATTCCTGAAGTGACGACTTACCGTCTGCAGAGGAGGTGGAAAAGAGGTTAAAACAAATGTCTCTGCGCATATTTTCTTGAAAAACCTGGTCAACATATGACAACTGTTTGAGTCACTTAGTCGAACGGTGAAAACGTTCCACTGGTTTCCATTAGTCGTGCATTTTGGTAACTTTATATTCTTAGGGTTGTGACGGATAACTTGGAAAAGACAACATTTAAAGTTGCTCCACATTTCTGCCTCTTGTGCAAGATAAATAGTACAGCAGAGGAATGTCACAGTATTAACCCTTTTGGTGCCAGAAGTTTTTTTTTTAATAATTTGTATATAATTTATATATCAAGATTTCAAAAAGCTGTCTGTTTCATTCAGTTATGTTGCTTGCCACAATATCAGGGTTTCTACAGGTATCAGCACATCTAATTTAAAGTTTTTAATGCCCTTTTTAATGCCACGTTAAACAAATTTAATGCCCATGTCCAACTGCAGATACAATTTTATAAATAGTTTTAGGACGGTTTACCATCGACAGGCTTTAACCAGGTTCTGAATAGTTTCTCCTCCAACCACTTCTGCTGAAACTTGCATTTTCCCATTTTTCCGACATTTGTTAATATTCCCTCTGCTCTTTTGCCACAGCATGAGCACGCTCACAGCACGCTGTATTCCAAGCATCCAGTGTTGTGACTTGTGACTTATGATTTTAAATGTTCCATCTCAAAATTTCTAAAATATTTTTCCTGCTCTGACTGTAAATAATCATTTTCTCCCACAACTAACCATCTACTTTCCTCGCATCTCACTAAGGAAGAAAAATCTCCCATTAAACCTTAAGGAAATATTGATGTTTACAAACTATATAAACATAAATATTGGGACACATCATGGCTACAGCTGTAAGATGTCCTGTACATGATGATTTGAGATAAGAACATCAATATTTAAAGTTTAATGGGAGATTTTTTTTTAAGTAAAATCTATCTCTGAGGCATTTTGGAAACAAAGATAACTATTTAAACAAAACTAACCAATGCAATGATATTTATCCCACTATAAAACTATATTATGGCATTTGTCATTATTGTTTTGTATCCCGGACCCCTGTTAGAAAAGAAACACCTGAATTCAACATGTGTGTCCCAATACTTTTGTCCATGTAGTGTATGTTCAGATGTTGCAGTAGTTGGACTCTTGTTCATCTGTATTAACATCAACATTAAATGTCTGTAATACGGCGTCATTAGGTGCTTCTCATCTGTTCTGCTTTACCTATTTTTCCGTTGCATATGTGCTACTGCCAGTTTTTTTCCAAACTAATTGGTCATGGAGATTGTTGGACTAATTTGCTGAATCGACAGGTGGACTCTCAGGGTTTCCTGCAGCTGGTTCAGTCCTCGTCCTAACAAATCATTCCTGCACGTGGAGCTCTCCTGTGACTGAGCTGTCGGGTTAACAGTAGGAAATTAATGAACACTGACTACGTTCAGCGTTTCCCCGGCTTTTAGACAAGTTTGGGCTTTTCCTATTAATGAACCTCCCACATCATCAATACAGCACCAGTCAGCAGCCACAAACCACTACCAGCTGTCCCAGTGGCTGCTGGGTAGGGACTCAGAGAGAATTTGTTTTCTACTTGAAAGTTGTTTTAGGAAAAAAAAAAAAATTAAAAAAAATCAGATGTTCATTATAGGGTAAATTCAGTGACTTTGGCTACGTTCAGACAGCAGGTCTTAATGCACAATTTGGATTTTTTGGTGAAATCCGATTTTTTTTGTGTGCTTGTTCATATTACACATTAAATGCCGACTTCTATCAGTTTTGAGTATGAACTGAATGTGACCCTGAAGTGACCCGCATGCGCAAAAGAGGTCCTGACGGAATACGTGACCATGCAGGCACGAACTGTGTTTATGGAAGTAAATATGTTTTTCCTGCCGCTTCTCCTTCTGGGATGTAGAATTGTGATGTTTGTCGCATTTCAGTGACGTAAAGGTTGGATAAACGCGACCTGGCCGTTCAGACTGAAGCTGCATCGCAAAATATCAGATACGTATCGGATTTAGGACCACATATGAAAGTGGCCTGGGTCGGATTTGTGCTGTTCAAACTGTCTTTGACAGATCGGATACAGGTCACATATGGGGGAAAAAAATCAGATTTGGGCCACATTTGCCTGCAGTCTGAATGTAGACTTAGAGTAAATATTGTGCTGTTAATGTTATTTAACATTATACATTTAACACTTCTACAAAGCTGTGTTATGTCTTTGATAATGCATTAATAATCTACAGCTGAATTAGCTACCAATTATGTTGAAAACTGCTTCAATAGTACAAGAAATTTTCTGGTTCCAGTCTCTAATATGTTACAGTTTCTCTCCTTCTCGATAACAGTAAACTGAAAATCTTCAGGTTGTAGATCAAATGTAATATTTTAACATATCATATGCAGCTTTAGGAAACAGTGATCAATATTTTTTCAACATCTTACGAGACCTTTTAGAAGAAAAAAATAATTGATAAATCAAGAAAATCATCTACTACTTCATAGAAACTGCCCTAAAAAGCCTTAAAAACACATAACTACCATTAGAGAATGCAGATTAAATCAATATTACGCCAAAGCACAGGTTTAATTGTTGGTTTGTACAGTGAGGACTGTGTTCTGTACCTCTGCCAGCTGGGCCTTGTTGAGTCCTGGTCTGGTCTGCAGCTTGTAGTGTCGCTTGTAGCGTCTCAATGTGTTCACCTGCAGCTGGAAAAGGTCAACCTGAAAGAGGAACAGATTCAGGGTTTAATTTTACACCTTCTCCACATCAGTGCCCTTAATACTGTTACAGGTTACTGTTAGGACACTCAAACGGCTCGATCCTGTTTTAAAATCTGTTATGGATCGCACAGATCAGATCATTAAACCTGCGTTTTCCCATCAGTTGACCATTACTGATCTATTAATGATGCCTTGATTTTACCTTACACAGTATAGCTGTAATTTGCACATATATCTATTGCGCGCTATTTTTTATTTTTTTAATATATGTCTGTATTTTATTGTGTTATTATTAGTTCTAAGTGTACTGTTGCTGGCAGAGACCACCTGCAATTTTGTTGCACAGCCTGTGTTATGACAATAAAGTCTATTCTATTTCTATTCTATTCCATAGAGCAGAGTTGTAGAGTTACATAGCTTGAATATGTCAATGGATGTCAATTTTCTTCTTTTGTAGTTACATTAGCTTGTTTGTTCTTTATCCAAATAAAAATTCCAGATTTTTTCCAGACTTTTTCAAAACTGCAACCCCCCCCCCCCCCCCCCCCCCCCCCAGACCTTGACTTTATGTACTTTTATACTTGCGTTCCTACTTTTTTGGTTGAAATTGTACATGTTGTGTGTAGCAGAAACATTCTGTTTAATAAATGAATGAATGAATGGATGCATAATTCACAGTAAATTATGCTTTACGGACAGAAACGTTTTCAAGACATATGAAAATCACAAAACTGCATGGATATCACACAAACAAGTTTCACTAAAATCACTCCAGTACCGACCGGTTAGTGAAATCATATTGTGTTTTTATATGCTTTCCTCATGTATTTCTTATCTTACAACATTTATGTGCCATTGAGTATATGCCAAAATTCAACTATGAGAAACATTTTTCCATACTTTAAGACTTTCACAGCAAATTCCAGACTTTTCAAGGTCTGGAAAACAGCGTTTAAAAATTCCCTACTTTTTAAGACATTCAAGACCTACATGACACACATTCTCCTTCAAATCTCCTTTTCATGCCATCTGTAAATGTCATGCTGCTCTGCTATTAAGAACAAGACTGCAATAATGTGACTAATTCAACCAATCCACCTCTATTTCAAAAATGTACTTAAATGCCCTCAACTTACTTTGACAGATAGACCTTTACATAGGTGACATAGTTAAATGATGGTTGCATTTCCATAAAAATGCTGCACCGTGTCTCAAGCCTCACCTCAGGCACCTCCACGTCATGATCCGGGGATTCTCCTCCATCATCGCTCGTCTTCCTCTTTCTCTTGTTGCGAACGCTTTGGATGAAGTTCTTGTGGAAGTCGCAGATGTAGAGGTGCCGCACCTGCACAGAAAATACCAAGAGTAAGTCTTTTCAAAAACAGCTTCTGAACAGCAAAAGCTACAAATTAATTAGTAAAATACAAATAATCTAATAGACAATGATGTAATGAGATAGAAAAAAACTGAGAGCTGAATCAATAATTGGGTGTTTCAATGTTTGATCTCAACAGCATCAGATTAATGAGCCTTAAAAGGACCAGTTTAGACTCAAATAAACTGATTAAATGCATCAAAACAATCTACAGTTTTACAACAGAACAAAGTTAAATGTTGATTTGAGACATCTGGTTGTGTATGTAGTAAAATTTAGAGAGAAAAGAAAAACTTAATGAGAAAAGTTAAAGAGTTGACGAAGAATTTGTTGGAAACCTTAAATACCTGACATCTGTGTGTCAACAAATTGAAAATTAACTGTTAAGTGTTCTGATAATCCTTAAGCCAACCATTCTCCTTTTCCCAGCCTCTAAAATATGAGCTTTTATGATTTCCCTCTTTAACAACTTTGCAAATTTAAAACTATTGCACAGTCTTTAGGACAAGTTACATTATAATTGACATCTTCCGTCTTTCTCTGATGAAAAACAATCAATGATTAACCAAGCAGACAGTTTTCAATCAATACTTGCTGCTAGAGATGAATTAGAACTTGTTATTGTGAAAAAGTACACGTGTGATCAGTATTAAGTAACACTGAACACAAGGAATCTCTGTGTTTCCCCAAAACATAAACTGTGTCCTCACATGACACGTCACATGACTCACTACAGTCAGCAGACCCATACATTACACAACACAGTTCGTGTTCAACAGGTCAATTTGGGAAACTTTCTGTGATTTTCAGGCATATAGACCATAGTTTGAATCAGTCATAGCGAACAGATAAATAATGTTAATTTATCAAATGGTCAAAAACAGCTCTGGGCACATCCCTGTACATGTAACACAGTGTTTACTTCACATTTATTTTGTTCTCAGACACTTACATGAACTAACTCGTTGCTGAAGCTGTGCTGCCAGTGTTTAGTGCTGTTTATGTAACGCATGAGGACAGCAGGAAAAAACTTAACACATGAAAACAGTGTTATGGCAGTAACATCAATGTTTAGATTATATCAAGTGTCAAAAAACAGTTGCTATTGTTTGATACCAAATTTTGATCCAAAAAGAGTAAAACACAAATGCCTGTTATATACTTTTTTTTTTACTAATATTATTTTCAGATGGGTTAAAGTTGTTGTAAATAGGTTCATTTCTTGTGTAATAAATATACTTTGAATAGCTCTGAGCTGAAAAATGACACTTCACATACTTTTAATAGACATGACTTTTCTTTAGCTTATTCATTAAACTGTAAAGTCTACAACTCTGTATTATCAATGCGTGTGTGTAAGTTTTAATGTCCTTTCTACACTACTTTGCTCAGCTGATACCATGTTTAAATGTCCTCTAAGGCAAACCGACTTTTTTCTTACTTAATAAGGTACACACGTGTCAAAGTATTTCTTTTCAGCAGACATAAAAGAACTGACTCAACTTGGAGAGCTGTTTGAAGGGTAGAAATCAGATCAAGTCTTGGAACTTCAGAAACCTTGCCCTCTTGTACATTCATACTTCTTGGTCTGCATTATTTTACCAGCTCTGTGGCCTAGATCCCAACAGATCCAGTTCTCTGTATCACCTTTCAGATCCTTGAAGTAGACAGTGACTTTATGGCTCATACTTTTCAGAGTAGCTTCCCTGGAAACAGCCATTTTCTGAGGCTCAGCAGAGGGGTGTTACAGGAAACTGTCGCAATGGGAGAAGTTGATGTTGATCTTTTCGGCTTGACATTTAAAGAGGGTTTCGTGCAGTTTAAAGTGCGCCATTCACTGTTACAACAACATATGACAGAAACCTGAATGTGCCCTTTTGTCTGCGGCTACTAGCATTAGCTAACAGCTGTGAATTGAGCTCTCCTCCTGTCAGTGAGGTGAGGCTAAAACAAAACAAAACAAAACAAAAAAAAAACAGAACAAAAAAAAGCCGGGTGATCACTTACGCTCTTGTCGATGTCCAGTTTCAGCTTCTTCTGGGATATGCTCTTCTGGATCCTCTTGCTGAAGGAGGCGTTTCCAGCTGGCCGGCCGCAGCGCTCCCCGTCCTCGATCAGACAGCAGCTCTGCCCGTAAAACGGTGGAGCCGGAGGGCCGTCATGGCTGTCCTCCTCCGTGCTGAAGCCATTCATCCTGCCCCGCTGTCCCGCTTCTGGTTTGTCAGCCCAAAACAAAGTAAAAACAGTAAAAACAGGAAAGCAGCGGGAGTCTGTCTCTTCAAGCTTTTCACGCGGTGTCCTTTTGTGAAAGACAACCCGGTGGCGAACAGTTAGCAAGCTAGCTAGTTTGGATGTTCGGTTCAGGGGGGTAACGATTGTTCTGCGTTCTTTTTCTCCCCCCGGTTTACTCTGACATGCGATGGCCTCCCTTGAGACTCATATTCCCGCCGATATCCGTCACATTCACGCCACGAAAACAGCACAACCGTGGGCTAGCTCCCGATGCTAGCAAGACCGCAAGGTGGCTGGAGCCGTTGCCGCTAACGAGCGAATTCCAACGCAGAGAAAGCCGCCGCCTGTCCCGCAAACAAACACCCCACTTCTTCGCAAAGACTATGACAGCACTCGTAAGCGATCCGAGACAAAGCTGCAGGACTAACGATACCGTACGCAACAACCCACGCTAAATCACGCACGTAACAGACAGCACGTCCACAGCTCAGTCGCGGCACTCTTTCAGAACACTCCGTACAATGGACATGGTTTGGCACAGTGGCGGAAGCTCCTGTTCTCGGTGGTGATTGGTGGGTTTTCCGCGAAGGTGGGCGTTGGATGTGAATACGGTATTTTCATTGGCTGAGACGCACGTCAATCTTGTAGCTGCCTCTTCCTGATCACACAGCGTCATATGTTTTCTACTATGAACAGGAGTAAAGGTGGCGTCGCCTGTGTCAGTGTTTAGGACTCGACATGAAAAGACATGAGTTATTTGCAAACTTTTGGTGTTGAAATAAGCACCATCGTCTTAACAGCTAAATCCAGTGTACTTTTAATATCGCATGTTTAGTTTGTACGGATGCTTTAACAGTAAACAGTGATTCCTGAAGCGTTTGACACTTGTAGGAAAGTGGTGGAATGTAACTGAATACTGTACTGTTTACTGCTCTGAGCTACATAATCAAGTACACGTTCGAGATCCTTGTACTTTATTTGAGTATTTCCAAATCATGAGCTTTAATACTTTAATACCCAAGTTCATGTCAAAGACAAATATTGTAAACCCGGTGAAGGAGCCCCCTCCCCCCGGTTAAAAGCCCGCCCCTCCAGCTCCACTTCCTTTTTTTTTTTTTAATTCTATCATGAAAATTAAGAATAATCCATTTATTTGTACTGAAAGTGTGTCATGATTGGAATCCATACCCACACATTCAGATGCCTGTGCATTTGTGTGTTTACAGCATATAGGTTATGACAAAATGATGGAACTGCAGTTGAACCCCTTTAAAAGAAATACATCTTCTTTTAACTTCATTTTTTGCTTTTTATAACATAAATTTGCATCCATCTCTCAACTCATATTTACTTTAAGGCACTACAAAAAACTTTTGCTCACAATCTAGTAGTGTTTTGTTTTGTTTTTTGCTTTAAATATGATTTGCAGTGTTCTATAATCAACCAAGTCTCTAAACTTCAAAACATGAGAATTGAAAAATTATCCTATATTACTTTATTTGAGTATTTCCAAATCATGAGCTTTAATACTTTAATACCCAAGTTCATGTCAAAGACAAATATTGTAAACCCGGTGAAGGAGCCCCCTCCCCCCGGTTAAAAGCCCGCCCCTCCAGCTCCACTTCCTTTTTTTTTTTTTTAATTCTATCATGAAAATTAAGAATAATCCATTTATTTGTACTGAAAGTGTGTCATGATTGGAATCCATACCCACACATTCAGATGCCTGTGCATTTGTGTGTTTACAGCATATAGGTTATGACAAAATGATGGAACTGCAGTTGAACCCCTTTAAAAGAAATACATCTTCTTTTAACTTCATTTTTTGCTTTTTATAACATAAATTTGCATCCATCTCTCAACTCATATTTACTTTAAGGCACTACAAAAAACTTTTGCTCACAATCTAGTAGTGTTTTGTTTTGTTTTTTGCTTTAAATATGATTTGCAGTGTTCTATAATCAACCAAGTCTCTAAACTTCAAAACATGAGAATTGAAAAATTATCCTATATTACTTTATTTGAGTATTTCCAAATCATGAGCTTTAATACTTTAATACCCAAGTTCATGTCAAAGACAAATATTGTAAACCCGGTGAAGGAGCCCCCTTCCCCCGGTTAGAAGCCCACCCCTTCAGCTCCACTGCCTTTTTTTTTTATTATTCTATCATGAAAATTAAGAATAATCCATTTATTTGTACTGAAAGTGTGTCATGATTGGAATCCATACCCACACATTCAGATGTCTGTGCATTTGTGTGTTTACAGCATATAGGTTATGACAAAATGATGGAACTGCAGTTGAACCCCTTTAAAAGAAATACATCTTCTTTTAACTTCATTTTTTGATTTTTATAACATAAATGTGCATCCATCTCTCAACTCATATTTACTTTAAGGCACTACAAAAAACTTTTGCTCACAATCTAGTAGTGTTTTGTTTTTTTGTTTTTTTTTTTGCTTTAAATATGATTTGCAGTGTTCTATAATAAACCAAGTCTCTAAACTTCAAAACATGAGAATTGAAAAATAATGGATTAGTATGATCATAATATGTAATGTGTAATAATATGCAGCCTCTTGAATAAAATATGAAGCTGCAGCAGATTCAGCAAAGCAGCTTCATGTGGCAGCTGTACAGTTCCATTCTGGAAAACATCTTTAGCTCAGACATCACTTTGAAAGACGCAAAACTTTAGAACTCACTTAATGATCGTCTGAAATCTGGGACAAGTTTCATCATCTTCAAGACAGCCACTAAATCCTAGTTTATTCCGTAGAAAACATCTTCTCATTTCTAATATTAAATGGACTGCGTTATAAATGTGTATTCTTGGAATCCTACAGTAATGAGTTTCAATGAACATTACAACATTTTGCTGTCCTCCTTTATAACTGTTTTAGGCCATACTTAATATTCATAATAATATCACGTACAGCAAAATCTGAACCACTGAATCAGCAATATTTTGCTGTTGATATGTGTTTTTAGGACTGCAACTAATGATTATTTTCACTGGAAATTAAGCTCTTGATTGTTTTCTTGATTATACATTTCCTGAGGTATTTTTTGACTATTTTTTGGAATGTAACTGAATACTCTACTGTTTACTGCCCCGAACTACATAATCAAGTACACATTCCAGATCCTTATACTTTATTTGAGTATTTCCAAATCATGAGCTTTAATACTTTAATACCCAAGTTCATGTCAAAGACAAATATTGTAAACCTGGTGAAGGAGCCCCCTCCCCCCGGTTAGAAGCCCGCCCCTCCAGCTCCACTTCCTTTTTTTTTTTTTGTAAACATGTTTCTGAATGTGTATATGATAAAGTTAAGGATTACAGTTGGTTTTTTTTCTAATTGGTCAGGTATTATCTTTGTGTAGAAAAATAATGCAATTTATTCAACATCTGCAACACAATAACTTATTATAATTTTGATAGTTTTACCCATTATTTTTTTCAATGTTACATGCCATTATCAAATATGAAGACATCCTACTATTTATGATTATGGTCTGTGGGATGAAATACCAGATTTTTGAGCTTTGGCCCTTTTTCTAATAGTTTGGGCAGTTTACACTGTTTTTTTGTTTTGTTTTTTAATTAGTGATACAGTTAATGAGACAGTGGAAAGAAACAATAAATAAACAAAATACAAATTGAGCAAGTAAACAAATAAACAAACAACAAATAATGACAAACATCAACAATGACAACATCATATTACAATGAAAAAGATAATAAATGTAAAGAGCAACTAAACAATATGGACTGATTAGGGGCGATAGGGCAAAGGGAAGCGGGGCAGAATGAATGAAACGGGGGGGGGGGGGGGGGGGGGGGGGGGTTGAGGGCAAATAATTATTATAATAATGATAATGATAATAATGACAACACAACAATATGTAGTAATAATACTAATAGTCATATTTGTTATTACTGTGGCAGAGGCGGAGGCAGCCACAATGACAGTAAAAATTGGTTAAATAATTAAATATTTATAATAATTTATATCAGTCTATATCAATTGGAGTTTAGATGAATTAATTTAAATTAATAAGGCAACGGGGGGTGGAGCCAAGCACACAGAGGCCAAGGAGGGGAGGACACCAGTTTGCACTGTTGTCAAATAACAAAATCTCATACCCACCTAGCAACTCATTACACATCTTATGCAAAAAACAAACCATTCCTGAAAAACTCTAACGCTTTATACAAAAGATTCATTGTTTTTGTCACTGTTTTGATACAAAAACTGTTATTTCAAAAAGTAGCAAAATATACGCTAACTATTGCTGTGAATCAAGAATAAAGGACAAAATTCTCTTATGCCAACTTCTTAAAAGTTAATATTTCAAGGCTTCTTTCCTTTTCTGTGACATTAAACTAAATATTTTCACATAGAGGAGATAAATGTGGTATTTGACAACATCACACAGGGCTTTAACAAATAATAACTGACATTTTATGACACTTTATGGACTACAAGAGTAATATATTATGTCAAAAAATACCTCAAGAAATGTATAATCAAGAAAACAATCAAGAGCTTAATTTCCAGTGAAAATAATCATTAGTTGCAGCCCTAAAAACACATACCAACAACAAAAGATTGCAGATTCAATAGTTCAGATTTTGCTGTATGTGATATTATTATGAATATTAAGTATGGCCTAAAAACAGTTAAAAAGGAGGACAGCAAAATGTTATAATGTTCATTGAAACTCATTACTGTAGGATTCCAAGAACACACATTTATAACGCATCCCCTTTAATATTAGAAATGAGTAGATGTTTGCTACTGAATAAACTAGGATTTAGTGGCTGTCTTGAAGATGATGAAGCTTGTCCCAGATTTCAGACGATCATTAAGTGAGTTCTAAAGTTTTGCGTCTTTCAAAGTGATGTCTGAGCTAAAGATGTTTTCCAGAATGGAACTGTACAGCTGCCACATGAAGCTGCTTTGGTGAATTTGCTGCAGCTTCATATTCTATTCAAGAGGCTGCATATTATTACACATTACATATTATGATCATACTAATCCATTATTTTAAATTCTCATGTTTTGAAGTTTAGAGACTTGGTTTATTATAGAACACTGCAAATCATGTTCAAAGCAAAAAAAAACAAAACAAAAAACAAAACACTACTAGATTGTGTGCAAAAGTTTTTTGTAGTGCCTTAAAGTAAATATGAGTTGAGAGATGGATGCACATTTATGTTATAAAAATCAAAAAATGAAGTTAAAAGAAGATGTATTTCTTTTAAAGGGGTTCAACTGCAGTTCCATCATTTTGTCATAACCTATATGCTGTAAACACACAAATGCACAGACATCTGAATGTGTGGGTATGGATTCCAATCATGACACACTTTCAGTACAAATATAATTCTTAATTTTCATGAGAGAGAAAAAAAAAAAAACATTTGTGCAAAAAAACAAAAAAAGATTGTTTATTTGGGTCCAGGTCTTAGGGGCAGCAGTGTAATCTCACCAGCCACCTCCTGTAGTTCCTCTGGAGGGACACTGAGGTGTGACCAGGCCAGTCCAGACATATAATCCCTCCAGCAGGTCCTGGGTGTCCTTCCAGTTAGACATGCCTGAAACACCTCACATGGGAGACATCTAAACCAGATGCCATAAACACCTCAACTGGCTCCTCACCTTATCTCTAAAGGAGAGCAAATCCACGTCTGCCACTTGTATCCATGAGGGTGAGGGTATGAATGTAGATCTGCTGGTAAACTGAGAGCTTTGCTTTTTGTCTCAGCAAATTCTTCACCACAGCATAGAGTACTGTGTGTTTATAGTGCTGTGGTCCTTCTTCTGTCCTGCCTTCATTGTCCTCACTCAGTTATCCATATAGTTGTGATAGTGTTTATTATAGATGGTTTCTATTATTGGTACTAACAGTTGCAGTAGTAGTATTTCCACTGTTAGTACTTGTATTTGCAGTAGTAGTAATAGTAGTAGTAACAGTTATGGGCATTTGTTCTAGTAACTGATAACACTGGGTTATGAAAAAATGTTTTTTGCCAGTTGTCTAGGTTTTTTCAACTGAATTAGGACTATTTTGCACCGCTAAATCCAAAAATGACATCTGTTTTTCTCAATCAGGTTAGTTTTTTTTTTGCTAATTTGATTTTGAAAAATTTGATCTTGTCACAAAATTGATTACATTTTTGTGACTTTATCAATTGATTTTTTATATAGTTCTCACCCAAAATAGGTTTTAAGAGAAAAAAAAAAATCATTTTCTAACAGGATTCCTGTTAGGTACAATAGTGTATTTACCGCAGATGTAGCAGAATACGTCAGGCTTATTTTTGCAAGATCTTCTAGTCGAAGCCATTTCATTCAGCTGTAATATTAAAAAAAAAACATTAATCATAAATTGGCAAAAGTAAAATCTTCAGAACTCGTTTATTGCAAGAAATATGAAAGAATTTTTTTATCATATGATGTGAAAATGCCTGTAAATGTAAGCAAAAATGTTAAAAAGCCAATATGTAGCATAGTTCAGAAAGTTGACCTGATTGAGCAAAATTAATAAGATTTTTGGATTCAGCACACCAAAATTATTCTAAATCAGCTCAAAAAACTTAAACAATAAATTTGTTGTTGACCAGTGTTATTATTCTAGCACCAGCTGTTCTAGCTTCTAACAGTTCTTATTCAGTTTGCTGTGCATCCATGTGTGTCCCCCTCTCCCCCAATGTCTCTCTCTTTCTTTTTCTCTTCCTTTACCCTCTTTCTTTAACCCCAGCTAGTCAAGGCAGACGTCCATCCTCCAGGAGTCAGGGTCTGTTCCAGGTTTCTGCCTGTTTAAAAGGAAGTTTTTCCTTCCACTGTCACCAAGTGTTTGCTTCTGGAGGATTCTGTTGGGTTTCTGTAAATTGGCTTGAGGGTCTGGTTTCGACCGGCTCTGTTTGTAAAGTGTCATGAGATAACTTTTGTTTTGACTTAGTGCTATAGGAATAAAATTTGATTGATTGATTGATTGAGTATGTATAGCATCTGCATCACTGCCGATGCTGCCCTGATCTGCCTGTTGCCAGTCTCTCATTCATGAACAAAACCCCAAGATACTCAAGTTTCGTTGCACAACCTGTGTAATGACAATAAAGCCTTTTCTATTCTATTCTATTCTATTCTATTCTATTCTATTCTATTCTGTTCTGTTCTGTTCTGTTCTGTTCTATTCTATTCTATTCTATTCTATTCTATTCTATTCTATTCTATTCTATTCTATTCTATTCTATTCTATTCTAATCAAGAATCTCCTCCACCACTTAGGTCAGTAACTCCTCTCCAATCTGAGGGGGGTACCAGAACCCTGGTCTCAGACTTGAAGATGTTTTTTTTTCATCTGCGCTGCAACAACCTCAGTTTAAGCTGAAGGCATCAGTTTGATGAAGTCAACTGGACCATATCATCTACAAAAAAGCAAAGACGTGACCATGAGGCCACCAAAGTGGACAATGTGGATGGTTGTGATTAGGACGTGTCATGTGGTTTAGAACTTTTAAGTACTCAGATTCTTCAAACCTCATGCAAACATTTACCCACTATTTGTTTCTTACTGGTTGTTAATTTTCTTTTTTTCTTTTCCCCCTTATTTTTTTTTTTTTTTTTTTAAAGTCATGTCTGTTTGCACTGGCTACATGTGTTGGACAATCCAGTTGTTACTAGTACAAATATTTTTTTAATAATACATATAGAAATATCTAAGAGCAGTAAATAAATACATCACATTTGTGTTTAACTCAACTTAAATCACTTAAATTTACTTCTTTTATCAGATCAAACACTCCCATATAATATTAGTGAATATGTTGAGATTATTTCTTAAATTTATTACTGAAAGTCCAATGGCTTCATTGACTTCACCAGCATGTAATTTGATCTTTGGCCACATGATGGAGACAAAGACTCACAAATGAACATAAATCAGAGCAAATACTGAAACACACCGAGTTCACGTACAGATCAAAGTAACTGACTTTAAAGTATTTATTCTATTCCATTTTATTGTGTTTTATGTCAGGTCATTGTACAAACATGAATGCAGTTTAAATACAAAATCTAAAGTCGTGCAAGTTTTGTGGATATCAACTAAAGTACTAGACCATGAGGTCCTGTATATTTATGTTGTTCTTGAGAAACCATTTTAATTTCAGTATTAGTGTCATAAATGTATATAATGCATATTAATGTATAATCTGTAATACATTAATGTCCATTTCACAGCTCGACATTCAGTTTAAAGTCTTATTTATCCTTTATACATATTTCTCTGTATTTAAAATATTTGGTTTAAAAAGCTGCTGTTTTTTGTGCTGAGAATCAGAACATATTAGTGTGTAGTAAAACTGAAAAACTACAGGCTTCACTGTTTATTATGAGAGTTAAATTTGGGAAGCAGCCAATTAGTAAATCCAGCGAGACAATGTGAAGGATCTTTAAAAGCCCACTTAAATCTGTAGCTGTGTGAGTGTTATGTGGCTTCACTAATGGAGCTCTTTGTTTGGTGTAATTTATCTAATGTATATTTGCGCTTATGTCAAACCCTCAGCCTTGTCGTGTTATTTAATAACGAAGCAAAGCTCGTGTTCAGACCTGCATTAACACAACTGATCCGATCACGAGTGTCCACCTGTTCGTATTTCTAATCACACCTGGTGTTAAAATGTACCTGGAGTTTTTCACTTGTGACTGGATTTCACTTTCTTGCTCTAAGTACAAATAAATAACCTTATTTATAGCATGGGTTTTCACTTCAGGTTTTACAGACAGGCTTTGTACTGTTTCTTTGGAAGTTTACGCAACAAACAACTTTGAAAGTGCAAAGTTTTTTCACCTGTTTCTCACTCCAGAAGGTGACAGTATGATTTATTCATTACACTTTAAAGTTGTAGGAAGCAGAAATGACAGGAAAGACAAAGCTCCTATCTACAGCTCTCTCCTCTATGTCCAAATGAAGAGACAAAACTATAAATATAGATCACCTGGCTCTGTTTCATGCCACTGTGCAAAAAGTGAAGCCAAAATATTACAGTTATATGAGATGCTATAAAATTAGACCCCCCCTCCAGGTTGTTGACTGCTTTCTGTCCCGTTCAACCACTTGTGTTCATTAATACAACCAACAACTGAACATTTTAGGTAATCAGCTCGAAATTTGGACATATTTTCAGTTTTTACTACAACCGCTGCTGCTGACAAACAGTTATGTCGTACTTGGTGAAATGTTCGTCTGAAGTCTTGACCTTATATGTGCAAATGTCGTGACATAACTAGTTATAGACGTAACATATTAAGCAGGAATTAAAACGGGTTATAGAAATCCACTCGAATTTTTGCCAAAATTAATATAAAGATAGCTTTGCGGCACCTGGAGGGTTCAAATTCAAACTTTTTGAACTGTTAGGGTCCAAACACACAAATAAATGAACCAAAGACTAATAAAAGTGGGTTTAGCAAAATATGACCCCTTTAAATCTGTGTTATTTGTATAATCAAGCCTTAAAATTTTTGGATAGAAAGGAAGATGTTGTCACTGCCACATTTTAACCACATGGAAGTGATAAACAAGTGATTTGAGATGGTCATTTTTTAACTACAGTAGTTATAGCTAGTATTTAACTGTTTAAATGGAAAGACTAATAAAAGTGGGTTTAGCAAAATATGACCCCTTTAACTTACTGATAACACTCACATTCTATTAAACATCAGCAATAAATAGAACTAAATAAAAACAGAAAAATACAATTGCAATTCCAAAAAAGTAGCAATACAGAATGCAATGGTTTCGAAATGTCATAAACTGTCATTTTAGTCACAGGACAACACAGAAAACATATCAAAAGTCTATAGGTTGTAGTAAGAACTGAAGCAGATTCCAGCCCACTGAACTGAACCCAATCATTCAATACATTCTATATTGAAACAGAAATTACATTGTCAAAATAACATGGACAAACCTCCAAACTACTAGGCAATTGTTCTTAACAGAATTGAATTTCTCATTCGTTTCATCAAATTGTCAGCATCTTAGTATATGGGTGGATGGATGGCTGGGTTGGTAGGTAGGTAGGTAGGTAGGTAGGTAGGTAGGTAGGTAGGTAGGTAGATAGATAGATAGATAGATAGATAGATAGATAGATAGATAGATAGATAGATAGATAGATAGATAGATAGATAGATAGATAGATAGATAGATAGATAGACTGTATAAATCGATATTTATTTGTCTTGTTTCTCTCTATAACCTGTTCAGTGTCTGAAAATGTCTGTGCAGCTTCAACATGACCAGACTATAATGGTTTTCACCTCTTTTAAAACTTTTTCACTGTGCTCTTGAAGAATGTGTGAAATACGCAAAGTAACAGCAGTTTTGGTCTTTATAATAATAATAACAATAATAATAATAATAATAATAATAATAATAATAATAATAATAATAATAATAATGATAATACATCGGTTTTATATAGCGCTTCTCTGAGTACTCAAAGACACTTTACAATAAACAACCAAGGGACAAATATACATCCAACAGGTAAACAGATACAAAGTTAATCCTGAATGGTAATCGAAGAACAAATACAGAGACAAATACTGACAAAAGAAAAACATACAAAAGAAGATAGATGAGAGTGGAGGAGGCTGAATGGGCGGTCACTTTTCGAATGATGATCTGAAGAGGTGGGTTTTGAGTTGGCTTTTGAATGAGGTCAAAGATGTCAAAGATGTGATGTGTAATGAGAGATTCAGTCTATCGATTAACTGGGTGTTACTTTACTATTTTTATATCAAACTGTAACTTTCATGGCTTATAAAATCCTAAACTGACAAACATCATATGTATAATAGGTGGATTAAAAAATTATTTGTCTCACCATTGACTGTTTCTGTAGTTAGGTCCCATGGGACACAACAGACTTCGGTTCTTTATTGTATCTTAACAGGAATTGGTTAGGGTCAGGGTTAACTGGTTTGGTCACATTGTCCTATATCAATCTGAAGTTGGTTTCCATAATGGTCTTGCTATGCACCTAATCTGGTCTTGACTTGGTCTCATCCTGTCTTGATGTCTGTCTCAATACCCTCTGGTTTCAAAGTCAAAGTCAAAAGCCTTTGTTGCCATTATATGACGGTGCATACAACAAAATTAGAGTGCTGCTCCAACTAGTGTATTTCAGTGACAAATTACAAAAATAACTCACGAGCAAGGATAAATAAAAAGACCATAAATACAACAATAAATAGAATATAAAATAGAATAAATTAGTGGAGTGTAATTCACACTACAGTACAGTACAGTACAGTACAGTGGTCTCCAGTTATTGCACATGCAGGTTAATTATTGCACAAATGAAGTTGCTGGCATATTTTTATTCAGTGATGGGTTGTTTTCAGGGCTCTGATGGCTCTAGGGTTGGCAGCTTCTACAATCTAAAGAACCATTTTAGGGCAGAAATAGAAAAACAAAATTGTCTTGAGCCAAAACATATCCTTATATGTTTTACCTCAAAGTGGTGACCATTAAAAAAGCCCTTTAGGATTAGTTTGTATGGAATATTTTGAGAATAAGTCAAAGTTTTGGTGCATTTACAGAAGTTCAAAGAAATTACAGAACTCTCAAGAACATGGCAACAATTGTGGTTAGTGTGTTGTGCAGCAAAAATTTACTGGCATGTGAAGGCTTTCTTTGCCATGGAAATACAGATGAATACAGTCAGTGTCATAAAATAAAAAGTACTCCACTTTCATTACTACTACTGCTTCTAGTTTTTTTTTTAATTCGTTTGGAATATAGTCTGTATTTTTACAGCTGCATAACATCAGAATGACTTTATGGTTTTGACAATGATAGCAAAATGTGTTTAAAAAAAAAAAAAAAAAAACTCAGTGTTGCTCATTTCCATATGTTTTTGACAAAGCCACATGGAGCCACTAGAAAAGAGCCCAAGAGCCAAATGTGGCCCTGGAGCCACAGGTTGCCCACTCCTGCTCTAGGGAAAAAGTTGTCCCTGAGTTTGTTTGTGTGGATTTTGTGAGACCTGTAGCGCCGGCCTGAGGGCAACAGGTTGAACAGATGTTGGCCGGGGTGAAATGAGTCCCTGACAATGCTCGTGGCCCTGCTGAGGTAGCAAGAGCTGGCAATGTCATCCAGGGTCCACAGAGAGCAGCCGATGATCTTCTGGGTGGTGTTGATTCCTCTCTGCAGATCTCTCCTGTCTGCTGCTGTGAACCCAGTGTACCACACTGTGATGCAGTACGCCACTATGTTCTCCACTGTGGCTTTGTAGAAGGACACCAGCAGCTTCATCCCCAAGTTTTTTTCTCCTGAGTATTCACAGGCAGTGGAGTCTCTTCTGGACCTTCTTCGCTGCTGCTGCTGCTGCTGCTGCTGCTGCACTGTAAAAAAAATCTGTAATTTAACAGAATTTTCACTGTTTATTTTACAGATTTCTCCTGTATTTTAATGATACGGGAAAATATCAATGAAATGACAAAAACCGACTGTGATTTTACATGTCAAATATAAAATAACATGAAAAAACTGTAACTGTGAATAACCATAAAATTTCCATTTTTTAAAAGAATTTTTTGTCTTTTTTCACAGAAAAATACAGTTAAAATACATTTGCAAATTTCTTTTCTATTTATGAAATTAAACTGTTCATTTAAAGTTTAAAACTGTAAAAAAAAAATAATAATAAAACAAGATAAAATTACTGACAATTTACCGTTAAAGAAGTATTTGTTCTGTAAGTTTAACAAGACTTGTTGGTTAATTGACAAATATCTTGTATAATTACAGGAGGTTTCACAACAAAAATGTTGAATAAATGTATTTTTGTGACTGTATAACATGTATAAGCACTGATAAACTGTCAAAATACAGTTTTATCAGTGGATTGTACAACTTAGTCTCATTGAAAATTATTTTTATATATATATTCATAGGTAATTTGATTGTTTTAATACATGTAAATATTCTTTATTAAACATCAAAAAGTCACAAAAAAAAAAAAGCAAAATGTCATGTAAAGTTAGGGCAAAAAACTGTATTTTAATTATGGAAAATTACCGTATTTTTATGAGATGGTTATTTTCCGTTATTTGATTTTGTCGGCACCCCTGCTGCCGGAATATTACCATTTTTAAACTTTTTTTTTTTTTTTTTTTTTTTACAGTGTGTGGTGATGTGGACACACAGTCATAATTTGCTCTCAGTTTTTATGATCTTGACTCCAGCACTAGAAACCAGTGATCATATTTTTAAAGCATCACACAGAGGACATTAGATGAGTATTCAAACCCAGGACACATCCCCATGTTCGTGCTATTAACTAAATGTGGACATATGTGTTCAAGACCACCTCTGAATGTGTTCTGAGTTCATCTGATCTTTCCACTCATGACCAGATCACTCAGGATGCAACTTAATGAGCTCTGAACAGGACCTAAGAGAAGCTGAGGATGTCATACAGGAAGAAGGGAAAAATTAGAAAAGGTCTAAAGAAAATTAGATTAGCTTTTGTGTTGATAACGGCCCCAAGCCCAATAAAGACCCTTTAATGGATATGTTGGAGTGTAATAGGCTGCTGTGTCTCATGGGTGGAGGAGAATACTGATCATGCATTGACTGACTGACTGCCTTTAAAAGTGGTAGATGATGGAGCGTCGACACATTAACAGCTTTTTCACTTTGCAATTTAGGGGTTTATATCATCAGGGAAATACCCATGAGAGGCCGTAACATGTAAAGTGGTGTCTCGGTGTGATTCCCCGACAGGTTGATCTTTATATGACGTCCTGTGGGATCGCAGGAAATGGACCGTGCTCAAGAGCAATGTTATTTCAGTGATGGATAAATCACGGCCGGCTAAAAGCAAAGCCAGCTTTGTGTTGTCAGATGGGACGATTATGAGGTTAACATTTGGTAGAAGTGTGTTTTAACGCCATCAGTCACACAGTTGATTAGAGTAATGACTTTTTTTTTTAGAGAATAAGGTTACATGGGAAGGAAATGACAAAGTGTAGGGCATAGGGAGAAATGTCTGCATCAGAGGAGATGGAACATGGGTTGAAAAATGTCAAACTTTTATGCCAACAGTGTCTGACTTCTCTGGATTTGAAGGAAAGCGTGATGGACCACAGTAGTAGTTCTTGATGGTGGTTTGCCTGACAGCTTACGCCTATCATACGCCGGAAAACTTTGGTCTACTTCTGGACTTCCACCTCCGACTGTCCTCTAGTTGTCATCAGGGGGAACTTGGCTTTTTTTTTTTGCGTCTATGTCAAATCATTTTATTTTATTTTTAGTTTCTCTACATCCCTTCCCCTCCCTGACATAACATGACATGTACCGCATCACAAATGTACTCCATTGCTGAGTTTTTAATGCTTCCTGTAACAATAATGGAAAATCACCGGTAATTTGTTAGGTTACTTAACCCTTTACCGCACAAGTGACTATTTTTTGGTCATTTCAACATGCCTTACAAGACAGTGACAGCAACAGTTCCAGTGCGGCAACAATCTCAGGTCCAATGTGGTCTCCAGGGTCTGTAAGGTCCACCTCTGCATGAACAGTGAGTGGACCTGCTTTGTTAGGTACCATGAAGTAATGGTACTAATGTAAGGAATGATGTTCAAAGGGATAATGTGTTGACAGGTGTCTGAATCCGCACTTACAGTATATTGTTATAATGTTCTAAAAGTGATGTTCTAATGTTCTAAAATACAGTCTACTCTCGTTAAACCGCCCGCCGTTATACCGCCATTTTCACTCACCGCCGACCAAAACCATTGCACAAAAATCCCCAATGCATTATTCCATTACCTACCGCCATTCCCGCCTATCGCCATCCGCCAGCCCAGTTCCATGCACAAACAACACTTATACCATTGATTTCCCGACCGTTATACCGCCAGCGTGATTGCCATCGAGTACACATAAATTTTAACAATGCACTGAAACAAACGCGCCAGACGCTGATCGCGACAAGCTACGAGTAGGTCTACGGAACGGCCACCGTTCATTTATCGCAGAACACTCAGTAGGTCAGGATGTCGGAAAGAGGACGTGGGATTAAGCCAAAGCCTCAAGATGATGGGGTGTCATTTCCCGACACGGTATAATAATGCTTAAAATGTTTCCCCACTTTAAATGATCCCTTACAACATAACAGAATCAAGATTTATTTAGAAACACAATTAGAACGGGTTAACGGAGGCAGCATACACATCATATAGTAAAGACATGCACATTATGGACGCAACCCGTTGTAACGCCATTTTCGCTATACCGCCAATTTGGCCGTGAACGGAAGTTGGCGGTATAACGAGAGTAGACTGTACATGTTCCTTTCACCTTCCATGTGTTTTTCTTTAGTGCAGTGTTTTTCAACCTTGGGGTCAGGACCCCACATGGGGTCGCCTAGAATTCATATGGGGTCGACTGAAATTTCTAGTAATTGCTAAAACATTTTTTTTTTTTTTAAATTACTGATACAAAATCTTTTTTTTAATGATTCAATGTATATTTCATTGTAATTAAAACACCACATGGTTTTCCTAATAAAAATCAATTTCAAATAAAATGAAGGATATAATATCTCAGAGGGTATGTCTTGATTGACCCGATCATGTGACCGCATGCGTTACTATGCTTCAACCTACCTGGACACAGTCGAAACCAGGCCAAACAGAGAATGGAAAGATTTCTTCACCTGCCTGGCCCCACTAAGACATTTCCAAGAGAAAAATGTCTCCGAATGTCTGGGGTCGCCAGAAATTTGTGATG